>NC_052527.2:23305388-23622138 GCF_016746365.2 Drosophila yakuba | reverse complement strand
AGCTCAATGTGAGAACTCACATACTTTCTGTATTTCATCCAGTTAGTGTTGTGCGACGTCAGCCTGTAGGGGTGGTCCGCAATTTCTGGGCTTTGAAGAAGGCTTATCAACAAAGGCGAGTGGTCAGATGAGAGATCCGGTAGTGCTATGGCGCTTATTAGATTGCGTGGGATGTTTTTTGTCACCGCGAAATCAATTAGATCTGGGATCTTTTTTGGGTCTGCAGGCCAATATGTGGGGCTACCAGGAGAAACGTAGTCTAGTTTATTGCTCACCTTTATAAGTGCATTATACAGTTGCCTTCCCTTGGGAGTCACGAGGCGTGATCCCCAGTGCGGGTGTTTGGCGTTGTAGTCTCCTGCGGCTATGAAGCGATCCCCCAGAGTGTTGTAGAAGTCCATTATTAAATATTAAATCGAGGTGGGCAGTACACAGCGGCAATGCAAAGGTGCCATTTCCTGAGATCACTTTTATGGACGTGGCTTGCAGGTAATTTGTTACAAAACTTTGATGAAAGTGGTGTTTTATGCGTTCTCTGATTAAGATGTCCGTTCCGCCGTGGGCCTTGCCATCCGGATGATCTGTGCGGTAAAAGGTATAACCTCTTATATGGAAGTTATATCTCCCTGTGAGGTGCGTTTCAACCAGCAGCATGGCGTCGATGTGATTTACGTTTAGGAATTGAGTTATTTCAAGTTTATGCCGTGAAATACCGTTGGCATTCCACGTGGATATACGTAGCTTAGTCATTTATTATTTGGACTGTTGTGCTACAAGCAACTGAATTACCATGTTCTGGTTCTGAACAAGGGTTTGCATTGTTGTTTTCATGAATGACATAAGTTCCATCATACTTTGTTGCATGGTGAACGTCATAGATTTCAATTTGCTTTGCGGCTGCACTGGAACCTGCTGAGCATTTTCTGAGTGAGGCTGAGGTGGATTTTCCATGCCTGTTCTTAGTGTTTCGGTGTGGGAGATTCCTTTGGTTGTATTTAGCTGCCCAAATGATGATCTGGCTGCCTTGGCAAAATGTTCTTGGTGCGTAGCTGTCGCTCGCCGCATGCGACTCTTCAGCTCCTTGTAGACCGTACAGCCTCTGTAGTTTGCGTATGGTTTCCTCCAAAGTTGCCACATTTTTTCATTTGGGGGTTTTCTTTATTTGCGGGGTAGTTTACGGAGTTGTGGAAGACTACGCAGACCGTCCGAAGTGTGCAGTATGTCTTGGTGTGTCCATACTCTTGGCAGTTTGTGCATTGAACAGGGCCGTTGCGATTGTGGGGTTCTTCCACGGTGATTTTTCGATGCAGTAAGAGCTGCAGCTTGTAGATCGGGTGCACTTCGTTTTTCTTTAAGGCTTTGCTATCTGGTTCGAGCTCGACCTTGAAAAGTGGTTGCGGTTTTTTTTTTCTGTTAACAATATTGCTAACATTTTTGGCACAGAATTTCTTGAATTTCAGACGTCAGGTTCTAAACCTTTTAGCACAACTTGCAGTCCCTTGCTGCTTTTTAGTTGATAGGTGTAAAAGTAATTTTTTGTGTCTTCCAGGTACTTAGACACAGCTCGGAAGTGTTCTTCGGACTTCGTTTGAACCTTTGTTTCGTGTATGTTGCCTTTAATAAGCGGAACAACATGGAAATTCTCGTCCCCGACCAGCGCAATAATTTTGTTGACCAGGGCGCTTGAACTTTTTCCCCTTAAGTAAATAGGTGGGGGCTTAGGTTTCCTTTGGGTCTCCTGCCCCAACTCTGGTTGGTTGTTGTCCGCCTCTGCTAAGATGGAGAAACGGTTTTCATTGGAGCTCCTCATTTGGTCGGTGCTTTTGTTGGTTCGGTTGATCTTTGGTTGGTTTACCAACCGTGTTGAGTGGACTAAGCTTGCGCTTAATCTGGATGTAGCGGTCCATACCGGTCTGTATAGCCGGGACCGCTTGTTGCTTATCGAAGCTAACTGTTTTTGTTGCCATTTTATTTTGTTGTGCGGCCGTTGGGAGCGAACTCGCAATATTGGTAGTTGGTTTAATTATTGGTGGCGATTTTGCTGCGACTGCAGAAATTTTAGCACTGCTTGTTGTTGGAGCTTCATTCAGCGAAGCCGGCGGTGGTGGGGTGTGGTATTGGTAACTCCATGATGCGGGAGTTGGGGTGAGCAGAGAGGGTGAGCAAGAGCTGGCTCTCTTGCTGTCGACGGTCAGTAGAGTCGAGTTACTCTTTGTCGACTTCTGATTTTGATCTATATCGATAGTTGAGAAATAAGAGTAGCAAGCATTTCTTGAGTTGACGGTTCTTCTACGCTCATTCTTTTGATCGCTGCTCATTTTTTCGAGCTTGTTATGCGTGGCACTTTTGTTTAAATTAAATAAATAACACTAGTTATGATTATATTTTTCTTTGTTTTTTTTTAATTGTTAGCGTCTTTTTGCACTGTTTGGACTGCTCCAGTCCAATATTCTTTAAGTTTTATTCTTTAAGTTTTCACTATTTCATCCACTATTTTAAATTGTTTTCCCGGAGCTCGCTCGAGACCACGTCCGATCTATGCGGGAGTAGACAAAACTAGTGGATTCAAATAATAAATTCAAATTAGTTATTTTTTTAAATATTTTTGTATTTTTAAATATTATTATTTAGGTACAGGTACAAGATTCGGCTGTTGGAGCAGCCCTGGCAGTGCCGATGGTCTGGCAACGCCACTAAGCTCCGATCACTTGCCGACGTAAGTTGGCAGCGCTGTCAGCTGTTGTTCTCAGCTGCACCGAATTGCAAAGTCATAAAAATTAGGCAATTTACCTATCGCTCGCGTTTTTTTTTTTTTTCACTGTTTATCGCGCCGAAATGATGCACACTAGCACCAAGTGGCTTTGGGCAGTTATACCGCCAAACTCGCCCAGCCGTCTTCTTGATAATTTTTTTGCGCAGCGTATGAAAAACACGTCCGATTATAGGAAGTCTCCAATTTTTGTCTTTTTGAATGGGTTAGTTGTTTTTGATCTAACTAGAGGGGATTCCCTAAAGTTGGTATCTATACTGAAGTCATGTCTATTCTCATTGAGTTTGTCAATTTTGTTTACTTTATTTTGTTGAGTGTCATAAACAGGGGTTTAGATGTCCAGCTGACCGGTCGACCGGTTGTATTATGCTTTGTTTTGTGATTGTATACGTAAAGAATTTTTTCGAACTTCGTAAATTGGTGTTCGGGTACATTTTCGCTTGTTATTATTCTTAATTTTTCATTAACAGTTTTATGAAATCGCTCAATGTCAGAAATTCCATTTTTACTTGTTGTTATATTGAGGGTCACTCCTTCTCATTCTAACCAGAGTTTAAGTGCAGCGCACATGAAAGCGGAGTCTTTGTCGGCTTTTATTTCTGTGGGTTTACCCATATCGTTGAATATGCGTAAAATAGCTCTTTTAGCTTCAAGCCAATCTCAACTGTTTACTTCTATCAGGGAGGCGTATTTAAAGAAAATGTCAATACATGATAGGAATTGTTTATTGTTTATTAAGTAAAAATCCATGACATACTTGTCTCTGGGATTGAAAGTTTCTGGAGTTATTTCAAGAGTTAATTTTGTGTTTCTATGTTCCGTTTTGCCGATGTTACAGATTTCACATTCGTAATGATATTTTGGATAAGTTTTTGATAATCAGGGTAATAATAGAGTTCTTTGAACTGAAGCGTGAGTTTCTCTATACCAGGGTGTACTAGTTCTTTGTGTGTTTTGAGAATGATTTCTTTGAATTGGGCGTATGTTTGAATGTCTATTATTTTATTACTGGTTTTCATAGTTTTAGTGAAACTGTCGGGGCTTATGATTTGAATATACGCATTTTGAAAGATTTGAAAGTCGACTTCGTTAGGGAAGTAAATAATACTTCTTTTAGTGCAGAAGTATTCTTTAATTAGATCTTTGGCAAGGGTATCAGTCATTTCTTTATAACTGATTTTTATTCTGATTTTATGGAAATATTTTATTATCTGGACGTCGTTAAAATCGTATTTTATGAATTCGAATTGTTTGTTATAATAGTTAAGAGGTCTTTCTGTTATTGAGATGTGACTTTGCACTATGCACAGTAGCTGCTGTGGGAACGGAAACTGGGTCATCTTCTTCTAGGAAGTTTTCTTGTATTTGGACTCTAGATAGAGCGTCAGCGACGTGGTTTTCTTTACCGGGTAGATATTGAATCTTATAATCGTATTCGTTAAGTTTTATCTTCAATCTCTGTAGTTTCATATTGGGGTCTTTTATGTTACTTAACCATACAAGTGGCCTATGATCGCTTAATATGTCGAACTCCCGAATAGGTAGGACCTGAAATATTTTGTTGCCCATACTATAGCTAATAGCTCTTTTTCTACGGCCGAATAGTTAAGTTCATGTTCATTTAAAGTTCTGCTTGCATAACAGATGGGTTTATGTTCTTGGGATAATACAGCACCTATCGCTATATTACTCGCATCTGTTGTCAGTAAAAATTTCTTTTTGAAGTTGGGATATATTAGGATTGGATCGGACGTGATGATTGCTTTTAGTTTTTCGAAGGCAAACATATAATCATTATCTTTTGTGTTAATTACTGCTCCTTTTTTTAGTTTGATTGTCATAGGTTTTGCTATTTTTGCAAAATTGGGAATGAATTTACGGTAAAATCCGCATAGTCCAAGGAAAGATTTTATTCCTTATCTGGTTTTAGGAATAGGGAAATTAACAATTGCTTTCATTTTGTTATGGTTTGGTTTTATACCTTCTGTCGAGATAATGTGACCGAGAAAATCTGTTTCTTTCTTCAGAAATTCACATTTATCGAGTTGCAATTTAGGATAAGCTGATCGTAGCTTATTAAATACCCTTTTTAATGACATGATATGTTCCTCCAATGAAGTGGAATAAATGATGTCATCTAAGTAAACTAAACAATCTTTATAAATTAAATCTTCTAAAAGATTGTTCATGCAGCGTTGAAACGTTGCTGGTGCATTTTTCAGACCAAAGGCATACGAATATATTCATAATGTCCATCTTTTGTTGAGAATGCTGTTTTGGGTATTGATTGTTGGTCCATTTGGATTTGATGGAAACCTTTAGCTAGATCAATGGTTGTGAAGTATTGACAGCGTCTAAGCTTGTCCATTACAGGAATAGGGAATTTGTCGTCAATGGTTATCGCGTTGAGACTACGATAGTCTATGACTAATCGAAATTTTGGTTTCCCAGAAGCATCGCTTTTCTTTGGGACGATCCAAATTGGAGAACAATAGGGTGATTTCGATTTCCTAATTATTTTTTGTTCTAACATTTCGTTAATTTGTTTGTTGACTTCTTGATCAAATGCTTGGGGGTACTTATATGGCTTTTTATAGATCGGGTCTTCGTGTTTTGTATGAATAGAATGTTTGATCGTACTTATAAAAGTCAAATTTTCACCTTCTTTGTACTGAATGTCATTGTATTCAAGCAGAACGTGGGAAAGTTGTTCCCTTTCTTCTGTATTCAAATGTTCTAATCTGAATACGTTGGATTTTTTTAACTCGTCGTATAAGGCATAGTTAGAGGATGTTACTAGAAGGGCTTCTTCTATGTAAGGGGTAATAAGAGGGTTTTCCTCAGATTAAGAAGGCTTGGGATACACATAGGTAATCTTGGTCTCTTCTGAATTAGACGGTCTGGGGCACTCATTGGTGTTCTTTGACTCATCTGGTTTTAAGTGGGCTTTCCGCTTAATTTTTAGGAGGGTCTTCTCCTTTTTGGGGGTTTCCTCTGGGTTAGATGACTTGGGGCACTCATTGGTAGCCTTGGACTCATCTGTTTGGATGTGGTCGTACCACATTTTGAATGTATAGCCATTTATAGTGACTGTTTGTGTTGAGTAATCAATTTGAGTGTTAGTTGGCTCTAAATAGTTTCTGCCTAACAGTAAATCATACTTTTCTTAGAAATTGTGAATATTAAATATTTGATTAGTGGGACAAAGTTTGCTTGACTGCAATGAAACACTTTGGTTCAATGTTATAACTCCATTTATAGTGTTTATACTTTAGAAGGTTTGATTGGAAAATTAAAGAAATTTTGTTTCATAATGTTAATAGACGAACCAGTGTCTACTAAGCATTTGAGAGTGATATTATTAATTTTAATTTTTAGGAATGGGTTTCCACTTCCTCTGAATCGCTTTCTGATTCCGAGGCTGGTTAAAGAAAATTTTCGCATCCTGTGTCCATTCTGAATTGAGCACTAGCGTTTTCTCTCTGCCTTTTGGTAGGAGGGTTTGGTGCACTAGTATTTTGTTGTTGAAAATTTAAATGAATTCCCTAGCTAATCTTGGATTTATTTCAGCTGGTCTTGAGTTGGTATTTTGGATCTGTGTAGGGTTTGTTAATGGAATAAAAGTGGGAACGAATCTTTAGTTGGTTAATGTGTGTATGTTTATGTGAATTTGGGTTAAATCTTGGCTGACTATCGGATGTTTTTGAGACTGGGTCTTCGTAGAGACCTTCTTGTTGGGCGGTTTGTCTTAATTTTTGGATAGTTGAAATGTCATGCTGTAGTGTCGACTGAAGAGCCGCTAAATAAATTTTTGATAAACCATAAAAGATATAAACATTTTCTGCCTAGAAGTATGCACTAAATTATGTGACACTCTGAGCCTGGCTTTACGCGACGGGAATAACGTCGATGCATTTCAGTAAAAGCTTTACGTAGTTTATGATGAGCTTTAATGCACATGCATTTTTAATTAGCTAGCTGCATTTCTGCCAGAACACAGTTTTGGACACAAATACCAGATAGCTCATAAATGCGCCAAGGAAGATCTGGAAAGCTTTAGCCTGATTAGGACATTTTTATGCTGTGGCAGAGAAAAAGTGCTAAGCGACTCCATCCGTTTCAGTGCTAAATTCTATTCCTTTTGAGATCCGGTAGAGTGCAAATCGTTGCTGTGGCCGATAAGATATATATGTAATAATCACATAGTGCCAGTGTCCACGCGGATTGTGAAAATCTGGTGGCGGAACAATTTATTCGGCGAAAGCTTAACCAAACTCAAGTAGGTAAAGACGTTTTCATTTGCATACAGATGCATAACCTTTTGTTGCCCAGGTCACGGAAAGAGTGTCCACGGAGGCAACCAGGCGGCGGACTGACAGCCAGTGCCATAGGGCGGTCTGGAAAACCCTTATATTTCATCGGGACTCAACCAGCGGATCTAGCCCAGCAAGCCGAGTTTGCGTCCTGTCCCGAGGAGCACCCTGGGAGGGGCAGGATGGACCACTAGGAGAGCAGCAGCAGAAGCAGTAGGAGAATGATCGGCATATAACCTCAAGTGCAGTTTAATTGGCCAACAGCGCGCATGCGCAATAGCCTACAGTGGCCAGCTTTGGCGTTTTATGGAACAGTTAATGGAAATTGGCAGTGCCGAAAGTGACCCAAAAATTTTGACCCCACTTGACCCCAGCACCCATGTGGGTTTAACTTAAAAAGATTCAGAAAGTGGATCTAACCTTAAGTGGTAGTGTAGATCCGAGCATCCGATGTCCGACTATAAATTTTCTTGAGCATTAAATCAAAACCATCAAATGGGTTTTAACCCAGTTCTGCCGAATTAAAATTTCTTGCAATTCTCGCCACAAATTGGTTATAACCTGTATCGAGTTACCTAACTTTTACGACACTCATATGAAATGTTTTTGTGAATTTGATTATGGTAATGGAAGCCATGAATAGTTGATGAAAACCCTCTGTAAAATTAGAATACATTTATTTTTATAATTTAAGTAAAGTTAGTTAAAATCTAAAAAAAATTTCTCTTGTTGCGTAGTGAAACGAATTGTTTAGAAGAATGCCTTTTAACTCTTTTGTTTAAACTAATGCCTTAAAACCCCAAAGTGGCCTGCCAAAGCCATACAATTTTCAGCACACCTTCGAGGGAGATCGATCTTTCGCCGATGGATAAGATGCGTGAGTTTATATAACTTTGTTTTTAAGTGCTAACCCAAACTTAAGAGAAATTTATTAAATGGCAATGATATAAAAAAAGTTAAGAAACGAATTAAATGCCGCAACAACCGAAATTTGGCTATCGCTGTAATAAATTAAATATTTTTTTAAAAAAAAGTCTACACATTCGTGGAAGCGGACGTCTTTCGATAGCGCTGCGCGAAAATCTCGTGTTAACGTGGTTGTGCTGAACAGTGTTAGCGGCAAATCTGCAAAAACAAACGGTGGACTTGTGCCATAGTTCTGCGCGTAACCTAGGCGTGCTGAATGACCGCGTGTTGCAGGTGGTTAGCAAAATATATAAGTTTGCAATTCTTGCAGCTGATAAAACAGCTGACAGCGCTGCCAACTTATCAAGGTGGGCGATCATGAGCGAGTGGCGTTGCCACATCAACCGTAAGACCAATGCTGAGGTGCGAACGTTGGGCGCGTTATTTCAAAATTAAATTCAAAATTTGATTTAATTTAATTTAAACAAATAAGTGCCACGCATAACAAGCTCGAAAAAATGAGCAGCGATCAAAAGAATGAGCGTAGAAGCTCCGTCAACCCAAGAAATGCTTGCTACTCCTATTTCTCAACTATCGATATAGATCAAAATCAGAAGTCGACAAAGAGCAACTCGACTCTACTGACCGTCGACAGCAAGAGAGCCAGCTCTTGCTCACCCTCTCTGCTCACCCCAACTCCCGCATCATGGAGTTACCAATGCCAAACCCCATCACCGCCGGCTTCGCTGAATGAAGCTCATACAACAAGCAGTGCTAAAATTTCTGCAGTAAACTCACCACCAATAATTAAACCAACTACCAATACTGCGAGTTCGGTCCCAAAGGCCGCACAACAAAATAAAATGGCAACAAAAACAGTTAGCCACGATAAGCAACAAGCGGGCCCAGCTATACAGACCGGTATGGACCGCTACATCCAGATTAAGCGCAAGCTTAGTCCACCCAACACGGTTGGCAATGAACCAAAGATCAATCGAACCAACAAAAGCACCGATCAAACGAGGAGCTCCAATGAAAACCGATTCTCCATCTTAGCAGAGGCGGACAACAACCAACCAGAGTTGGGGCAGGAGACTTAAAGGAAACCTAAGCCCCCACCTATTTACATAAGGGAAAAAAGTTCAAGCGCCCTGGTCAACAAAATTGTTGCGCTGGTCGGGGACGAGAATTTCCATGTTGTTCCGCTTATTAAAGGGAACATACACGAAACAAAGGTTCAAACGAAGTCCGAAGAACACTTCCGAGCTGTGTCTAAGTACCTGGAAGACACAAAAAAGAACTTTTACACCTATCAACTAAAAAGCAGCAAGGGACTGCAAGTTGTGCTAAAAGGTATAGAACCTGACGTCACCCCCTCCGAAATTCAGGAAGCCCTTAAGGCCAGGGGCTTCTGTGCCAAAAATGTTAGCAATATTGTTAACAGAAAGAAAAAACCGCAACCACTTTTCAAGGTAGAGCTCGAACCAGATAGCAAAGCCTTAAAGAAAAACGAAGTGCACCCGATCTACAAGCTGCAGCTCTTACTGCATCGAAGAATCACCGTGGAAGAACCCCACAAACGCAACGGCCCTGTTCAATGCACAAACTGCCAAGAGTATGGACACACCAAGACATACTGCACACTTCTGACGGTCTGCGTAGTCTGCGGAGACTTCCACAACTCCGTAAACTGCCCCGCAAACAAAGAAGACCCCCAAATGAAAAAATGTGGCAACTGTGGAGGAAACCATACGGCAAACTACAGAGGCTGTGCGGTCTACAAGGAGCTGAAGAGTCGCATGCGACGAGCGACAGCTACGCACCAACAACATTTCGCCAAGGCAGCCAGATCATCTTTTGGGCAGCTAGATACAACCAAGGGAATCTCCTACGCCGAAGCACTAAGAACAGGCATGGAAAATCCGCCCCAGCCTCACTCAGAAAATGTTCAGCAGGTTCCAGTGCAGCCGCAAAGCAAATTGGAATCTATGATGTTCACCATGCAACAAAGTATGATGGAACTTATGTCATTCATGAAAACAACCATGCAAACCCTTGTTCAGAACCAGAACATGGTAATTCAGTTGCTTGTAGCACAACAGTCCAAATAATAAATGACTAACCTACGTATATCCATGTGGAATGCCAACGGTATTTCACGGCATAAACTTGAAATAACTCAATTCCTAAACGTAAATCACATCGACGCCATGCTGCTGGTTGAAACGCACCTCACAGGGAGATATAACTTCTATATAAGAGGCTATACCTTTTACCGCACAGATCATCCGGATGGCAAGGCCCACGGCGGAACGGGCATCTTAATCAGAGAACGCATCAAACACCACTTTCATCAAAGGTTTGCAACAAATTACCTGCAAGCCACGTCCATAAAAGTGATCTCAGGAAACGGCAACCTTTGCATTGCCGCTGTCTACTGCCCACCTCGATTTAACATCTCTGAAGGTCAATTCATGGACTTCTACAACACTCTGGGGGATCGCTTCATAGCCGCAGGAGACTACAACGCCAAACACACGCACTGGGGATCACGCCTCGTGACTCCCAAGGGAAGGCAACTGTATAATGCACTTATAAAGGTGAGCAATAAACTGGACTGCGTTTCCCCTGGTAGCCCCACATATTGGCCTGCAAACCCAAAAAAGATCCCAGATCTAACTGATTTCGCGGTGACAAAAAACATCCCACGCAATTTAATAAGCGCCATAGCACTACCGGATCTCTCATCTGACCACTCCCCTCTGTTGATAAGCCTTCTTCAAAGCCCAGAAATTGCGGACCACCCCCACATGCTGACGTCGCACAACACTAACTGGATGAAATACAGAAAGTATGTGAGTTCCCACATTGAGCTAACTCCCCAACTAAACATCGAAGCGGACATCGACTGCTCCACCGCCGCACTGGAAGAGGTACTCGTCACAGCAGCTAGGATCTCAACCCCAAAACGGAAGGATGGGGAATTTAAGAAGTTCAAAACCAACCGGCAAATTGAACAGCTGGTTCTGGAAAAGAGGCGTCTGCGACGATCGTGGCAAACCAGCAGATCGCCATGTTCAAAGCAACGTCTTACTGAAGCCACCCGCAATCTAAACCGGGCCCTGAAGCAAGAAGCTGAAAATGAACAACTTAAATATATTGGAAAACTCTCGCCAACTAGCACAAAGCATCCCTTGTGGAGGGCTCACCCAAATCTAAGCTCTCCAATTCAAACCGTCACCCCTATAAGGAATTCTTCAGGGTGCTGGGCCCGCAGCGACAAAGATAGAGCCGAATCATTTGCCTTACATCTCAGAGGCGTATTCCAGCCGAACCCTGCAGCAAAGGATTATGTTCCTCCGCAAATCCACCTCGAAACTGAATCCACGCCAACTACATTTCAGCCGAACGAGATCAAAAAAGTCATCAGGGAGCTAAAACCAAAAAAGGCTCCAGGCGGTGACCTAATAACTACAAAAATGATAATGGAACTTCCGTACTGTGCTATTGAGGTCATCTGTAAACTCTTCAATGGAATCATAAGTCTCGGCTACTATCCAAGGAAATGGAAAAAATCAATTATTATAATGATACCGAAGCCCGGAAAAGATCACACGATTCCGTCATCTTACAGACCAATAAGTTTACTATCATGCCTGTCCAAATTATTCGAAAAATGCCTTCTAACGCGCATAATACCATACATGGGGGCCCCCAACATTATTCCAGCCCATCAATTTGGCTTCAGAAAAAAACACGGAACTATAGAGCAAGTAAACAGAATAACATCAGAAATTCGCACAGCCTTCGAACATAGGGAATATTGCAGCGCGATATTTCTCGACGTATCTCAAGCATTCGACCGTGTCTGGCTCAAAGGTCTCATGCATAAAATCAAAACACACTTGCCCGGGTACACCCATAAGCTCCTTGAATCCTACCTCTACAATAGAGCCTTCGCAGTAAGATGTAATACAACAATTTCGGATAGCTACACTATCGAAGCTGGGGTCCCTCAAGGAAACTTGGGCCAACTCTATTCGTCCTTTACACAGCAGATATTCCCACGAGTGACCGACTAACAACATCCACCTTCGCCGACGACACTGCGATCCTTAGCCGCTCCAGATGCCCAGTCCGTGCAACAACCCAACTCGCCAACCATCTCGTGGTAGTCGAGAAGTGGCTATCTGACTGGCGTATTAAAATAAACGAACAAAAGTGTAAACACATAACGTTTACCCTTAACAGACAAACTTGCCCTCCGCTCTGTATGAATAGCACGCAGATCCCCCAAGTTAATGAAGTAACGTATCTCGGCATCCACCTCGACAGACGTCTAACATGGCATAGACATATCAAATGCAAGAAACTGCACCTAAAACTGAAAGCCAGCAGCCTCCACTGGATTATAAACTCACGATCGCCCTTGTGCCTGGAATACAAGGTCCTGCTCTACAACTCCACTCTTAAGCCAATCTGGACGTATGGCTCCCAGCTGTGGGGGAACGCGAGCAGAACCAACATAGACATCATTCAGCGAGCCCAATCAAAGATCCTGCGAACTATCACTGGGGCACCATGGTATATTCGTAACCAAAATATCCACAGGGACCTCGGCATTCTCGCAGTAAAAGATGAAATAGACAAGCAAAAAGCGTCGTACAATGAAAAACTATCTGCCCACCCAAATCCTCTAGCAAGGGTCTTGACTCGGCTCTCCAGCCGAACCCGCTTGCAACGTACAGACCTTCCAACCCAGTCATAACTTGTCAGGGCCACTGTCTCAGTCTACATGACTCCTAGTTAGGTTATAGTATAAGAAAAAAAGCAAAGCATTTAAAAAAAAAAAAAAAAAAAAAATTAAAAGAAATTTCACAATGGAGTTAAACGAGAAGTTGTCTACCAATGAATTAAATTAGGTAATCGAAACTATTCCTTATTAATTTAATTTTTATCACCATTAACATTTATATCTAAATCCCCACATTTTTACTACATATTATTAAATCATGCGATACATAAATATTCTTAAAACTATCTAAGCTTATAATCAAACTACCTATGTATATACGATGTTAGACTTAATTACTTTATGTTTATTAAATTTAATGTTTAACGAAATCATGAGCAACTAAACATTTCCTTTACCGACTCTACTGATGACTCCACGGTCGTAAGGTTGCAAGGGATCATCGGAGCCATGCTCCTGCGGAAGATGATCATATGTTGGGTGGGCCTCAAGCGAGCACAACAACATCCGTGTCGTCGCAAATGATAGTTTTCTCTCTTTCTTTTCCTCTATCTTTCGTCCTTTCTTCTAACTTTCATTTTATAGAATTTATTTATTTATTTTTCTTCCGGCTTAGTTCTAGCTCCTATTTTTTTGTCGCAAGCACGCTCAATTCTTGTCTTTATTAATAGTGATGTGTAGTCCGTGTCCGAGATCTGGGTGACCACCACCAAAGCCGAAGAGCTAGAGCCGGAATCTAAAGCGTGCCCCACAGCTCAGATCCTCGAAAGCCTGCCTAACGCAAGGAGTTATAATTCCTTCTCGTATTGAGAACAGTGGCGCACTACGTTACACGCTACAGTTATAATTCATTATTATTAATAAGAAAAGTGGCGCCCAAACGTGTGGAGCCTTAGTAGAAAACAATTTTTTTATTAAGACTCGCGAATAAATAAATTTATTTTCTTTAACTTCAGTTATAAAGAATTCTCGGATTACAGTTAAGTGAATATTAGTATTTCTAGCTGTCCAGACTTAAATCGGGTGTTGCCTCGACTTAGGACTCCCAGATAAATGAAGTCTTTTTTTCTTTTATCTGAATAATTCTTGGAAAACAATTGAGGTGAATATCAGTATTCCCAACTGTCCAGTGTTACAAAGAAGCTAAAGATTCTTCCTAAGATGTAGGTGAGATTACAAGGTGACTATTTAAAATGAAGAAAACTGAGGTGGTCATCGAAGGCTCATCTTCTGTCCCAGATTATAGCACTAAGTCATTGAACTAAGTCTACGCTAAAACTCAACGCTACGGAAAATACTGCCAATTTCTTCCGAGTCGTGCCATAGCCAGAGAGAGTTAATGGAAATTTTCCTTTATTTTTTATTTTCTAGAAGTTTTATATTTTTTTGATGGTATTCTGGAATACATGCGTTTCTGTTTTTGAACCAATTGCTGTCCGAATTCGAAATCCGGAAATATATCTTCCCTCCTTGAATAGGTCAAACCTTAGCAAAAGCCTTTTACTTTCCAATCTTTCAATTTCTGAGAATATTAATTATCATTAAGAAAACGATACCTTGCGATACGTGCGACATCTAGTATTGAGTTCGGTAAATATATACATATTTTTGATTACTTTATCACATTTTACATTTCGAATTTTTTGGTTGAATTATCGAAACATTTTCTGTCTTTAATTACAAAACAAAGCATCAATTTCTAAAAGAACAATTTCGATTGTAGTTGGTTAACCGTTGTCGGAACGTGAATATTTTTACTTTTTTTTCGCACTCAAACCAGATTTTTATATCTTGTGGGAATGATGGGGTTAGACCGATCTCCTGAAAGAGGGGCTGACTCAAGCCCAAAGGTTGTTTGTCCGTTATGTACAGCAGATATAAATCCTGCTGAGGTTTTTATAACAAGTTGTCAACACGAGTTTCATAAGCGGTGTATAGAAGGTTATTGGAAGGAGAGCGCACAATGTCCTGTGTGTAAAGTAGCTAGTAGACCAGAGATCCCAAAGCCTAAAGAAGTAACTGAGAGACAAACATCGAAGTGGGTCCAGAAAACGACAGCCCGTGGATACAGTTGGTCAGCAAGTCTCAGGTAATATAGCTTCGACCTCGGGACAAAGTACGCAAGCTAATAACATTGGGGCCAGCAATTCGAATAGTTTAACAGATAATGCTATGATATTACTAGCTGTGGAACAAAGGTTATTAGCTACGCTTTCGGAGAAGATGACTGATTTAATTCAGAATTCCATAACCTATACTATAACCAGGGCGTTAGCAAGCACCAGTGGTGGTAATGACAATTCTCAGAGGGAACATTCTTCACGTCGATCGCTTAGCAATGGAGATAGGGTCGAAACAAGAAATTAAACCGGTAGCAATTTAAGGCAAGTCCTCTCGGCTCCGGGCTCTCCCGCTTTACAGAGAAGTACTACGTCCGATTTGGTAAACCGACCAGATAAGGTTGTACATATCCTCAACGGTTGGAAAAATAAAATTTTCTGGAAAAGGAGTGTATGTTGATAATTTTATTTATTAATCTAACACGAGAGACGTTAGACAATAATGTCGATCTGCTTTGCAAACACGCCAGCGTACTTTTTGAAGGAAAAGCCAATGAGTTTTATTGGCGTTATCATAAAGCGCACGGAGATATTCAGTGGAATTCTTTCTGTACAGCTTTGCGTCTCCAGTTCCGCGATAGCAGAGACGATTGTGATATCGAAGAATTAATCAGGAATTCTAAACAAAAGCAAAACGAATCTTTTGATAGTTTTTATGATACAATATCAGGTTTAGTCGATCAGCTGGAGCATCCTTGGACTACGAGTAAATTAATTCGAGTTCTCAGAAACTATTTGCGTCCAGAAATAAGACATGAGATCTTAAACATTGATATTAAGACGGTTTCAGATCTTAGACAGATTTGTCGCAGGCGCGAAACCTTCTTGGCCGATGTTAAGCGGGTTAGCGGCTACGTGCGAAGCACTCCGTTTAAACGTGAAGTGGCTGAATTTAGTCAGGAGTATGATACGCAGTTAGAATCAGAACCTGAAAATGAGGCTGATGTCGAAGCGTTCTCCTTATTATGCTGGAATTGCCGCAAGGAAGGACACCGATATCAGGATTGCGTATCGGAGAGAAGAATATTCTGTTACGGTTACGGAGCTGTAAACACTTACAAGCCAAGTTGTAATAAGTGTTCAAAAAATCCAAAGCATGTCGAAGTCGCAATTCAAACAGAAGACTTCGATTGCCTCTCGGAGCCAATACACAATAACCGAAGAGTAAGAGATGCAGCAAATGTTGCACAACCTCCAATCCCTGACGAACAACAACTACCTGCTAGTTCTTTGCTACATAGCAAAATCCAAACACTAAAGAAAATTAAACATGAAGAGAATTATTTACAAAATGTTGGGAAACGAAAGGCTCGAAATTCTAGTCGAATTAAAGCATTCTGGCAAAATGTCAAGAACTGTAGAATTGGAGTCAATTATATAAAGTCGCTACCTGAAGGACCAAAAGATCCTCGTCCGTTTTTGCCAATTCGGTTGTTTAATCGTACGGTTTACGGTCTGTTAGACTCTAGCGAATCGGCAAGTTGTGTAGGAGGTAACTTAGACCGTGAAGTAGAAGCTGCAGGAAACTATAAGGCCATTAATAGTAGTGCTACAACGGCAGACGGCCGATCACAGCAGATACGAGGTGTGGCACTTGCGGCAGAGCTAAAACTGCAACGCCATCTAGGTGTCATATTGCGAGGCGTGCGCCACCTGCATAACGCGTGAAGGGGTTAGCGGCAGGGTCACGGGTCTTACAGGGCCAATTGTCAGATTTCCCAGAGAGAGTGCAGGGTTTTAAAAGAACAAAGTATAACCAGCTTACTGATCCGGAAGGAAGAACGCTACAGCCAGGCAGCGCCAGAAATTGCAGTTTTTTTTGTCAGGCCACAAAAAGGCAATTAAAAGGCAAAGCGGACAACAAATCTTCGGCTGCAGCTTCTGCGACCAAGGAAGGCCTACGGACCGCGGAAGAAGTAGCCGCCGATTAGTAGATTTTGTCAGTTGGTTCGCGCGCTTCGCCAGCAGCATGTATAAAGACTGAAAATCGAAAGAAAAGTCCGATCCGCTCGCGAATGCGCTGAACGCGACCTAAAACTAATAACTATTATAAGACCCACATTTAGGGCAAATTTAAAGAAAGAAAAAAAAAAACAAAAAAAAAAAAGGGGGAGAAAAACCCTAGCTACGAAAAAAGAAAAGATAATTATGTTTTAGTAAATTAGGTTAAGATTTTTTTTATTATTATTGTGGAAAAACAATGTGCCAATTAATGTGAGGAGAAGTGTCCGATTTCTTTGTTTTGTGTTTTATGTTGGTGTTAAATTTGTAAGCCACACGGGAAAAAAAAATGTCCCAACTTTAAAAGGAGAAAAAAAAGAATAACAGGGATACCTCCAAAGAATGTGTGCGAAATAATCAGTATTTTTACATTTTTTAAATCCAAAAAAACTTTACTCCCAATGAAAAAGCTGCCGTCGCCGAAAGCGCTTTCTCCGATGGAAGTTACAAAAGAAAAGGGTGAGTCACCAAAGAAAACCATGTTGATTATGTATATTGGATAAATTAAAATGAGTTCAGCACTAAAAGCATTAACGTATATGTCCCTATTGTTATACCCGTTACTCGTAGAGTAAAAGGGTATACTAGATTCGTTTAAAAGTATGTAACAGGCAGAAGGAAGTGTTTCCGACCATATAAAGTATATATATTCTTGATCAGGATCAATAGCCGAGTCGATCTGGCCATGTCCGTCTGTCCGTCCGTCTGTCCGTCCGTCCGTCTGTCCGTCCGTCTGTCCGTCCGTATGAACGTCGAGTTCTCAGGAACTACTAAAGCTAGAAAGTTGAGATTAAGCATACAAACTCCAGGGACATAGAAGCAGCGCAAGCTTATCGATTCATGTTGCCACGCCCACTCTAACGCCCACAAACCGCCCAAAACTGCCACGCCCACACTTTTGAAAAATGTTTTGAAATTTTTTCATTTTTGTATTAGTCTTGTAATTTTCTATCTATTTGCCAAACAACTTTTTGCCACGCCCACTCTAACGCTCTCAAAGCGCCCAAAGCTGATACGCCTACACTTTTGAAAAATGTTTTGATATTTTTTCATTTTTATATTGGTCTTGTGAATTTCTATCGATTTGCCAAGAAACGTTCTGCCACGCCCACTATAACGCCTACAAACCGCCAAAAACTGTGTTTAAGACTCTCCTTTTCCCTTCCACTAGCTGAGTAACGGGTATCAGATAGTCGGGGAACTCGACTATAGCGTTCTCTCTTGTTTTTTTCCTTGAAACGTTCAAATAAATTATAACGTAAAGATCATAAAGGAAATGAAAGAGAACTAAACATATTCACACTGAGAGAAATCCAAAACAATCGCTATTTAAATTCACGCATATTATTGTCTTGTATTTTTTTTTGTCGATTTTTTTTTTATATATTTTTTTTTTATCCTCACTTCTCGTAAACTCCAAAAACAATAGTTTAACTATATGCAAATCTATACCTTTTTATGCTTTCATTCCTATTTAGCTTATATGCCTAGTTTTAAGAATGTTTACACGAATGTTACACGACACAGACTCATATATACATACACAATCTTTTTCTATTACTATTTAGCTATGAGCTATGAGAATCATTTGTGGGCGAACCACATTTGAGCATAAGCCACAGCTACTTGCTTTTATTACCCAAAACAAATACGTTTTAGTTCCGCTGTAGTTCCTGTCTTGCGAATGACGAGAGATTTTATCATCAGTAATAAATCAATCGGCCTCGCAAGTCAGTAATTACAAAAGATTTACATCTGTCCTATCACCTACATTTTTATTTCTGAGCCACACAGAGCAGCTTATCAGTACGCATAGGACAAGCAGGCAAACAATCTTTTAATAAGAGGTAGTCTGACCACGGCTGATTGGCTGTAATGAAGGGTCATGTTTTCTTATACGGAAGCTGGATCGTTAGTCGTTTATCTGCATAGGATTTACGTAGGCATTCTTTTTATAAAGAGGCATTCTTTTTAAAAGACCACAGACGACGGCAAAAGAGATACGCTCCGTTCTTCTTGAAGAAGGGTGCAGGCGGTAGTCGCGTGGACCGCAGTCAGGGATTATCTCTTAAGCTTAGCCACTGACCACGGATGACCACCGGCACAGCAGTGTAGATGTTGTTGCAATTGCGCGACAAAACTTCTTCGTTTTCTTTATGTTCTTTTGTTATAGTCAAACGGTAGACTCGGTTTGAAACCAATTACACATTTGCAGGGGAACTATTGTTTAGCAATCAAATCTTTCTCAAGTTTTGGAAGAGTTCCGGTTGCATGATTTGCGTTATTTTTCTATCTATTTACAATTACAAGATTTAACTTTAAAACTAAAGTCATTAGCTGTTATATTAATGTGTTGCTGCTGAAAAAAGGGAACCGCAACGAACAAGCAGCTGATAAGCAAAGGGAGGTCATTGAACCTCGAATAGGCAAGTGCAAGTATAGCAAAAGAACAAACGCAAGCGTTGATATTTACATTATTTGGGCATTTGAATTTTGTGATTTAACGATTTGAATTGATTTTTGTTTGATTTGCCATTTCATTTGTTCGTTCGATAGCAGTAAATATTTTTATTAGTTCTGATTTGATATATTAGTTACTTCGTTTGTTTAATTTGATCATTAATTTTAACTAATTTTTAAATTTATTTTATGTTTTTGGCGATTACTCCATTCGTTTAATTAAATTACACTCCGTCTTATTAATTTTTTTTGGATTTATTGTTCTATTTATTTTCAATTTCGATGTTACAATTTTAAATTATTTTTTTTCTGAATTTTATTTATGTGGTTAGATTAGATTATTTCTGTAATTAATTATTCTGATTGGATTTCGATTTAATTTATTTATTGTCCTATTTATTATCATTTATTTATGTGATTTGAAATTTTATATTTCTAATATTTTTATTTGTTTACTTTTATACATTATTAAATAATAGTTATTAGTTGCTTACTAAATTCATTGGTCTAAATTGGGAAAAATGCCGCTGTCCGAGGAAGATACATCCTCTCCCAAATGCATCTTGTGTGAAAAATCGTTGGCATCTGCATCTATAGTGAAGATCAAGTGTGGGCATAAGTTCCACAAAAATTGTTTCGAGGTCTACTCCAAAACCAGCAACACCTGTCCGATTTGCAAAGAACCTCAACATCATACTAGGTTGCAGAAACCAATATAGACACAAGGCGATATTCAGAGTCGGTAAATTTTCAGGTTGGAGGGCCAACAAGTATGGTACATGGCTCTGGAAGGGCAACTCCAAGAACAGAGGTTACCGATCTTGTGCAACGACCCGATAAAGTTGGCCAAATACTTAACAGTTGGAAGCTAAGATTCAGTGGCAGTCCAGAGGGCCTGGGAGTTGATAATTTCATATATCGGGTAGAGGCACTTACACAGCAGACGCTAGAAGGGAATTTTGTAGCTTTATGCAGCAATTCTAGTTTGCTGTTTGATGGCAAAGCGCGTGATTTCTATTGGCGTTTTCACAAGTCCGTTAGGGAGGTACGATGGGGTTCGCTTTGCTATGCGCTACGAAAGCAATTTCGGGACACCCGCACTGATGTGGATATTAGAGAAGCTATCCGAGATAGAAAACAAAGGGAGAAAGAGGATTTCGACACGTTTCACGATGCAATTATGCAGCTTATGGATAGCTTAGAAACGCCAATGTCTGAGCGAGATGTGGTGGACACTCTGAGTAGGAATTTACGACCGGAAATTCGGCATGAACTCCTGAATGTTAATGTCGGCACCGTCGATCGGCTGCGCGAGATTTGTCGGCGAAGAGAAAGGTTTTTAGACGACGTAAGGCGAAGCCATAGCTATCAAAAGAGTATCCCTTTTCGCAAGAATGTCTCCGAGTTAATCGAGGAAATCCATTTGGATGACGCAGTTGAATTTTCGTATGACGGAGATGAAGGAGAAATAGGTGCTATGGCGTTAATTTGTTGGAACTGTCGAAAAGAGGGTCACAGGTATCAGGACTGCGAGGGAAAACGTAAAATTTTCTGCTTTGGTTGTGGACGCCCGAATACTTACAGGCCATCTTGCGTAAAATGCCAAAAAAACTCCAGGATGAGCACACAGCCTCGTCAGCCGTCGTGTGTTCAGCGCCAGAAATCGACGAACCCAGATGCGAGCCAGTAGAAAAAGAAAACTTATCACCTACAATAACTTTCCCGAATTTGTCCGATAGCATTGTCAGTCCGTTCACTCCTTGGCCACAGTTAATAAAATCTAATCAGTTATCAATGTCAGTCAGTCCAAAGAAAAGATCGTAAAATGCAAACAGGATGAGAGCCTTTTGGCGAGCAGCAAAAGCTGTTAACGCTATCCGTTATAAGAATGCCGATAAACGCCCAGAGGTGCGTTTGCTGGATAAAGTAGTGTTAGGATTGCTCGATACCGGAGCCGCAATGAGTGTGGTTGGGGGAAAATTAGCTGAGCAAATTGTTGTCAGTAAAATTCCTTTTAAACGCGCTGCATCGGTTGCAAGCACGGCGGATGGCAAAAAGCAAGAAGTAATTGGCCGGCTTAGAACTCCTGTGCAGTACAAGCAAGTAATCAAGGATTTAGAGCTGCATATTATTCCGTCCCTTAGTCAGGATCTTTACCTGGGAATAGATTTCTGGAAAGAATTCGATCTTCTGCCGGTTAGTATGAGTGCGGATGAAATTTCCCCGGAATCACATCAACTTTCGGTTAGCCAACAGGACATACTCAAATCGGTAGTTCAACGATTCCCATCTTTCGCAGTTTCTGGGTTAGGCAAGACGAACAAAATCTTTCATACTATTGACGTTGGAGACGCAAAGCCGGTGAAGCAAAGGCATTTTCCCGTCTATCCGGCAGTGGAAAGGTTGCTGTATCAAGAGGTCGATCGAACGCTCAGCTTAGGAGTTATTGAGGAATCAGATAGTCCCTGGTCATCAACGGTTGTTCTGGTGCAGAAACCGGGAAAAATTCGTCTATGCTTGGATAGCCGAAAGGTCAACGCGGTTACTAAAAAGGATGCGTATCCGTTGCCTCAGATAGATGGTATCTTAGGGCGGCTTCCCAAGGCTATGTTTATATCAAGTCTCGATCTCAAGGATGCCTACTGGCAAATCCCTCTGGACCCTGCATCGCGTGACAAAACGGCATTTACCATACCCGGAAAGCCCCTATATCAATACAAAGTTATGCCTTTCGGTCTCACAAACGCTTCTCAAACTATGACTAGATTGATGGACAAGGTTATTCCCGCAAATTTGAGAAATGAGGTTTTCGTGTATCTGGATGACCTGCTCATAGTATCAGAGGCTCACATGAGGGTGTTAGGCTTAGTGGCGAGCTATGTAAGAACAGCAGGGCTAACTCTCAATGTCGAGAAAAGCAAGTTCTGCATGTGTATTGTCAAGTATCTGGGCCATATTGTCGGGGAGGGCGTTATACGCACAGATCCAGATAAAATATCAGCGATGACAAATTTTTCGTTACCGCAGTCGCTCAAGGCTCTGCGCCGGTTCTTAGGCATGGTTGGGTGGTACAGGAAGTTTATAAATAATTTTGCATCTCTCTCCGCTCCGCTTACTGACCTGTTAAAGCCAAGAGAAAAATTTGTGATGACTGCTGAGGGAGAGAAGGCTTTTGCGAAGCTTAAAGAAATGTTGTGCGTTGCCCCAGTTCTTCACAGTCCGGATTTTAGCAGACCATTTTTTATACACTGTGATGCGAGTAAGTCTGGTGTTGGTGGAGTTCTTGTGCAAAAGTCGGATGAAGGGGACGAATACCCATTAGCTTTCGTTTCGAAAAAATTGAACAAAGCACAGAAAAATTATTCGGCATGAGTGCCTGGCGGCCATTATTTGTATAAAAAGATTCCGAGCGTATGTAGAAGGACACGCATTCACCGTAATTACCGATCATGCGTCGCTAAAGTGGCTTATGACCCAAACGGACCTCCATTCACGTTTAGCTCGGTGGGTCTTGAAACTGCAGAGTTTCGATTTTAAAATCGAACATCGTAGCGGAAGGTTGAATGTAGTTCCCGATGCATTGTCGAGGGTGAATGAGGAGGAATTGGCGGCCATAGAAGCAAGTCACGGGTTGCTAGTAGAATTAGATTTGCCAGAATTCAAAAGCGATGAATATGTGGAGCTGATTGAAAAGGTAAAAGCGAATGGAGAAAAGCTTCCAGATTTGAAGGTGGTCGACAATTTGGTGTATCGCAGAACCAATCACGCTACCGGCGAGGCCTTACACGACAACTTCAACTGGAAACTTTGGATTCCAACGAAATTAGTTCCCGAGGTTCTGAAAAAAGCTCACGATGATCCACTAGCATCCCACTGAGGCATCCACAAGACCTTAGAAAGAGTTCGAAGGTATTACTTTTGGCCAGGGTTGATCAAGGACGTGAAGGACTATATACAAGCTTGTGCCACTTGAAAAATGTCGAAAGCGCCGAACAGGATTCAACGTCCACCAATGGGTACCTCTCCAGAGTCCCATAGATTCTTCCAGAGACTCTACGTTGATTTTCTAGGACCATATCCGCGGTCTAGGAGTGGGCACACATGGGCACATAGTTTTAGATCATTATACGAAGTTCGTGTTCCTAAAAGCGGTAAAGAAACTCACAGCAGACGTAGTAATTCAATATCTACAGCAGGATCTATTCCATACGTTTGGAGTGCCGGAAACTATTGTTTCTGACAACGGTTCGCAATTCAAATCGGATGCATTCCAGAAATTATAAAGTATCGCATACTCTGACGGCATTTTATTCACCCAGGCTAATGCTTCGGAACGCGTAAATCGATCTGTGATAGCTGCAATCCGCGCATTCGTACGGACCAAAAGGACTGGGATGAGCAGCTCAGTAGTATTTGCTGCGCATTGCGATCCTCTGTTCATTCTAGCATTGGTACTTCCCCCTATTATATGGTGTTCGGGCAGCACTATGTATCTTCAGGCTCCACTTTTAAGCTCTTAAGAGCTCTGCGACTGCTTGAGGACAGGTCAGCGGTGTTTACAAGAGAAGATTCGCTAGATTTAATTCGAAGTAAAGCAGGCGAGGTTATGAGGAGGCAAAATGCGAGGAACGAACGACATTATAATTTACGGTCGAGGGAGGTGTCAGAGGGTCAGGAAGTATGGCGACGGAATTTCAGACAAAGCAATTTCCTAGCCGGTTATAACGCCAAGCTAGCCCCAGCTTACGTAAAGGCTAGGGTTAAGAAGAAAATTGGCCTGGCTAACTGTGACCTGGAAGATCTGCAAGGGAAGTATATTGGACGCTATCATGCGAAAGATATGAAACAATAGTTGAGCTGCCTTCTGTGCTGGTTGTATCTGTCTTGGGAATTTGACTCCCAAGTCAGATCTTTGGCGGGGGGTATTTGTGGCACTTGCGGCAGAGCCAAAACTGCAACGCCATCTAGGTGTCATATTGCGAGGCGTGCGCCACCTGCATAACGCGTGAAGGGGTTAGCGGCAGGGTCACGGGTCTTACAGGGCCAATTGTCAGATTTCCCAGAGAGAGTAAAATTTCTACAAATCTGGCAGATGCTAGGTTGCCGCCTTATTCTGGCGTCATCAGCAGCCATTCTCAAGTTAAAGATCGGCGGAGAAAGTTCGTTTGGGGATTGTGGGCAATTAAAGCCAAATAAGTACAAGTGCTACAGGCGAACCAGATTGGCGAATAGTTTGAACCGGCGGAGAGCTGGGGTAAGTGGATAGAAAAGGGCTAAGAGACCCAGACTTTTATCGCCTAACTCTCGTGCAGGGTTTTAAAAGAACAAAGTATAACCAGCTTACTGATCCGGAAGGAAGAAGAAGCGCTACAGCCAGGCAGCGCCAGAAATTGCAGTTTTTTTTGTCAGGCCACAAAAAGGGAATTAAAAGGCAAAGCGGACAACAAATCTTCGGCTGCAGCTTCTGCGACCAAGGAAGGCCTACGGACCGCGGAAGAAGTAGCCGCCGATTAGTGGATTTTTGTCAGTTGGTTCGCGCGCTTCCCCAGCAGCATGTATAAAGACTGAAAATCGAAAGAAAAGTCCGATCAGCTCGCGAGTGCGCTGAACGCGACCTAAAACTAATAACTATTATAAGACCCACATTTAGGGCAAATTTAAAGAAAGAAAAAAAAAAATCAAAAAAAAATAATAAGGGGGAGAAAAACCCTAACTACGAAAAAAGAAAAGATAATTATGTTTTAGTAAATTAGGTTAAGATTTTTTTTATTATTATTGTGGAAAAATAATGTGCCAATTAATGTGAGGAGAAGTGTCCGATTTCTTTGTTTTGTGTTTTATGTTGGTGTTAAATTTGTAAGCCACACGGGAAAAAAAAAATGTCCCAACTTTAAAAGGAGAAAAAAAGAATAACAGGGATACCTCCAAAGAATGTGTGCGAAATAATCAGTATTTTTACATTTTTTAAATCCAAAAAAACTTTACTCCCAATGAAAAAGCTGCCGTCGCCGAAAGCGCTTTCTCCGATGGAAGTTACAATAGAAAAGGGTGAGTCACTAAAGAAAACCATGTTGATTATGTATATTGGATAAATTAAAATGAGTTCAGCACTAAAAGCATTAACGTAGATGTCCCTATTGTTTTTTTCCTTGAAACGTTCAAATAAATAATAACGTAAAGATCATAAAGGAAATGAAAGAGAACTAAACATATTCACACTGAGAGAAATCCGAAACAATCGCTATTTAAATTCACGCATATTATTGTCTTGTAATTATTTTTTTGTCGATTTTTTTTTATATATTTTTAATCCTCACTTATCGTAAATTCCAAAAACAATAGTTTAACTATATGCAAAAATTTATCTTTTTACGCTTTCATTCCTATTTAGCTTATATGCCTAGTTTTAAGAATGTTTACATACATATATTAGTAATAAAATCCAATTTATAATGTGGTAATTCCCTAAGTTTTCGCCGCAGCTAGCATGAGGCCCTTGCGAATAGATTAGGTTTCCAAAGGGGCCATCAGGGAACATTAAGATAATAAGATGGCCATTGATCGGTTTGGCGTAAACCATTTAAACATGTTTTCCTCTTCTAGATGTTTGTATTGTGAGTTCTCCTACTTCCGGATCAGGTTAGCTTGTCTAGCACGCGAAAATAAGTTTTATAATCAGATATAGGCAAATATGGGATCGCAGCAACCCCACCACCCCCTTTTACCGACAAGCAGCAGTCGGACCATCGCTCGCGTGCTCTCGATACCCATCGAACACCCTGCCTGACGGTATTCTTGGATGTGATACGTTACAGAGGACATATTCAAACAGAGGTAGAATACGGCGACCAGAAGAAGGTTTTAAAAATTTACATCGTACCGTCGCTTAAACAAGATCTATATTTAGGGATAGATTTTTGGAGGCGTTACGACTTACTTCCCAGAAGACTTATCATATCTATCTAGCTCAGATGAAGTTGATTTCAAAGTTAAAGTTGACCAACATAAGCTATCCGAGGTGGATAAGGCGAGGCTAACGAACGTGATCAATTGTTTTCCGTCATTTAGTCAAGATGGTCTTGGTAAGACCAACCTTATATCGCACTCTATTGATGTAAGTATGGCAAAGCCAATAAAACAACGCCATTTCCCTGTTTCACCAGCCGTAGAAAAGGCAATGTATTCCGAGATTGACAGGATGCTACAACTAGGAGTGATAGAAGAGTCTGACAGTTCTTGGTCATCTCCAATCGTTATGGTAACGAAACCTGGAAAGGTTAAAATTTGTCTAACAGTCGTAAGGTGAATAGCTTCACCGAAAAGGATGCATATCCTCTGCCTCAAATTAGTGGCATTTTGAGTAGGTTGCCGAAGGCCGAGTACATAACTAGCCTTGATCTAAAGGACGCTTATTGGCAAGTGCCTTTGGATAAAACTTCGCGTGACAAGACGGCGTTCACCGTTCCTGGTAGACCCCTCTATCAGCTTAAACTTATGCCGTTCGGGCTATGCAATGCCACAAGTACGATGTCTCGTTTGATGGACAAAGTGGTGCCAGCTCATCTTAGGAACGAGGTTTTTATTTACCTAGATGAGAGGCACCTCGAAGTGCTAAGAGAGGTTGCGCTACAGATAAGACGTGCAGGTTTGACGATCAATATTGGCAAAAGTCACTTATGCATGTTGAGAGTGCGTTACCTAGGTCATATAATTGGAGATGGAGGAATCCGTACCGATCCAGAAAAAGTAGCCGCAATTAGGAATTTTCCTTTGCCTAATACGTTGCGCAGTCTGCGAAGTTTCATGGGTTTATGTGGCTGGTATCGCAAGTTCGTTCCTAATTTTGCGTCTCTTGCTGCTCCTTTAACTCATCTGATGACCACGAAAAGAAGATTCAGTTTGACTGAAGCAGCAGTAGAATCTTTTGAGAAGCTAAAGCAATGTCTTAGCGAGGCTCCTGTTTTATGCAGTCCTGATTTTTCGAAACCATTCGCAATACATTGCGATGCGAGCAAGACCGGAGTTGGAGCCGTGTTAGTGCAAGTTTCGGAAGAAGGAGATGAGCGTCCTATTGCCTTAATTTCAAAAAAGTTAAATAAGGCGCAACAAAATTATACAGTAACAGAGCAAGAATGTCTCGCCGCGATCGTGGCTCTTAAAAGTTTTAGGGCGTACGTGGAAGGACATAGGTTCAAGATCATAACTGATCATGCGTCACTAAAATGGTTTATGTCTAACCATGACCTTAATTCGCGCATAGCTCGATGGGCTTTGGCCTTGCAAAGATATGATTTCGCGATTGAGCATCGCAAAGGTTCGATGAACGTAGTTCCCGACTCCTTGTCTCGGGTGAACGAAGACGCGGTAGCTGCAATTGACCTGCGGGAGGGACTTCTCGTGGATCTAAATTCTGACCACTTTAAAGTGAGCGCAAATCAGAAGAATTTTCCTGATCTTAGGACCGATAGCGGTTACATTTATCTGAAGGCTGAGCATTTGACAGGAGAGCAGGTGCACGACGAATATGCCTGGAAGCTATGGGTACCTAAGGAATTGGTCTCTGAAATACTGTCTCGTGCTCATGATAATTCGTTGTCTGCTCATGGTGGGATACACAAGACCATTGAGAGTGTTAGACGTTATTAGTTCTGGCCTGGACTTGTAGCAGACGTTAAGGTCTATATAAATGCGTGTGAGGTGTGCAAAACCACAAAAGCACCTAATTACGTTTTGCGACCACCGTTAGGAAAAGCGCCTGAGAGTCAAAGGTTTTTCCAACGCTTATTTATAGACTTTCTTGGACCTTATCCAAGGTCTAGAAGTGGGAACATTGGAGTTTTTATCATCCTTGACCATTTCTCCAAATATGTCTTTCTTAAACCAGTAAAGAAGATAGATGCAGGTGTTGTCATAAAATATTTTGAAGGAGAATTATTTATGTCGTATGGCACTCCCGAAACTATAGTGTCAGATAATGGATCTCAAAATTTCGTTCACACGCTTTTCAAAAGTTAATGCAGCAGTATAGTATTACTCATACATTTACTGCTGTACATTCGCCACAGGCGAATGCCTCCGAGCGCGTGAACCGATCAGTTATTGCTGCAATTAGAGCATATGTGAGACCCGATCAAAAAGACTGGGACGAATACTTAAACAAGATTAGTTGTGCGTTGAGATCGTCCGTACATTCAAGCCTAGGAACTTCTCCTTATTATATGGTTTTCGGGCAACACATGGTTACCTCTGCTTCTACGTACTCTTTGTTGAGGAAGCTCAACCTATTGGATGATCGATCTTTGAAGTTCAATCGGTCAGACTCGTTTGATATAGTACGGGAGAAAGCATGTAAGAAGATGATTGAAAAGCACTCCGAGAATGAAAAGAAGTACAATCTTCGGTCTCGAGTTGTTTCTTATACGGAAGGGCAAGAAGTATTCCGAAGAAATTTTAAGCAAAGCTGCTTCCAAACAGGATACAACGCTAAATTTGGTCCTTCTTTTGTGAAAGCAAGGGTTCGCAGAAGGCTAGGGAGCGCCTACTACGTGCTAGAGGATTTACAGGGAAGACTAATAGGTACCATGCGAAAGATATTCGGCAATGACGTGTCTTCAGTCGTGTCATCCGTCTAGGGTACCAATCGAACATATACCCTAGCCAGATGTTACCGGGGGGCTTTTTTAGTGTCGACTGAAGAGCCGCTAAATAAATTTTTGATAAACCATAAAAGATATAAACATTTTCTGCCTAGAAGTATGCACTAAATTATGTGACACTCTGAGCCTGGCTTTACGCGACGGGAATAACGTCGATGCATTTCAGTAAAAGCTTTACGTAGTTTAAGCTGAGCTTTAATGCACATGCATTTTTAATTAGCTAGCTGCATTTCTGCCAGAACACAGTTTTGGACACAAATACCAGATAGCTCATAAATGCGCCAGGGAAGATCTGGAAAGCTTTAGTCTGATTAGGAAATTTGTATGCTGTGGCAGAGAAAAAGTGCTAAGCGACTCCATCCGTTTCCGTGCTAAATTCTATTCCTTTTGAGATCCGGTAGAGTGCAAATCGTTGCTGTGGCCGATAAGATATATAATAATCACATAGTGCCAGTATCCACGCGGATTGTGAAAATCTGGTGGCGGAAAAATTTATTCGGCGAAAGCTTAACCAAACTCAAGTAGGTAAAGACGTTTTCATTTGCATACAGATGCATAACCTTTTGTTGCCCAGGTCACGGAAAGAGTGTCCACGGAGGCAACCAGGCGGCGGACTGACAGCCAGTGCCATAGGGCGGTCTGGAAAACCCTTATATTTCATCGGGACTCAACCAGCGGATCTAGCCCAGCAAGCCGAGTTTGCGTCCTGTCCCGAGGAGCACCCTGGGAGGGGCAGGATGGACCACTAGGAGAGCAGCAGCAGAAGCAGTAGGAGAATGATCGGCATATAACCTCAAGTGCAGTTTAATTGGCCAACAGCGCGCATGCGCAATAGCCTACAGTGGCCAGCTTTGGCGTTTTATGGAACAGTTAATGGAAATTGGCAGTGCCGAAAGTGACCCAATAATTTTGACCCCAGTTGACCCCAGCACCTATGTGGGTTTAACTTAAAAAGATTCAGAAAGTGGATCTAACCTTAAGTGGTAGTGTAGATCCGAGCATCCGATGTCCGACTATAAATTTTCTTGTGCATTAAATCAAAACCATTAAATGGGTTTTAACCCAGTTCTGCCGAATTAAAATTTCTTGCAATTCTCGCCACAAATTGGTCATAACCTGTATCGAGTTACCTAACTTTTACGACACTCATATGAAATGTTTTTGTGAATTTGATTATGGTAATGGAAGCCATGAATAGTTGATGAAAACCCTCTGTAAAATTAAAATACATTTATTTTTATAATTTAAGTAAAGTTAGTTAAAATCTAAAAAAAATTTCTCTTGTTGCGAAGTGAAACGAATTGTTTAGAAGAATGCCTTTTAACTCTTTTGTTTAAACTAATGCCTTAAATCCCCAAAGTGGCCTGCCAAAGCCATACAATTTTCAGCACACCTTCGAGGGAGATCGATCTTTCGCCGATGGATAAGATGCGTGAGTTTATATAACTTTGTTTTTAAGTGCTAACCCAAACTTAAGAGAAATTTATTAAATGGCAATGATATAAAAAAAGTTAAGAAACGAATTAAATGCCGCAACAACCGAAATTTGGCTATCGCTGTAATAAATTAAATATTTTTTTAAAATTTGTCGTGAATTCAAATGAAGTTTAATTGAATTTAATTAAAAGAAATTTCACAATGGAGTTAAACGAGAAGTTGTCTACCAATGAATTAAATTAGATAATCGAAACTATTCCTTATTAATTTAATTCTTATCACCATTAACATATAAATGTTAGATATAAATCTAAATCCCCACATTTTTACTACATATTATTAAATCATGCGATACATAAATATTCTTATAACTATCTAAGCTTATAATCAAACTACCTATATACGATGTTAGACTTAATTACTTTATGTTTATTAAATTTAATGTTTAACGAAATCATGAGCAACTAAACATTTCCTTTACCGACTCTACTGATGACTCCACGGTCGTAAGGTTGCAAGGGATCATCGGAGCCATGCTCCTGCGGAAGATGATCATAGGTTGGGTGGGCCTCAAGCGAGCACAACAACATCCGTCTCCTCGCAAATGATAGTTTTCTCTCTGTCTTTTCCTCTATCTTTCGTCCTTTCTTCTAACTTTCATTTTCTAGAATTTATTTATTTATTTTTCTTCCGGTTTAGTTCTAGCTCCTATTTTTTTGTCGCAAGCACGCTCAATTCTTGTCTTTATTAATAGTGATGTGCAGTCCGTGTCCGAGATCTGGGTGAGCAAGACCACCACCCCCAAAGCCGAAGAGCTAGAGCCGGAATCTAAAGCGTGCCCCACATCTCAGCTCAGATCGGGAAGTGATCTTTGAATTGTATTCTTTATAGTGGTTGCCATTGCTTGTGTATAAACTGTAATATTAGTTCTGTCATTTTCTAATGCTAACTTATTTATGATGACATTTGATTTATCTTTCAACTGTTCGCAAAATAGACGTAAGTTACCTTTGAAAGGTGTGCGGTACAATCTTCCTAGTAGTTCCTCCAGGGGTGTCTGGGTCTTAAATTCTGTGATTAAGGCGTCCCTTAGAGTTGACCAATCATTATGCATTCCGAATAGGGAAACTTTTTCTGCATCTCCGGTAATTTGAAGTTCGATGGCTCCAAATATGATCGCCTTCTGTCGAGCGTCGTTTGCAGGGTATAGGTTTAACAGCTATTCCATTCGTCTGATGAACGAGCTGAGTTTTGATGGATCTCCAGTGAATGGTGGTACTTGGCGTATTTGCCGAAGTAATTGAGAAAGATTTTCTGCTGGTAACGACATTTTAGTTTTATTTATAAGTTATTTTCTGTTCTTGTTTACAGACTGCTACAGTATGTCGAGACTTATGCCTTAAGTGAACTGCACTATTTTAACTTTTTATTGTTTTATACAATAGTAGCGGTCGCACTTTTGATTTTAGTGGGCTACTGTTTTTGTTCACTGACTGCTACAGTATGTCGAGACTAATGTCTTAGTGAACTGCACTGTGCGCCTTTTAATTGTATTACACCTTAGTGGAGGTCTCACTGCACGAAACGGTCCACAAAATTAGGTCTTTAAATTAACTCCGATCACACAGGTTCTTGTGCGGAAGTTTTTGTTATTTCAGTTGGCCTCGCCAAGTGGTCAAATGTTTACGATTTGTTATTTCAGTTGGCTTCGCCAAGTGATCGAATGTTTAGGGGACGACGTTGGCTCGCCACAGAGCTTAGACTTTGGAAATTTATGCTGTGCGTAAATGATAGCTAAGCTTAATCGAAGGGCTCTCGATCTTTGATTACATTTTGTCCTTAGACATTAATGTGTGCGTGTGAGTTGTTACAATAGTGTGTGTGGTTTTGTACTTAGGCATTAATGTGAGTGTGTGAGTTGGGGAGTTGTGGGTGTAGAATGGATTAGTTACTATATATATAATCGTATTATTGAGCGCTGTAATTTAAATGTTTTTGTCAAGGAAAAAAAATGTGATAGTGGTTTCTTTCAAGTAAACTTTCTTTCAAGTATTTAAATTTCAATTAAAAAGATGCGAATTGTTTTTATTATATCAAGAAAAACGACATCTATAAAATCTTCAAAATATTTTCTATTAATGAAAATAGCTTGCATAGCCTTTTAATTGTTGACCTAGACTCATTCGACACCTATCCGATTAGTTCTAGTCGTGTAGACATTTTTTCATCAGCGAGCCTTAATTTCGACTTCAAGTTTGGCAGCATAAAATGGACGAGATATCAGGAAAAATAATGCATTTCATAGACAGTTCTATCCATATTTACATCTCCTTAATTAATTAACAGAAAATGGACTAAGGCAATTTCTTTAACACGGAGAGAGACACCCAGGAGTTGGTAACTCTAGAGCCGCTAGCTGAAGATAAAAACATTCTGGTAAGGTATAATGCAAGTTGTTTGCAATAATTAAAATCTAACAATTTATTTTTTATTTTTACAGAATTAATGAACTTGCTGGGACGGCTTTTAACAGAGGTCACTTCTTTAAGAAGTGAAGTGGCTTCTATCAAAGCCAAGGTCTGCTGGGAAAACAAAACCCCTAAACTTGTAATGCCGCTTTATTGAGGAATTAAGTATTGAGGAATTAAAGATGTATGAGCTAACAATCGAAGACTCAAATATTTTATCAAAACTTTACAAAAGTTTATTGAAAAGAAAAACTAAGAGGATATATGTATATTTATTTACAGGTCAACGATTTGTCTCTATGTGGGGAGAAATCGTATAATTAATTCATCCGTCAATGTTGGTTGGAATTGCTCGCGGATGAAGTGGCGCGCCAATGCTCCTGGCGTGGGACTGTTGCCAAATTATGTGTTCGTGGGATGCTTATAACGTCATCCGTCAAAAAAAATTTTTTTATCGTATATTGTTTTAAATAACTATTTACTTATAATAATTTGTATTCTTACAATCGCTTTTAAGAATAAATTTGCGTTGGAGGACGATGATTTCGACCGCATTACACAAAAATATTTCCACGAAAACTAAGAATAAGAAAATAAAATTATAAAATTCTATAAATTATAAATTTGTTATTATACGTTAATGTAATAAAAATAAATAAAAACAATTTTTTAAAATTATTATTATTAGATAATGTAAAAAAAAAAAATAAAAACAATGTTTAAAAATTTTTTTTAGTATTTTAATATTAAATAAATATCGCGAATGATACCAAATACGTCGCGTATATAACACTATAAAAGTATCGCAAATGATATCAAATACGTCCCGTAAATAATATTATAAAAGTATCGCAAATGATATAGGAATCGGTCCGCATTTGGTATCGTAAAAGGTCCGCAAACTCAATTATTTTCGGGTTCCGAAAATGGTAGCTTTCGCTACCACAAAACCCCTGACAGATGATTAACTTAAGTATCGTTTTTGGATCTGAAATCGAATAGAGATTTAAAGTGAGTCCAGCTGAGTCCATCAATGAAATGAACCTCTTGTTTTAGTTAATTTAATTCTTGTTCAGATTATTGTAATTTAGCATTACACTTTTTACGATTTTGGGAGAAATGATTTATCGTAGGCGTGGCAAAAAGATTGGCAAATCGATAGAAATTAAAAACTAAACTAAACTAATACCAAAATAAAAGAAAAATAAAAACATTTTTGAAAAGTGTGGGCGTGGCAGTTTTGGGCGGTTTGTGGGCGTTGAAGTGGGCGTGGTAAAAAGTTTTTTGACAAATCGATAGACATTTACAAGACTAATACAAAAATAACAAAATATCAAAAAATTTTTCTAATGTGTAGGCGTGGCAGTTTTTGGCGGTTTGTGAGCGTGGCAACATGACACAACAAACTTGCGCTGCGTCTATGTCCCTAGAGCTTTTGTAGTTCCTGAGATCTCGACGTTCATACGGACAAAGAGAATGACGGACAGACGAACTTATACTTCATATTATTAAAGATAAAGATTTGTTTGCTGACTAATGAGATGCGTGATATTGCGTAGGAGAAGTCATCAGCTTTCATTTGACTATTCCTCACACAATTGAATGGTGTATCTGATTAACAGATAAATGCGTTGCAGAACAAAATCATTGAGCAATCGGTAGACTTTGACTTCCAGCTTGATAGAGTGGAACAGGTTGAAGACTATTGAAGTTGTTTTTCTTTCCATGGGAGAAGAAAATGAAAATAAAATTTTCCATTGAAAAACAGTGAGTCTGGTAATAAAAAATCCGATAGTTCAAATTCAAGATATACAGCCTAGTGGAAAATCCACATATGCTAAGAATCCCGATCCAGTTTTCTACACTGGTGATGACAACTGGTGGTGATAATATTCAGATGTTAAATTAGAAAATGAAGACATCAGACGAAGTGAAAGGGTAAAAGATATTCCAAAAATATCCTTTAGATTGTTAAAGAAATGTTTATTTAATCCTCATACAAGTTAACAACAAAATGTTAAAATCCAGAACAACGAACCCCAATAAGCAAGCTTCATGCCGATTGCATAATTTCCAGCACACGCCAAGCTGCCAAGTAGAATTCGAAGAATCTGATTGGTAACAACTTCCGCTCCCACCAATGCAAGTGTTTCCAAGAAGACTGCACCGATTTAACCAGAAAAACATCAGCCGATGTCGTGGCCTATTGGAGGAAAGCTACGGAGCCGACGCCAATCCTCTGCCACCAAGGGCAGCGCAGCTCACAGCCAAAGACTCACAGTTTGCTAGGGACATCTTAGGGTAATTAAGTTGCAAATTGGATTTATACAAATAAAGTCGTTCTTAACTGAACTTCAATATATTTTATTTTTTTTACCTTGCTACCAGCAAAGTATTTAACTGGCGCCCGAACACGGACCGGTGCGCGTACGATACAACAAAACGCTTTGTTAGTTCGCGGCTAGCAATAACATTTGCGGCAACCGGTCAAAACGCGAGTGACAAGAACGCGCAACTCACGAAAAATAAACATTTCTCGTTCGTTCAAATTCACTCTGGTAAATTGCACTAAACTTGTTCATTTGCCCATCGGAGGACTCCAAGGACTGAAGGCAGGGTCCCAGACCACCCCTCAACCCAGTACGCATCGCGGGATCCCAAGTCTTCGTTGGACAAAAAGAATGAAATCCGGATCGTCGGAGGGAAGCCACATCAATAAGAATACCCATAGTACTGTAATCTTAACCAAACAAGATTTAAAACACAAAACTAACAAGCAAATTAAAAAAAAAAAAACTATAAACTTAAGTAATCATGAAATACCGTAAAACGATAAAACAAACAAAAAGATCACATAAGTGATATAACTAATTCCAACTTTACGATTTCCAAGGGACCCTCTAAAGTACAAGGAAAAACCAGCCACTGGTTATAAAATTTATAAAAGACACAAGAACATATTATTTTCAAGAAAACACAAGGTCTTTCTAACTCAATTCAAACATAATTAGAAATAAGCATTATCATTTGCTCCCTTGATCTATTTTAAACTCGACCCATTCTTTATGGCTAACGTAAACAACCTGATAAGACCCTCGATACTTAGTGCTAAAGCGGCTAGACAACGCGTCAGACGACAGGAAGAACAAGAACTCAATATAAGCATGGTTGAAAATGTAGACAGAGCAGCATTAGCAGCTACAATTAGCGAAATCTTAGCACAACAATTACCGAGTCTCTTGAGACGCCACAATTCTTCGGAAGAATTCGCTAACGTAACAGACCAGGTAATTGCCCCAGAGCATGCAGGGAACTTAGGTGATTTAGACAGAGTGCCAGTTATAGTAAAAACGAGAGAAAACGCTATAGTCGAGTTCCCCGACTATCTGATACCCGTTACTCAGCTAGTGGAAGTGCGAAGGAGTGTCGGTTTGTGGGCGTTAGAGTGGGCGTGGCAAAAAGTTTTTTGGCAAATCGATAAAAATTTACAAAACTAATGAAAAAATATCTAAACATTTCTCAAAAGTGTGGGCGTGGCAGCTTCGGGCGGTTTGTGGGCGTTAGAGAGGGCGTGGCAAAAAGTGTTCTAGCAAATCAATAGAAATTTAGAAGACTAATACAAAAATGAAAAAATATCTAAACATTTTTCAAAAGTGTGGGCGTGGCAGCTTAGGTCGGTTTGTGGGCGTTAGAGTGGGCGTGGCAAAACGTTTTTTGGCAAATCGATAGAAATTTACAAGACCAATACAAAAATGAAAAAATATCAAAACATTTTTCAAAAGTGTGGGCGTGGCAGTTTTGAGCGGTTTGTGGGCGGTAGAGTGGGCGTGGCAACATGAATCGACAAACTTGCGCTGCGTCTATGTCTCTGGAGTCTGTATGCCTAGTCTCAACTTTCTAGCTTTTGTAGTTCCTGAGATCTCAGCGTTCATACGGACGGACAGACAAACAGACGGACAGGCGGACAGGCAGACAGACGGACAGACGGACAGACAGACGGACGGACAGACGGACATGGCCAGATCGACTCGACTATTGATCCTGATCAAGAATATATATACTTTATATGGTCGGAAACGCTTCCTTCTGCCTGTTACATACTTTTCAACGAATCTAGTATACCCTTTTACTCTACGAGTAACGGGTATAACTATCCAAAGAAAAAGGAATAGAAGAAAGGAAGGAATAGAAGAAAGGAATAGACCGTAGTTTAGAAGCGTACAGTGCTTTCCAGGGTACTCCCAAATATTATGGTATTTTACATACCATAAGTAATAAGACTGTAGGACCCGCCGACGTGGCACTAGAATCTTACAATACCCCATTGAACTGGTTAGCGATTTCGAAATGTCTGACTCTGCATTATGCTGACAAGAGCGACATCAACACATTAGAACACCAAATGACAATGCTTATACAGGGTGCTAACCAATCTGTGAAAGAATTCCATCAAACGGTTTATAAGCACCTATCCCTAATCCTAAACAAGATCGGTTGTATGGGGTTAAGAAGAGAAGCAGAACTGTAAATGTACACAGATAAGGCTCTAGACAGCTTTGTACGAGGGTTACAAGGCGATTTGCCTCGTCTACTGGGAATTAAAGAACCAGTGCACTTACCCTCGGCATTACACCTTTGCCTCAAGTCTGAAAATCAGAACTTCGGGGCAAAACATGCAGCAAACATAGGACAGACATGACAGTTTAGGAACCAGTCTTCAAAGCCTTCACCTGCTCCTCGCGGTAATTCATTTATCAATAGACAACCACCAATTCCACCCTCAAGAACTCGATATTATCAATTCGGACAGCAACTACCGACCGCTTTACCACGACAAAATTGAAACAACTTTGGCTACCAGCCTGCACAGCCAGTAGCTGCACCTCGACCTTTTCAGAATAGGCAATTCCCGCCTCAACAGTCAGCGCCACCTAGGCCACAGGCCCCAAAACCACTGCCTCGTCCAGAACCTATGGATGTGGATCCCAGTGTCCAGACTAGAATGGTGAACTATATGAACAGACCTCGCTTGAACCAGGTAAAAGACCACCTGGTCCAATACCAGATGGAATGAAGGGACAAAGGAACTTTAACATACAGACTACAACAGATGAAAACAAAACGCGACCCACGGAGACTCCATTGACCACGACAGACTACGAACAATCTATGGTAGAGTACGAGGACCACAACTACCTTGACGACAACTGGATGACTACATAGATCAGATAGATGAAGCGGATGCTGACAATAACACTTACGACTACTACGACAACGCTGGGTTAAATTCTTTAGAATAAAAAATTCCTCTCTTCCATACATTTTATGCAAGATGAGAAATGGCAAATTTATTAGAATACTTATAGACACCGGTTCAAACCGAAATTATATCCAACCTAAATTCGTCAATAATCCTATACCGAATAAATCACCTTTCAATGCTGTCTCAGTAGGCGGCAGCACAGTAATTACGCATCATAAGGTAGCGAACCTTTTTAATATTCAGGATGTTGAAGTTAAGATTTTTCTGTTGCCCACATTGAAATCTTTCGATGCCATTTTGGGCAACGATAGTTTAAAAGAACAAGAATAAAAATCAGCAAAAATATTATGATACTAGAGAACGGTGTCTCGATCCCCATAAAAGAAATAACATTTGAAGCAGTCAACACAATTATTCCGAGAACATCCCACTTGTCCGACAAACAGAAAACCAAGCTAAGCGAATTACTCAAGTCGTTTTCAGACTTTTTCGCAGACCCAAACCAAAAACTGACCTACACAACTCACGTAAAGGCAACGATCCGAACCTCGTCCGATAATCCTATTTACTCACAATTCTATCAGTATCCAATGACACTGAAAGATGAAGTAAACGAACAGATAAAAGAACTTTTAGAAGATGGTATAATTCGACCTTCTAGATACCCGTTCAATTCACCAGTGTGGGTTGTACCCAAGAAGGCAGACGCTTCAGGCGAAAAAAAATATCGCATAGTTATTGATTATCGCAAACTCAATAAAATAACCATTGCAGATAAATACCCTATTCCCGAGATAAATGAGATACTTACCCAATTAGGTGACAACAAAGTATTTTGTGTTTTAGATCTAAAAAGTTGTTTCCATCAAATCTCGTTAAAAAATATAACATAGGAAAGACCGCCTTCTCCGTAAAGAACGGAAAATATGAGTTTGCACGACTCCCATTTGGTCTTAAGAATGCGCCCTCAATTTTTCAACGTGCATTATATGACATACTTCGAGAACATATTGGAAAAATATGTTTTATTTACATAGACGATATCATCATCATTAGCAAAGATGATCATACGCATATTGAGAACTTGGCTAACATTTTTCAAACTTCACTAAACGCCAACATGAAATGTTAGCTAGACAAATGTGAGTTCATGAAAAACAAAGTCGAATTCCTTGGATTTGTTGTCTCCGATAGGGGAATAGAAACAAACCCGAGTAAAGTGGCAGCGATAGCAAATTATCCCTGCCCTAAAACTTTGAGGGAACTAAGATCCTTCCTAGGGCTTTCCGGTTACTATAGAAGATTTATACAAAATTATGCCAAATTGGCAAAACCCCTAAATTCACTTTTAAGAGGGGAAGATATACACGTGTCCAAAAGAATGTTATCCAAAAAAATAATTTCACTAGACAAAGAAAGGTATTACGGACTCGCGTCGGGGTAAAACGTATTTTCATCGAGCTCTGTATAAAGTCAATTTACTTAAGTGAAGTGAATAAATAAAACAAAATAATACAAATATCAGCGAAAAGACGCTATTAGCAATGTTAAATTGCAAATCTATAATATTTGTTGTGTGTGGAAACATTAAATTAAAACAAAAGCTAATTTAAATAGACAACAAACAAATCGACAGTTCCAAAATGAGCCAACGCGATTTGCGCGCTCAGCGGCAAAAAAAACAAGACGAGCGCCGGCTCTCTCTCTAACGAAACAATGCATACTTCACCGTAGTGTCTGACGCCCGCGAGTGCCAAACAATCCATCGGGCCAATGACCTAGCACCTGCAGAAAGCAAACGAACGCGGTCTTGCTCACCAATGCTTATGACTGCACGATGTGAACCCGAACGCATTGAGAGCGTCTCTCCCGCGCTCTCCTCATTGCAAACGGTGTCAAGCTCTGTAGCTACCAGCACAGTAACTTCGATATCTACTGCAACTGCACCTATAGCAACAACAACAACAACAACAACACTATGCTCAGTACCGAAAGCTGTGTACATTTCTGCTGAATCAACAACAACTAAAGCAAGTGCACTCTCTCCGACTCTAGAAAACAAAAGCGGACAAGAACCAAAACAAAACGCAAAACTGTTTCAAACAGGGCTGGATCGCTACAATCAAATAAAGCGAAAGCTAAGCCCACAACACAAACAGGCTGGCAATCTGCCGAAAATAAATCGCACCAACGTTGACAACTCAACTTCAAATAGGTTTGCACTACTGGATGACTGCGAAGTGCATCCAATCAAAGAACAGGAGCAGAAGAAGATTACGCAGCCACCAATATTTATACGAGAGAAAACCTCAAGTGCACTGGTTAACAAACTAGCTACGATCATCGGAGAAAACAAGTTCCACGTTATACCTCTTACCAAGGGAAACATACATGAAACGAAAGTGCAGACTCCGGATGAGTCTAGCCATCGATCAGTGACCAAGTACCTGGATGTAGCTGGAAAGAGTTACTATACCTACCAGCTTAAAAGTGCCAAAGGATTGCAGATTGTCATTAAAGGGAATCATCAGTGCCCCCATCCGAAATTATCGAGGCACTAAAGGAGAACAACTTTAAGGCAAAAACGGTGATCAACATTCTTACAAGGAAGAAAGAGCCGCAGCCACTCTTCAAAGTCGAACTGGAGCCATCGAGTCAAAGAATCAGCAAAAATGAAGTACATCCCATTTATAAACTACAGTTTCTACTGCACCGGAGAATAACCGTCGAAGAGCCACACAAGCGCAAGCAGCCGGTGCAGTGCACTAACTGCCAAGAATATGGCCACACCAAAGCGTACTGCACCCTAAAATCTATCTGCGTCGTTTGCAGCGATGCTCACAGTACCGCAAACTGTGCTAAGAACAAGGACGACAGCTCAATTAAATTATGCAGCAATTGTGGCGAAAACCACACAGCCAACTGGCGAGAATGCATTGTTTACAAGGAACTTAAGAGTCGCCTAAACAAACGAGTGACTTCAGTTCGTGATCGTACCACACCAACAATTCACAAAGCAATGGAACCGAGTACAACTAACATCCCTTTGTCTACCAGCTACCCAACAGCGCCAAATATTTCCTTTGCAAGTGCACTAAAATCAGGGATCCAAACACCAGCAGCGGACACCCGCATTCATCAAACAAATACTCACGATAACATGCAACAGCAACCAATTGGCGTTGAAGCGATTATGCTTTCGATGCAGCAAAGCATGAAAAACTTCATGGCCTTCATGCAAACAACTATGCAAGAGCTTATGAGGAACCAAAACATCCTTATTCAAATGCTCGTTTCTTCTAAAACAGTATAATGACTCCCCTAATAATAGCAACCTGGAACGCTAATGGCGTTTCGCGGCACAAGCTAGAACTTGCTCAGTTCTTAGCCGACAGAAACATTGATGTTATGCTACTCTCAGAGACTCACCTTACTGAAAAGTACAATTTTCAAATACCAGGATACAAATTTTACTTTACGAATCACCCGGATGGCAAGGTCCATGGAGACACTGGCATACTAATACGATCGCGAATCAAACACCACTTTGTTAGTAATTGGCAAGAAGACTGCCTACAATCTACCTCTATAAGCCTCCAATGCTATAACGGTGCTCTCACTCTGGCTGCTGTCTATTGCCCACCCCGCTTCACAATATCAGAGGACAAATTCACAACACTCTTCGACTCGCTCGGTGAAAGGTTTGTTGCAGCTGGTGATTGGAATGCCAAGCACATGTACTGGGGATCTCGGATAGCGACCCCCAAAGGAAAACAGCTATACAACGCAATTATTAAACCGCAAAACAAGCTTAATTATGTTTCTCCGGGTACGCCTACATACTGGCCAGCAGATCCTAAAAAGCTTCCAGACTTGATTGACTTTGCCATCACCAAAAGGATATCCCAATCAATGATTACAGCTGAGGCACTTTCAGAACTTTCATCTGATCACTGCCCGGTGCTCTTTAATCTGTTGTACCAACTGCAACACATCGAGCGGCCGTATAGACTCACAAGCAACAGGACCAACTGGGAGAGGTACAAAAAATATGTTTGTTCACATACCGACTTCTCTAGCTCATTGAAAACCGAGCAAGACATCGATCAGTTTGCTGGTAGCCTAGAATCAACACTAGTTGCAGCAGCAAAAGCGTCAACTCCAGAAGATACCCACGGATGCAGGAAAAAGTTCAACATGACAAGTCGAGATACCGAATTCCTTGTGCTTGAAAAACGACGACTTCGAAGGGAGTGGCAGGAGCACAGATCACCTGGCGCAAAGAGTAGATTAAAAGCAGCCTCTCGCAGACTTACTAAAGCGCTTAAGAAAAAAGAAGCGGACGCACAACTGCGTTACATCGAGAATCTCACGTCCACAAGCACAAAAAACTCTTTGTGGAAAGCCCACAGGAATCTGCAGGCCCCAGCAGAAACTGTCGTACCCCTCCGTAACTCTACCGGAAACTGGTCTCGTAGTGACATGGACAGAGCAAGAGCCTTCGCTGATCATCTAATTTACTCTCCCACCCTTAACTGCATCTGACTTAGCACCACAAGATCCCATAGAATTCCGGCCAAGCGAAATAACGAAAGTCATTAGAGAGCAACTGAAGACTGGAAAATCGCCTGGCTTCGATTTAATAACACCGAAAATGATCTTCGAGCTTCCAGTGTGTGCAGTTCTACAAATCTGCCTACTCTTCAACGCTATTACCAAAATTGGATACTTTCCTCAAAAGAGGAAGAAATCAGTTATAGTTATGATCCCTAAGCCTGGGAAAGACAAAACACAACCATCATCATACAGGCCAATAAGCCTACTTACTTGTCTCTCCAAGTTATTTAAAAAAGTACTGCTGCTACGAATCAGTCCCCACCTTAAAACACAGGACACACTCCCATCGCACCAATTTGGTTTTCGGGCCAAACATGGAACTATTGAGCAGATTAACCGCATCACAACGGAAATTCGCACTGCTTTTGAGCATCGGGAATATTGTACAGCTTTATTCTTAGACGTTGCACAAGCTTTCGATAGAGTATGGTTGGATGGACTTATGTTTAAAATAACCAAACTGCTGCCTCAAAACTTACATAAGCTTCTAAAGTCTTACTTATACAAAAGAGTGTTCGCGGTTAGATGTAGTTCAAGCACTTCAAACGATTGTACTATAGAAGCTGGAGTGCCCCAAGGAAGTGTATTAGGTCCAATTCTATACACGGCGGACATCCCAATAGACTACCAGTTAACAATATCCACATTCGCTGATGACACTGCAATACTGAGTCGATCCAGATGCCCAGTAAAAGCTACGATGCAACTAGCACGCTATTTAACATGTGTAGAGAATTGGCTTGCAAATTGGCGCATACGAGTAAACGAACAAAAATGCAAAGAAGTTACGTTTACCCTTAACAAACAAAGCTGCCCGCCCTTGGTTATGAACCACACGCGCATCCCACAAGCCGATGACGTAACATACTTAGGTATTCATCTGGACAAGCGGCTCACCTGGCGGAAACACATAGAGGCCAAGACGACGCACCTGAGACTAAAAGCAAAGGATCTACACTGGCTTATAAACGTTCGGTCTCCCCTAAGCTTGGAGTACAAAGTCCTTTTGTATAACTCCGTTCTTAAACCCATATGGACCTATGGCTCCGAGCTACGGGGCAATGCATCGAAAAGCAAAATCGACATCATACAGCGAGCACAGTCTAGGATTCTAAGAATCATAACTGGAGCTCCATGGTATATTCGGAACGAGAATATACACAAAGACACAAAGGAAAAACTAGGCTCACATCCAAATCCCCTTGCAAGAAAACTTCTTCGAGTATGCAGCCAAAGTCGACTGCACCGCAACGATCAACCAGCCCAGCGTTAAATTTGTTAGGCCACATAGCCCAAATCATCTCATAAAATGATAATTAGCTAGCTTAGAATAAGATTTGAAAACTCATTGTTAGTCTCTTAGGTAAGACGAAAGATTCAATAAATAAGAAGATTTAAAAAAAAACTAGACAAAGAAGCTCTAGAATCTTTTAAGAAGCTTAAAAGTAACTTAGTGTCAAAAGAAATAATTCTCCACCCTATATCATTTCTTTCTAGAACACTTTTCAAAGCCGAAGAGAACTACGCGGCGAACGAAAAAGAAATGTTAGCCATAATTTGGGCACTCAAGGCCCGCAAAAATTACCTATACGGTAAAGCAAAGGTTAAGATCTTTACAGATCATCAACCTTTAACACATTCTCTGAGTAGCTGGAATGGAAATGCCAGAATCAAGAGATGGAATTATTATTTGGAGGAATATGATTATGAAATATTTTATAAACCAGGAAATGAAAATGTTGTTGCAGACGCGCTCTCAAGAATACCTATAAAGCAGATTAGCTCTGTTGCCTCTACACAACATAGCGCTGAAAGTTCTAGCCATGACCTAATCCCTAGCGTCGAAGCCCCAATTTTTTCAAAAATCAAAGATTCTTTTATAAATCAGATAAATACGACTACAAGTTTACCATCCCATTTCCTACCTTCCATAGACATGAAATATACCGACTCGATTCCATTCAACACTCTCAGAGATAATGAGATGCCTCAAGAAAGAGGGCACTGAGAGAAATTTCAAAGAACTTTTAGAAAGGGCAGTTTACGAGTATAATTACAGTTTTCATTCGGTTACAAAGAAACGACCACTAGAAGTATTCTTCGGCAGGAGAGAAATAACAGACCCGGACCAATACGAGACAACCATACAAGACAATATTGAAAGACTTAAAAATAAACAGGAAATGGACCGAACAAAGCACAATAAGAAAAAAAAGGACATACTAAACTATCAGCCAGGAGAAAAAATATTCGTAAAAATAAATACTAGATTAGGTTCAAAGCTTTCCCAAAGATATAGGAAAGAAGTTGTTACGGAAAACAAGCACACTACAATAACAACAGAATCGGGAAAAACGGTACATAAAAGCCATATCAAAATCTAACATTTTTCAGGATATTACTATGGATTACGAACGATGTCAGTGGAACGATGAACCTTACAAACTATACGAACGCACAGATACTGACAATGAACAAGGGGATCGGAAAGCTACAAACCTCAACAACTAAACTAATACACCTTATTAACCTCGACCAAATCCAAACCGCTTTAGATATTTTACATGAACATACGGAAAATAGCCTTAAACGCAGTCCATTATACGCTACCCTTCACCATGAGATAAACACAACTATTCACACATTCCGAACAATCACAGACTTTTCCAAGACTCGAAAAACTAGGTCCTTAAATTGGCTAGGGTCAGGATGGAAGTACATAGCGGGTAGTCCAGATCATGATGACCTGGTTATGATAGAGCAGAACTTAGATAAACTTATTGACAATAATAACCAACAGGTCATTATTAACAAACAGTTAGAAGGAAGAATAAATAAACTAACTTCAGTATCTAATGCTCTCAGCAATTCTATTCAAAAAAGCAGTTCAGTAAGTATCGAGACGGCCATTCAATGGGCACGATTAAACGTAGTTAACACACTTGTATTAAATGAAGATGAGCTAATTGAAATCGAGAAAATTTTTAAAAGAAATAATATGCCAACCCTATCAATGGAAGAAATAATGGAGTTTTCCGATGTGTCAATTCTACATAATAAAACAACACTTCTGTATATTGTAAAAGTTCCAAACTTAGAAGAAATACAATACCAAGACCTTATCATAAAACCCATAGTAAAAAACAATTCAATCATACACTTAAACTTTCAAGAAATCTTTGTTTACAAAAACATTACCTATGGCATTCCCCAAACTTGTAAAACCGTAGAATATATAAAAATATGCGATAAGAAAAAAATTTTTAATATAAGTAATTCAAAATGTATACCAAAGCTAGTTCAGGGACAGAAAGCGCTGTGTAGTTTTAGCAATGCCGACCATGTACCCAAAATAGAAGAAGTCGACGATGGAATCATCCTACTAAACGACTACGATGGAAACGCAACATGGAACAACACAGAACTTCACCTAGAGGGCACCTATCTGGTTCAACTATCAAATGACTCGATAATTATCGACAACCAGCAGTTCAGCAACTTGGAACCTACAGTCTCGACCCCCGGAGCACCTCTTGTGCAGTTTACGGCCGAAGAAAAAGAAAGACTTAAGGTTCTATCTCTTGAAGCATTGGAAGCATTGCACATAAACAACACTGAACAATCTTCGACTGAGGCACAGTACCAGCTACCTCAGTTCAACGACATTCCATACTTTTAGAGACAGCTTGAGGACAAGCATAAATTGGAGGGGGAAGAGTTAACAACAAAAATGTTTAAATCCAGAACAATGAACCCCAATAAGCAAGCTTCAATCTGCAAGCTCAGCGTCTGCATAATTTCCTGCACACGCCGAGCTGCCAAGTAGAGTTCGAAGAATCTGATTGGTAACAACTTCCGCTCCCACCAATGCAAGTGATTCCAAGAAGACTGCACTGATTTGACCAGCAAAACATCAGCCGATGTCGTGGCCTATTGGAAAGCTACGGAGCCGACGCCGAAGGCAACTTCATAATACCTTCCTCGTACAAACTCATACTGTCCTTCTGTTGTGGCGAAGACTTTGCATTCTATCGATTCTGGCTTTATTGGTATCTGGTAGAAACCGCTCGCCATATCGAGGCTTGTAAAATACTTGGAGTGCAAAGGATACTTGTCGGAGATCGTCAATCAGACGGATCTCTAATTCACCTGTGGTAAAACGGCTACTTGGTATACCACTTATAAATTTTAAAGCATAGGGTTTCAATATTTTAGCAAGTTCAGCTTTGTCGGTCTGACTTAGTTTATCATTTCCATTTATGGAATCCATATAATTCATATTGGCAATGCTAGTCAGTGTATTACCGGTATTAATTTTATATAAAACAAACTCGCTGGCACTTATTGTCACACCAAAACCTTGACCTAGAATTACACGGCCAATCAACATATCGTACTTGAAATATTTGTCCATAACTACATGGAAAAGGATTTCTAAGGAAAAGTTACTAATATTTACGGTAGCTAGAATTTGCATTGTACTTGTCACGGAGCCTTCACCTATACCACTTATAAGTACAGTATTATCAATTCTCTTTCCCATGAACTCTTCTGCTAATTTTTCTTTTAATAGGGAAACCTCAGCCCCCGAGTCAAAAAAGTAAGGAACGGGCTCACCCAATTGATACAAATTCCCCCTTGGATTGACAACGGCGCAAATGACGATGTTGTTCATCTTGTTGCAATATGGCCCAGCTGTCCACACTTGTAGCACTTTATGAGTAAAGTTGCTGTGTGCAGAGTTGCTGTGTGTAGAGTTGCTTTTCACCATCTCCGCCTCTTCAGCCATTCTGATTTGGCACTCTGCGATCTTGTGGCCAGGTTTGCCACAATGGTGACATTTCATGCACGATGATTATTTCTGCCTCATCATCATTATCTGGCGACTTTTGGTCATTACGCTTACCAAAAGCAAAGGCACGCAGTTATTGTTCCAATTCGCTTCGTGTCTGGATGTTTGTTGTGAATATCATACGCTGCAATCGGTGGTCTATTTCAGCAACATATGCCAGCACGACCGATACCGCAATTTCTTCATTGTTCATTTCTTTCCACCTCAATAGTAATGCCGTTACTTGTCTGCTGGCATACACAGACAAACACTTATTCGCTCTAAGGCCACTGTGAAAAATGTTTAACAAGATGTCTGCCGGCGTCTATGCACTATCATATCTTTGAGTAAATAATTCTCTGAATTCTGGCCACTTAATTCCACCGTAGCAAATCTGGGATAACCATCCTCCTTCTAACGAACTGCTTAGTGCCATAACCAAAGCGCTTCCTTCCAACATATTTTCTGCCATAATTATGTCAACAGTTATGCGCCATGCAGCTGCGTCTGCATTTCCCGTGTCTGGGTTAAACTTCGGAAGCGTCACTTTGTTGGGTTGCGCCTTCATTTTGGAGGCCAGCATGGAGTTGCATAACTTCATGAAAGTTTTGTTTTGAGATTCAAGTAATGCACGCCACTGTTTGTTCGAGAGATCTTGGGAGTAGGCCGATCCCACTTCTGATGACGGACCTTGGGTACGGTTTTCTTCCACTTCTTCTGCGTCCATCTTGTCTAGCACAGTAAGTCGCCGCGTGTTCTCCTTTCAAGCGTTCTCACCAGACTATCCGTGAGCGTCGCTCTCTCTCAAAGCTTTTCTTCGATTTCGCCACTTCTCAAGTATTTCATCATCCTTTTTACGTAACCACAACTCTACAAAGCTACAACCACAGGCGCCATGCTCATTTGAGTATACCTTCAAATGATGCTCTCTCAATAACGGAACGCTCTCTTTGATAGATGTACCCAGTTCTTTATTCTTAACATGTCCTAATAATAACAATTTCGGTTATTTTCAAGTAATAATACTTCAGAAAACTTAATGTCCGAAATATATATATAATTGATAAAAGATTGATAAATTGACAAAAGCAATTTATGTATATTTATTGTTATATGTAGATGATTAAGTGATTGCCACTGAGAGCTTTGAAACATCGCGAGTGACAAGAACGCGCAACTCACGAAAAATTAACATCTTTCGTTCGTTCAAATTCACTCTGGCATATCGAACTTAACTTGTTTATTTGCCCATCGGTGGACTCCAAGGACTGAAGGCAGGGCCACAGACCACCCCTCAACCCTGTACGCATCGCTGGATCCCAAGTAGTCTTCGTTAGATAAAAAGGATGAAATCCGGATCGTCGGAGGGAGGAGCCACATCAATAAGAATACCCATAGTACTGTAAGCTTAACCAACCAAATTTAAAAAAAAACTCAAACAAACAAATTGTACAAAGAAAAATATAAATTTAAGTGATCAATGAAAAACCGTAAAACGATAAAACAAACAAAAAGATCACAAAAGTGATATAACTAATTCCAACTTTACGATTCCCAAGGGACCCTCTAAAGTACAAGGAAAAACCAGCCACTGGTTATAAAATTTAAAAAAAAAATACAAAAACATATTATTTTCAAGACACGAAAACATATTATTTTCAAGTAAAAACACAAGGTCTTACTAACCCAATTCAAACATAATTAGAGATAAGCTCCATCATTTGCTCCCTTGATCTTTTTTAAAACTCGACCCATTCTTAGTTCGTTTTACTTATTGTTTTATGGCTAACGCGAACAACCTGATAAGACCCTCAATACTTAGTGCCGAAGGGACTAGACAATTAGAACACAATAGAATCATGGTTGAAAATGTAGACAGAGCTGCATTAGCAGCCACAATTAGCGAAATCTTAGCACAACAATTACCAAGTTTCTTGAGACGCCTCAATTCTTCGGAAGAATACGCAAACGTAACAGACCAGGTAATTGCCCCAGAGCATGCAGGGAACTTAGGCGATTTAGACCGAGTACCGGATATAGTTAAATCTATCCGGGACTTTTCAGGTGATCCGTCCGAATTTAGTTCTTGGAAGAAAGGAGTAGACCGTATCTTAGAAGCATACAGTGCTTAGGACCCGCCGATATGGCATTAGAATCTTACAATACTCCTCTGAACTGGTTAGCGATTTCGAAATGTCTAACTCTGCATTATGCTGACAAGCGCGACATTAACACATTAGAATACCAAATGACGATGCTTATACAGGGTGCCAACCAATCTGTGGAAGAGTTCCATCAAATGGTTTATAAACACCTATCCCTAATCCTAAACAAGATCGGTTGTATGGGATTAGGGAGAAAAGCAGAAATGTTAATGACGAAAATGTACAGAGATAAGGCTCTAGACACCTTCGTACGAGGATTACAAGGCGATTTGCCTCGTCTATTGGGAATTAAAGAACCAGTAGACTTACCCCCGGCATTACACCTTTGCCTCAAGTTAGAAAATCAGAACTTCAAAGCAAAACATGCAGCAAACATAGGACAGACAAGACAGTTTAGGAATCAGTCTTCAAAGCCTTCACCTGCTCCTCGCAGTAATTTATTTATCAATAGACAACCACCAATTCCACCCCCCCGAACTCGATATTATCAATTCGTACAGCAACTACCGACCGCTTTACCACGACAAAACTTCGCTTACCAGCTTGCACAGCCAGTAGCTGCACCTCGACCTTTTCAGAACAGGCAATTCCCGCCACAGCAGTCAGCGCGACCTAGGCCACAGGCCCCAAAACCACTGCCTCGTCCAGAACCTATGGATGTGGATCCCAGTGTACAGACAAGAATGGTGAACTACATGAACAGACCTCGCTTTGAACTAGGTAAAAGACCACCTGGCCCAATTCCAGATGGGATGAAGCGTCAAAGGAACTTTAACATACAGACTACAACAGAAGAAAACGAAACGCGTTCCACGGAGACTCTATTAACCACGACGGACTACGAACAAGCTATTGCAGTGTACGAGGACCACAGCTACCTTGACGACAACTTGGACGACTACATAGATCAGATAGATGAAGCGGATGCTGACAATAACACTTACGACTACTACGACAACGCTGGGTTAAATTCTTTAGAATAAAAAATTCCTCTCTTCCATACATTTTATGCAAGATGAGAAATGGCAAATTTATTAGAATACTTATAGACACCGGTTCAAACCGAAATTATATCCAACCTAAATTCGTCAATAACCCTATACAGAATAAATCACCTTTCAATGCTGTCTCAGTAGGCGGCAGCACAGTAATTACGCATCATAAGGTAGCAAACCTTTTTAATATTCAGGATGTTAAAGTAAAATTTTTTCTGATGCCACATTAAAATCTTTCGATGCCATTTTGGGCAATGATAGTTTAAAAGAATTAGGGGCAGTAATAAAAATCAGCAAAAATATTACGATATTAAAGAACGGTCTCCCGATCCCCATAAAAGAAAAAACATTCGAAGCAGTCAACACAATTATTCCGAGAACATCCCACTTGTCCGACAAACAAAAAACCAAGCTAAGCGAACTACTCAAGTCGTTTCCAGACTTGTTCGCAGACCCAAACCAAAAACTGACCTACACAACTCACGTAAAGGCAACGATCCGAACCTCGTCCGATAATCCTATTTACTCAAAATTCTATCAGTATCCAATGACACTGAAAGATGAAGTAAACAAACAGATAAAAGAACTTTTAGAAGATGGTATAATTCGACCTTCTAGGTCTCCGTACAATTCACCAGTGTGGATTGTACCCAAAAAGGCAGACGCTTCAGGCGAAAAAAAATATCGCATGGTTATTGATTATCGCAAACTCAATAAAATAACCATTGCAGATAAATACCCTATTCCTGGGATAAATGAGATACTTACCCAATTAGGGGACAATAAAGTATTCTCCGTTTTAGATCTGAAAAGTGGTTTCCATCAAATCTCGTTAAAAAATAGTGACATAGAAAAGACCGCCTTCTCCGTAAACAACGGAAAATATGAGTTTACACGACTCCCATTTGGTCTTAAGAATGCGCCCTCAATTTTCCAACGTGCATTAGATGACATACTTCGTGAACATATTGGAAAACAAGAGAGAACGCTATAGTCGAGTTCCCCGACTATCTGATACCCGTTACTCAGCTAGTGGAAGGGAAAAGGAGAGTCTTAAACACAGTTTTTGGCGGTTTGTAGGCGTAATAGTGGGCGTGGCAGAACGTTTCTTGGCAAATCGATAGAAATTCACAAGACCAATATAAAAATGAAAAAATATCAAAACATTTTTCAAAAGTGTGGGCGTAGCAGCTTTGGGCGGTTTGAGGACAAAAAGTTTTTTGGTAAATCGATAGAAAATTACAAGACTAATACAAAAGTGAAAAAATTTCAAAACATTTTTCAAAAGTGTGGGCGTGGCAGTTTTGGGCGGTTTGTGGGCGTCACAGTGGGCGTGGCAACATGAATCAACAAACTTGCGCTGCTTCTATGTCCCTGGAGTTTGTATGCTTAATCTCAACTTTCTAGCTGTAGTAGTTCCTGAGATCTCGACGTTCATACGGACGGACAGACGGACAAACGGACGGACAGACGAACGGACAGACGGACATGGCCAGATCGACTCGGCTATTGATCCTATAATTGAATATATTGAATATATTGAATATATATACTTTATATGGTCGGAAACGCTTCCTTCTGCCTGTTACATACTTTTCAACGAATCTAGTATACCCTTTTACTCTACGAGTAACGGGTATAAATATGTTTTATTTACATAGACGATATCATCATATTTAGCAAAGATGATGATACGCATATTGAGAACTTGGCTAAAATTTTTCAAACTTTACAGAACGCCAACATGAAATGTCAGCTAGACAAATGTGAGTTCATGAAAAACAAAGTCGAATTCCTTGGATTTGTTGTCTCCGATAGGGGAATAGAAACAAACCCGAGTAAAGTGGCAGCGATAGCAAATTATCCCTGCCCTAAAACTTTGAGGGATCTAAGATCCTTCCTAGGCCTTTCCGGCTATTATAGAAGATTTATACAAAATTATGCCAAATTAGCAAAACCCCTAACTTCACTTTTAAGAGGGGAAGATGGACACGTGTCCAAAAGAATGTCATCCAAAAAAATAATTTCATTAGACAAAGAAGCTCTAGAATCTTTCAAGAAGCTTAAAAGTAACAAAGTGTCAAAAGAAATAATTCTCCGTTACCCAGATTTCAATAAGGAGTTCCATTTAACTACTGATGCTTCAAATTTCGCGATCGGCGCAGTTCTATCGCAACCACCCTATATCATTTCTTTCTATAACACTTTCCAAAGCCGAAGAGAACTACGCGGCAAACGAAAAAGAAATGTTAGCCATAATTTGGGCACTCAAGGCCCGCAAAAATTACCTATACGGTAAAGCAAAGGTTAAGATCTTTACAGATCATCAACCTTTAACACATTCTCTGAGTAGCTGGAATGGAAATGCCAGAATCAAGAGATGGAATTATTATTTGGAGGAATATGATTATGAAATATTTTATAAACCAGGAAATGAAAATGTTGTTGCAGACGCGCTCTCAAGAATACTTTTAGAGCAGATTAACTCTGTTGCCTCTACACAACATAGCGCCGAAAGTTCTAGCCATGACCTAATCCCTAGCGTCGAAGCCCCAATAAATGTTTTCAAAAATCAAATATTCTTTTATAAATCAAATAAATATGACTACAAGTTCACCATCCCATTTCCTACTTTCCATAGACATGAAATATACAGACTCGAATACACCTCGGACGAATACACCACGGACAACATGAATCGACAAACTTGCGCTGCGTCTATGTCCCTGGAGTCTGTATGCCTAATCTCAACTTTCTAGCTTTTGTAGTTCCTGAGATCTCGACGTTCATACGGACAGACAGACGGACAGACGTACATGGCCAAATCGACTCGGCTATTGATCCTGATCAAGAATATATATACTTTATATGGTCGGAAACGCTTCCTTCTGCCTGTTACATACTTTTCAACGAATCTAGTATACCCTTTTACTCTACGAGTAACGGGTATAAAAACACCTCAACCCTTCCGTAATTAACGGCATTCACACGACTGAAGACATTATGGGAAAAATACAAACAACCTACAGAAGTCACTTTAAAGGAATCAAATCTCGATTCACCCAATTCAGGGTAGAAGACTTGACGGACGAAACTGAACAGGAAGAAAGAATTCTTCAAATACATAGGAGAGCACATCGAAACGCTCTAGAAAATCAAAAGCAACTAGCAGAAACCTATTATTTTCCAAGAATGAAACAAAAAATTATACATTTAGTTAAGCAATGTAAACTTTGCAAAGAAGCTAAATATGACAGACACCCCCCAAATCCGGAAATTCAAGAAACTCCTATTCCAGAATATCCCGGTCACATATTGCACATTGACATTTATTCTACAGAACGACACTTAGTACTCACTGCCATAGATAAGTTTTCTAAATTAGCGCAAGCACGAATTATAAATTCAAAAGCAATAGAAGATATCAGAACGCCTTTGCGTGACATTATATTTTATTTCGGAGTCCCAAAACATATCGTTATGGACAACGAAAAAGCTTTCAATTCCCAATCAATTAAGTTCATGTTGGAGCAGCTACAGATAGAAGTCTATACTGCCCCACCATACAAAAGTACCGTTAACGGTCAGGTAGAACGATTCCATTCAACACTCTCAGAGATAATGAGATGCCTCAAGAAAGAGGGCACTGAGAGAAATTTTAAAGAACTTTTAGAAAGGGCAGTTTACGAGTACAATTACAGTTTTCATTCGGTTACAAAGAAACGACCATTAGAAGTATTCTTCGGTAGGAGAGTAACAACAGACCCGGATCAATACGAGACAGCCAGACAAAACAATATTGAAAGACTTAAAAATAAACAGGAAATAGACCGAACAAACCACAATAAGAAAAAAAACGAAATACTAAACTATCAGCCAGGAGAAGAAATATTCGTAAAAATAAACACTAGATTAGGTTCAAAGCTTTCCCCAAGATATAGGAAAGAAATAGTTAAGGAAAACAAGCACACTACAGTAACAACAGAATCGGGAAAAACGGTACATAAATGCCATATCAAAATCTAAAATTTTTCAGAATATTACTATGGAACGATGTCAGTGGAACGATGAACCTTACAAACTATACGAACGCACAGATACTGACAATGAACAAGGGGATCGGAAAGCTACAAACCTCAACAACTAAACTAATACACCTTATTAACCTCGACCAAATCCAAACCGCTTTAGATATTTTACATGAACATACGGAAAATAGCCTTAAACGCAGTCCATTATACGCTACCCTTCACCATGAGATAAACACAACTACTCACATATTCGGAACAATCACAGCCTTTCCCAAAACTCGAAAAACTAGGTCCTTAAATTGGCTAGGGTCAGGATGAAAGTACATAGCGGGTAGCCCAGATCATGATGACCTGGTTATGATAGGGCAGAACTTAGATAAACTTATTGACAATAATAACCAACAGGTCATTATTAACAAACAGTTAGAAGGAAGAATAAATAAACTAACTTCAGTATCTAATGCTCTCAGCAATTCTATTCAAAAAAGCAGTTCAGTAAGTATCGAGACGGCCATTCAATGGGCACGATTAAACGTAGTTAACACACTTGTATTAAATGAAGATGAGCTAATTGAAATCGAGAAAATTTTTAAAAGAAATAATATGCCAACCCTATCAATGGAAGAAATAATGGAGTTTTCCGATGTGTCAATTCTACATAATAAAACAACACTTCTGTATATTGTAAAAGTTCCAAACTTAGAAGAAATACAATACCAAGACCTTATCATAAAACCCATAGTAAAAAACAATTCAATCATACACTTAAACTTTCAAGAAATCTTTGTTTACAAAAACATTACCTATGGCATTCCCCAAACTTGTAAAACCGTAGAATATATAAAAATATGCGATAAGAAAAAAATTTTTAATATAAGTAATTCAAAATGTATACCAAAGCTAGTTCAGGGACAGAAAGCGCTGTGTAGTTTTAGCAATGCCGACCATGTACCCAAAATAGAAGAAGTCGACGATGGAATCATCCTACTAAACGACTACGATGGAAACGCAACATGGAACAACACAGAACTTCACCTAGAGGGCACCTATCTGGTTCAACTATCAAATGACTCGATAATTATCGACAACCAGCAGTTCAGCAACTTGGAACCTACAGTCTCGACCCCCGGAGCACCTCTTGTGCAGTTTACGGCCGAAGAAAAAGAAAGACTTAAGGTTCTATCTCTTGAAGCATTGCACATAAACAACACTGAACAATCTTCGACTGAGGCACAGTACCAGCTACCTCAGTTCAACGACATTCCATACTTTTAGAGACAGCTTGAGGACAAGCATAAATTGGAGGGGGAAGAGTTAACAACAAAAATGTTTAAATCCAGAACAATGAACCCCAATAAGCAAGCTTCAATCTGCAAGCTCAGCGTCTGCATAATTTCCTGCACACGCCGAGCTGCCAAGTAGAGTTCGAAGAATCTGATTGGTAACAACTTCCGCTCCCACCAATGCAAGTGATTCCAAGAAGACTGCACTGATTTGACCAGCAAAACATCAGCCGATGTCGTGGCCTATTGGAAAGCTACGGAGCCGACGCCGATCCTCTGCCACCAAGGGCAGCGCAGCTCACAGCCAAAGACTCACAGCTTGCTAGGGACATCTTAGGGTAATTTAGTTGCAAATTGGATTTATACAAATAAAGTCGTTCTTAACTGAACTCCAATTTATTTTATTATTTTTTTACCTTGCTAACCGCAAAGTAATTAACTTATATTAATACTGTTTTGAGAAAATTCAATATGGAGAATTGCAATCCAGTTAGTACAGTACTTCCAAGTAAGCTTGATTCTAAATCTTAAGAATCATGTGAGTCGAAGTTTTATTGGATGCTTGATGCACAAAAAATGTTACTTATGAGAATATTGTTATTGGTTATATAGATTCTGATTGGGCAGGAAGTGAGACTGATAGAAGAAGTACTACTGGATACTTGTTTAAGATGTTTGAATCATGTTTAATATGTTGGAGTAGCATGAAGTAAAAATCAGTGAAGCAGAGTATGTGGCACTATTTGTTAGATCGTTACTCAAAGTTATTGACTTCGTTATTTGCTCAGATCGTTACTTAAAGGTATAAAGATCAAGATAAATAAACCAATAATAATTTATGAAGACAATCAGGGATGTATTTGTATAGCCAATAATCCTTCTTGTTACAACCCTTCAGTACCAGTCCTTAAGGATTCCCCAACGAATCCCTAGGGAGTTCCCAGGACTCCTAGAGGAATCCTAGGGGAAGTCTCCATACAAATCTGACAGGAATTTCCATACAACAGGCGTTCGTGGCGAGGAATTCGAAGTTCCCGAGGAAATCCTCTGGAATTCCTCAGGAATTCCTCAGGAATATCGAAAAATAAGCAAGGGGTTTTCCCGAGGAATTCCTCAGGAATTCCCAAGGAACTTTTTCGGAATTCCTTGGGAAAATACCTGTAAATACAGAAATATTTCCCAAAAAACGTAAAAAATGTATTTAATTGGTAAATTCAATTATTATTTTTATTAGTATTTCATTAATATTTTTGTTTGCGTTCTTTTTAACATGCAAGTGCCGTCAGTGGGGCAAGGCCTTCTCCGGTGGCTGCTGGGCTGGCCTTCTAATGTGCTTATGCTATCTGTAAAGAAATATATTGAAATAATATATATTAATATCATGTAGTTTGAATGCAATTAGCTATGCTAGTTTACCAATGCGAAACAATACTTACCGGTTTTTTATATTTAACGTTGAAAATGTTCCAAACACCACTTGTCATGTTCTACAATTGAATAAAAATGCAAAAAAGGGGTGACGGAAAACGAAACCGAAAATTCTGACAGGCGCTTGCCAGGGTATTTCCGACCATAATGATCCCGTGTAATTAGAGTAATTCTAATTAGAAATAGATAAATAATTAAAAACGGACGCATTGGCGTTGCCTATAGCGCGGTTTAATTTCTTACAAAATTTAAAATCCTTAAATCAACAAATATAAATTAAAGATACACTTTAAAATATAAAACAAGAGAGAACGCTATAGTCGAGTTACCCGACTATCTGATACCCGTTACTCAGCTAGTGGAAGGGAGAAGGAGAGTCTTAAACACAGTTTTTGCCGGTTTGTAGGCGTTATAGTGGGCGTGGCAGAAAGTTTTTTGGCAAATCGATAGAAGTTTACAAGACCAATACAAAAATGAAAAAATATCAAAACATTTTTCAAAAGTGTGGGCGTAGCAGCTTTGGGCGGTTTGTGGGCGTTAGAGTGGGCGTGGCAAAAAGTTTTTTGGCAAATCGATAGAAATTTACAAGACCAATACAAAAATGAAAAAATATTAAAACATTTTTCAAAAGTGTGGGCGTGGCAGTTTTAGGCGGTTTGTGGGCGTTAGAGTGGGCGTGGAAACATGAATCGACAAACTTGCGCTGCGTCTATGTCCCTGGAGTCTGTATACTCAATCTCAACTTTCTAGCTTTTGTAGTTCCTGAGATCTCGACGTTCATACGGACAGACGGACAGACGGACAGACAGACGGACGGACAGACGGACATGGCCAGATCGACTTGGCTACTGATCCTGATCAAGAATATATATACTTTATATGGTCGGAAACGCTTCCTTTTGCCTGTTACATACTTTTCAACGAATCTAGTATACCCTTTTACTTTACGAGTAACGGGTATAAATATCCCACCAATAATTGGAACGGTATTCAGAAGTCTATACATAGCGTTTTTTTCTCTACTCTCATTTTGTCCTCTCTCATCTCTCACTCTCATTTTCGGTCACTGCTCCTAACTACTTCGAAAAAAAACAACAAATATGAACTTCGAACAAAATTTGGCTTGACTTCGGTGTTTGAAACTTTGCTAAAAAAGGCCTGTGAGATTTGTTTTTTCAAACTCTAGCGAGGAAAAATACGGGCGAGGAATTTTGGTACTGAAGGGAATAGAACTAAGCACATTTATATAAAATACCATTTTATTCGAGAAAATATTGAATAGAAACTAATTACTTTAAAGTATATTCCAACAGATATGCAATTGGCGGACATCTAGACAACACCATTACCAGCAGCGCGATTGTTGAATTTCCGAAGCCAATTGGGACTGCTTGAATTAATAAAATAAATAATCTATTCATTTTTAAATACCAGATATTGAATCTCAATAATGTATGAATCAATTTCAATTTAATTTGTAATATTAAATCTGAAAATGTATACTTATTAATTGAATGTAAATCTAAACTATTTTCGATTGGTCTGATTAGGTTGTTATGGGTTGCAGTGAATGCTGGACCATGATAATTGTATTTCCCAGAACGCACCATTAAGGAAGTAAGAAATATTGTAATTCTAAAATCGTACTTCTTAATTAAACATAGCCAAATATGTTTGCGTATGTAAGGTAAATTGCTAAAGTTCTTCATATATGGGCAATAGCTAAAGTTTCATTAATCTGGGAAGGGCAAAAGATATCAATAGCAAATTATCCCTGCCCTAAAACTTTGAGGGATCTAAGATCCCTCCTAGGGCTTTCCGGCTACTATAGAAGATTTATACAAAATTATGCCAAATTGGACATGTCATCCAAAAAAATAATTTCACTAGACAAAGAAGCTCTAGAACCTTTTAAGAAGCTTAAAAGTAACATAGTGTCAAAAGAAATAATTGTCCGTTACCCAGATTTCAATAAGGAGTTCCATTTAACTACTGATGCTTCAAATTTCGCGATCGGCGCAGTTCTATCGCAAGAGAACCACCCTATATCATTTGCTTTTAGAATACTTTCCAAAACCGAAGAAAACTACGCGGCGAACGAGAAAGAAATGTTAGCCATAATTTGGGCACTAAAGGCCCTCAAAGATTACCTATACGGTAAGATCTTTAAGATCTTTACAGATCATCAACCTTTAACACATTCTCTGAGTAGTTGAAATGGAAACGCCAGAATCAAGAGATGGAAGGCTTTTTTAGAGAAATATGATTATGAAATATTCTATAAACCGGGAAAAGAAAATGTTGTTGCAGACGCGCTCTCAAGAATACCTATAGAGCAGATTAACTCTGTTGACTCTACACGACATAGCGCTGAAAGTTCTAGCCATGACCTAATCCCTAGCGTCGAAGCCCCAATGTTTTCAAAAATCAAAGATTCTTTTATAAATCAGATAAATACGACTACAAGTTTACCATCCCATTTCCTACTTTCCATAGACATGAAATATACCCACTCGAATACACCACGGACGATATAATAACAGACCTATTGAAAGCTACGGAGCCGACACCGACCCTCTGCCTCCAATGGCAGCGCAGCTCACAGCCAAAGACTCACAGCTTGTTAGGGACAGCAAATTGGATTTATACAAATAAAGTCGTTCTTAACTGAACTCCAATATCTTTTACTTTTTACCTTGATACCAGCAAAGTAGTTAACTTATATCTATTGAAATTCTAACTGTAAATTTTCGCAGCAAACCAAAGATGAAAACGGTAAAAAGGAAGCAGAAACGAATAGTGTGGGCTCACGCAAGCGTAGATAATTGTCACTATAGGAAATTTTACTCCTTTTTCTGCCCAAAACTCAAAAATGCTCAAAAACGGACGCTAGAACGGACAAAAATCGAAACTGTGGCGTTCCTCAAAATAAGTCCGAAAAAGTATTGCTAACGGACACTAAAACGTAGAGTGGACGGCAAAATAGCGGACTTATCGCAAGAGGTTTGCCTAATTATCGAAATAGGAACCGCAAACGCTCTGGCGCCAGCCAGAGCGTTTATTTTGGGTGTGAAACACCACACTCCGGTTTTTATTCCTGTAACCAGTGCCTTCAAAAAGACAAAAGTTTTCAGAGACGCATGGTTTTAAAATTGTCTAAGAACCTTCCGCGAACAGATCATAGCTTCAGAAATAGATTGCAGCCGGAACATCACAATTTACAAAACCAACTAATTCTCCCAATTGATCTAGTTATTCAATTTCCCAATGATTTCATGACTCCTAAGCAGACTACGTGCATATTGTTTTCTTAGGAGTCATAAAATCTCTACTGCCCTAGTTAGAGTAAGAGCATCCATTTTCGAAACTTAATATCTTCATTGTATGCAAGGCAAATTGCGTTAAAGCCTATTTTTCCAGTAGAGTTTAATAGAAAGCCTCGTTTGCTTGATGATCTCGAACGATTTAAAGCATCAGAATTTAGCACATTAGTTTTGTATACTGGACCTGTTGTATTAAAAAACATTTTAGATTCTCTTGAATACAACTATTTTTTTACTGTTAAGTTGGGGAATACGAATTCTTTTTGACAGTGAGTACTGTATATCCCAAATTATCTTGCTTCTACGGTGCTAAATAATTTTGTAAAAGAAATGCCGCAACGATATTTGTCTTCCATGTTATCTTTTAACTACCACTGTCTCACACATTTAAGCAAACAATACTTAGTATTTGGCTTTTTGCAGACAATAAGTGAATTTCCCTTCGTAAACTTTCTTGGACAGTTAAAAAAAATGGATAAACAAAAATATATATATATAAAATCGTATAATTGAACGCTGTAATTTAAATGTTATTGTCAAGGAAAAAGAATTTAATAGTGGTCTCGCTAAACTTTCTTTCAAGTATTTAAATTTCAATTAAATAGATGCAAATAGTTTTTATTATATCAAGAAAAACGGCATCTATAAAATCTTCAAAATATTTTCTATCAATGAAAATAGCTTACATAGCCGTTTAATTGATGACATAGACTCATTCGACACCTATCCGATTAGTTCTGGTCGTGTAGACATTTTTTCATCAGCGAGCCTTAATTTCGACTTCAAGTTTGGCAGCATAAAATGGACGAGATATCAGGAAAAATAATGCATTTCATAGACAGTTCTATTCATATTTACATAAGGAGATGTAATTAATTAACAGAAAATGGACTAAGAAAATTTCTTTAACATGGAGAGAGACACCCAGGAGTTGGTAACTCTAGAGCCGCCAGCTGAGGATAAAAAACATTCTGGTAAGGTATAATGCAAGTTGTTTGCAATAATTAAAATCTAACAATTTATTTTTTATTTATATATAATAATGTAATTTGTATAATAATATATAATTTGTATTCTTACAGTCGCTTTTAAGAATAAATTGGCGTTGGAGGACGCTTATTTCGACCGCATTACACAAAAATATTTCCAGTACGCGCAGGATAGGATAACGAAAACTAAGAATAAAAAAATAAAAACTGTTCTATAAATTATAAATTTGTTATTATTAGTTAATGTAAAAAAAAAAAAATAAAAACAATGTTTAAAAATTTTTTTTAGTATTTTAATATTAAATAAATATCGCGAATGATACCAAATACGTCCCGTAAATAATACTATAAAAGTATTGCAAATGATTCTAAATACGTCCCGTAAATAATATTATAAAAGTATCGCGAATGATATAGGATTCGGTCCGCATTTGATATCGTAAAAGGTCCGCAAACTCACAAAACCCCTGACAGATGATTAACTTAAATATCGTTTTTGGATCTGAAATCGGACTGTAATATCATAATCGAAGTGTTTGTCTGCTGGGGCGTTAAGTTTTTCTTTACCAAAGTTGTAATATCTTTGGAACTAAAGCGTTAATTTCCATTCTTTAAAAAGTATTTTAATCGGTGGGCTTTCTATTAAGTATTTGTCACCATTATTAGAAAAAAAACTTGCGCTGTACCCGTAATTTAATAAAAATGTAAGTTGCCCTACAAAAGCATTTTTTTGATAATGACCTAACTTTGAATAGAGATTTAAAGTGAGTCCAGCAGAGTCCATCAATGAAATGTACCTCATGTTTTAGTTAATTTAATTCTTGTTCAGATTATTGTAATTTAAAATTACACTTTTTCGGCAAATCGATAGAAATTTACAAGACTAATACAAAAATAAAAAAATCAACACATTTTTCACAAGTGTGGGCGTGGCAGCGTTGGGCGGTTTGTAGGAGTAAGAGTGGGCGTGGCAAAAACTTTTTTGGCAAATCGATAGACATTTACAAGACTAATACAAAAACAAGAAAGAACGCTATAGTCGAGTTCCCCGACTATCTGATATTCGTTACTCAGCTAGTGGAAGTGCGAAGGAGAGTCTTCAACACAGTTTTTGGTGGTTTGTGGGCGTTAGAGTGGGCGTGGCAAAACGTTTTTTGGCAAATCGATAGAAATTTACAAGACCAAAACAAAAATGAAAAAATATTAAAACAGCTTGGGCGGTTTGTGGGCGTTAGAGTGGGCGTGGCAACATGAACCGACCAACTTACGGTGCTTCTATGTCTCTAGAGTCTGTATAACTCGACGGACGGACAGACGGACATGGCTAGATCGCTTCATTCTGCCTGTTGTTGAAAAGTATGTTTCAACGAATCTAGTGTACCTTTTTACTCTACGAGTAACGGGTATAATAACAAAATATCAAAATATTTTTCAAAAGTGGAGGCGTGGCAGTGGTGGGCGGTTTGTGGGCGTGGCAACATGAGTCAACGAACTTGCCCTGCGTCTTTGTCCCTGGAGCCTGTATGCTTAATCTCAAATTTCTAGCTTTTGTAGTTCCTGAGATATTGACGTTCATACGGACAAAGAGACATGACATGGCCAGATCGACTCGAATATTGATCCTGATAAAGAATTTTTTTTTGATTTTTTTTTCAATCCTTCTTATTTCTCTCGGGATCTTAAGTCTTCTACGAGAGCCTTCCATCTAACTCTGTTTTGTGCTGTCTGTTTAGCATTTTCCCATGTTATGTTTATTTGGGCAAGTTATTGTTGAGCGGTTCTTCTCCATCTTGCTCTTGGCCTTCCTATAGCAGTATAGATTTCACGCATTGTAGATCCGGAGCTTTGTTCGTCGGCTGATTTGTCTGTTTCTCCATATGCGGTATAGCCTCCCAAATGCTGAGCGGGCTTCGCCCAGACGACTCGAGACATAATTATCCACTCCTCCACTGTTGGATATGATGGTGCCAAGGTATGGGTTTCCATGTATGATGATGTTTCCTTGGTTGGAGTGGTTGAATCGCATAGCTTTTATTTTTGCTACGTTTATCTCGAGTCCGACGCTGCTGCCTATCCTGACGAGGTTATCTGTATGTCGCCGAGTCTATGAGAGATAAGACAGATGTCGTCTGCATAGTCCAAGTCCTCAAGGGGTTTGGTGAGGATCCACGTAATTCCGCGCTTGAACGAGCATACTTCGCTCATTAACTCGTCGACCATGTTGTTGGAGAGTAGAGGTGATAGAGGACATCCTTGCCGAATTCCGGTGTTCGTCTGGAAAGGTTCACTTGTTTTTCCCTTGTGTAGTACCGCCAAGTTGGCATCGTCATAGATCGATTTGATGATAGCGATGAGGTTCGCAGGTACTCCTTTCCTTGCAAGTGATCGCTATATTGCTGACCTTTCAACTGAGTCGAACGATTTCTTGAAGTCGATGAACAGGAGGTAAAGCGGGGCTCTCTATTCCACAGCTTGCTCGGTAAATATGCGTAGTGTGTTTGCCTGATCTACGCAACTCCTGTGTGGTCTAAAGCCTGGCTGTTCTTCTCGAATTGTTGGCTCGATTTTTCCTGGAGGCGTTCGTTCAGCAGTGTAGCTAGGATTTTATAGATAGTGTTGAGCAGTGTTATCCCTCTCCAGTTGTTGCAGTCGCTGAGGTCGCCTTCCTTGGGGAGCTTCACGATGATTCCGTTTTTCCAGGAGTCAGATACAGTCGCGCTTTCCCATATGCGTGCGAAATGTGGATGCAGCGTATCAGCCATCAGCTGAGTGTCAACTTGAAGCAGTTCGGCTGGTATGTTGTCCTCGTCGGTTCATTCACAATCTCTCTTACATGCGGGTGTGTAGAGGGTATCCTAGTATTCCCATTTGGTGGCTCAATGCTTCTAAAGTCCGTGGCCACGTTTGGTGATGTGGTGTGGCTAATTCCCATGAAGTGTTGGCGCCACCTTCGGATCTGTGCATCATCATTGTGTAAGAGGTTGCCTTCTAGGTCTCTGACTGGCTAGTTCCGTCTCTGGTGGGTTCCGGCAATCCGTGCAATCTGCTGGTATAACGAGCGCATGCTGTTCTCGCCGGCTGCTCGTTCTACGTCTGTCGCAAGTCTATCCTGTAGCGCTCGTTTGTCCTTTCTGGCCCCTCTTTTCACAGCTCTGCACAGTTCGCGATATTCATCACGATTCTGTGTGAACTGGTCCGCCAGAGGCTTCAGATTGTTCCTCCTTCTAATCAGGTCCCAGGTTCCTTCAGATATCCAGTCTTCTCTTCCGCGTTGTTGCAGCCCAATTTTTTGCTCAGCTGCGGTCCTTAGCTGTCTGCAGATGTGCTCCCATGGGTTGTCTTCCAGGGGGATCAGTTGTTCCCGCAATGTGGACGTCATTCTCGTCCTCAGAGTGGAGTCGCTAAGGAGGTGCAGCTTCAGGGGGGCGCTCGTCGGTGTTGGCTGTTATCAGTGTTTCTTGAGTAGTTGCGGTTCAACGTTATTTTAATGACCAACTCATGATCACTTCCCCTTTTGTTCCGAACGTCCAGTAGTGAGTGTCTCCATTTCCTGCTAATGCAAATGTGGTCGATCTGGTTGCGCGTGTTACCACTAGGAGATGTCCAGGAGTAGTTGTGAACATCTTTGTGTGGGAATATTGTGCCGCCGATGACCAGTTGGAATAGCTGGCAGAGTTCAACTAATCTCTCTCCGTTGTCATTGCGAGTCCCAGTTTTATGTTGGCCTATGACAGATCTTAGTCCGGTGTTGTTGGGGCCTACTTTCGCATTAAAGTCACCCATTAGGATGTTAATGTCACCTTGCCGCGTCTTGCTGAGGGTTGCTGTGAGGGCAGTGTAGAAGTCGTCCTTGGTGTCGACTTTGGCGTCTTCCGTCGGGGCATAGCATTGTATGATGTTTATATGTCTAGCTCCACATCTGAATCTGGCTGTTATAAGTCTATCAGAAAAGGGTTCCCAGGAGTGCCGTGTCTTTTTTATGCGCTTATGCGCTCCTCACCCCGTATCTGCTGCCGTCGTTGTTGCCATTGTGTAGGACTAGATTGCTATTTGATGTTGTTGTTTCCCCACTGCCAGACCACCTCATCTCACTGATTCCAGCTATTGCAATATGGAGTCTCTCCATCTCCGCCTCGAACTGTGCTAATCTAGATGATTCTCTCAGAGTTTTAACATTCCATTGTCCAATTTGTGTCCGTTTTGATATGCCTATGGTAATTCTCTCGTATTTGTTTCGGTAATCGGTTTAGGTTTTTTGACCGATCTGGTGATTGGCCAGATGCGACTTATCCCAGTGGTGGCGCTGCCACCTAACGTCATCGGGGAGTGGCGTCTACGGTGATGGTGCTAGTCGTAGAAAAGCGAACAGTCTGGTAACGCGCGTCAGGCCCTGCTGGGTGTTTTGCACAGAGTGCACTTGGTAACTATGTTGGGGGTCCGTTTTACTCCATATAGCGTGGAGAGGGGGTGAAGCGGTTGGGCAAGAGTAAGCTGCCGAAGATTGTTGCATTAGGCATAATGGATGGAAGAATACTTTCTAAAAACTAGTAAAAGTATCTTTTTGAGAGGAAAGTTTGAGTGGCCATGCTCTCGTCATGGGTGGGATTTGAACCCACGACCTCGTGTTTGACAGGTAGTTGCGCTATCCACTATATATACTTTATATGGTCGGAAACGCTCCCTTCTGCCTCTTACATACTTTTCAACGAATATAGTATACCCTTTGACTCTACGAGTAACGGTTATAACTAGTTTCGAGAACAACAAAAAGGGTTTTAATATTAAAACTAAACCAAAGCAAAAATGTTTTTACTGTGGTAAATTTAGACATTCGAAAAAGGATTGCTACAGTTTTAAAAGAATTGCAGGTATTTAAAATACAGACAACGATATAAATAAACAGGCACAAGTTGCTATAACATCACAGTTAGGGTATGGTTTTGCATTCATGATTATGCAGAAAATTTGCAAATAGCATGAGGGAGATATTTCATATATCTTAGACTCAGGTGCATCAGATCACATTATTAAAGATAAAGATTTGTTTGCTGACTATGTTGATCTGCGTATGCCTGTAGAGATTTCTATAGCCAAGCGTGGGAAATGTATCCAAGCTACATCTCAAGGAATAGTACGACTCATCAGCCATGGCAAAAATATCACGGAGGAAGATGTACTATTCAGCCAAGACATTCCTCATAATCTTTTATCAGTCAGAAAGATGCCGGGATGACTATCGAGCTTAATCCAAATGGTGTCAAAAGGTCACCAAAAATGAAAAATTTGGTTCTTAAGGGCCAAAGTTACTCACTCACATGTAACAATTGTTAAAATCGAAATGAACCACAAATCGTATATTTCAAACAATTTAAGTAGTGCAGAGTATAACTTGTGGCATTCAAGATAAGGACAAGTATTGGCAAGCTTTTAGATATTAAACGCAACCATTTGTTTGAGGGTACACAAATAGCGAAGCCCATTTAAACTTAAAAGTAGTCAATCTATATATATGTAGATAATGGTAGAGAATACCTATCTAATGAGATGCGTAAATATTGCGTAGCAAAAGGCATCAGCTATCATTTGACGATTCCTCACACTTCACAATTGAATGGTGTATCCGAACTCATGATTAAAACGATAATAGAAAGGCTCGTTCTATGATAAGTGGGGCTAAGTTAAGTAAAAGGTTTTAAGGTGAGGCTATTTTAAAAGCTACTCAATTATTTAGCAGATGCCCAAATAATGCGTTATCAGCCATCAGCTGAGTGTCAACTTGAAGCAGTTCGGCTGGTATGTTGTCCTCGTCGGTTCATTCACAATCTCTCTTACATGCGGGTGTGTAGAGGGTATCCTAGTATTCCCATTTGGTGGCTCAATGCTTCTATAGTCCGTGGCCACGTTTGGTGATGTGGTGTGGCTAATTCCCATGAAGTGTTGGCGCCACCTTCGGATCTGTGCATCATCATTGTGTAAGAGGTTGCCTTCTAGGTCTCTGACTGGCTAGTTCCGTCTCTGGTGGGTTCCGGCAATCCGTGCAATCTGCTGGTATAACGAGCGCATGCTGTTCTCGCCGGCTGCTCGTTCTACGTCTGTCGCAAGTCTATCCTGTAGCGCTCGTTTGTCCTTTCTGGCCCCTCTTTTCACAGCTCTGCACAGTTCGCGATATTCATCACGATTCTGTGTGAACTGGTCCGCCAGAGGCTTCAGATTGTTCCTCCTTCTAATCAGGTCCCAGGTTCCTTCAGATATCCAGTCTTCTCTTCCGCGTTGTTGCAGCCCAATTTTTTGCTCAGCTGCGGTCCTTAGCTGTCTGCAGATGTGCTCCCATGGGTTGTCTTCCAGGGGGATCAGTTGTTCCCGCAATGTGGACGTCATTCTCGTCCTCAGAGTGGAGTCGCTAAGGAGGTGCAGCTTCAGGGGGGCGCTCGTCGGTGTTGGCTGTTATCAGTGTTTCTTGAGTAGTTGCGGTTCAACGTTATTTTAATGACCAACTCATGATCACTTCCCCTTTTGTTCCGAACGTCCAGTAGTGAGTGTCTCCATTTCCTGCTAATGCAAATGTGGTCGATCTGGTTGCGCGTGTTACCACTAGGAGATGTCCAGGAGTAGTTGTGAACATCTTTGTGTGGGAATATTGTGCCGCCGATGACCAGTTGGAATAGCTGGCAGAGTTCAACTAATCTCTCTCCGTTGTCATTGCGAGTCCCAGTTTTATGTTGGCCCATGACAGATCTTAGTCCGGTGTTGTTGGGGCCTACTTTCGCATTAAAGTCACCCATTAGGATGTTAATGTCACCTTGCCGCGTCTTGCTGAGGGTTGCTGTGAGGGCAGTGTAGAAGTCGTCCTTGGTGTCGACTTTGGCGTCTTCCGTCGGGGCATAGCATTGTATGATGTTTATATGTCTAGCTCCACATCTGAATCTGGCTGTTATAAGTCTATCAGAAAAGGGTTCCCAGGAGTGCCGTGTCTTTTTTATGCGCTTATGCGCTCCTCACCCCGTATCTGCTGCCGTCGTTGTTGCCACTGTGTAGGACTAGATTGCTGTTTGATGTTGTTGTTTCCCCACTGCCAGACCACCTCATCTCACTGATTCCAGCTATTGCAATATGGAGTCTCTCCATCTCCGCCTCGAACTGTGCTAATCTAGATGATTCTCTCAGAGTTTTAACATTCCATTGTCCAATTTGTGTCCGTTTTGATATGCCTATGGTAATTCTCTCGTATTTGTTTCGGTAATCGGTTTAGGTTTTTCGACCGATCTGGTGATTGGCCAGATGCGACTTATCCCAGTGGTGGCGCTGCCACCTAACGTCATCGGGGAGTGGCGTCTACGGTGATGGTGCTAGTCGTAGAAAAGCGAACAGTCTGGTAACGCGCGTCAGGCCCTGCTGGGTGTTTTGCACAGGGTGCACTTGGTAACTATGTTGGGGGTCCGTTTTACTCCATATAGCGTGGAGAGGGGGTGAAGCGGTTGGGCAAGAGTAAGCTGCCGAAGATTGTTGCATTAGGCATAATGGATGGAAGAATACTTTCTAAAAACTAGTAAAAGTATCTTTTTGAGAGGAAAGTTTGAGTGGCCATGCTCTCGTCATGGGTGGGGTTTGAACCCACGACCTCGTGTTTGACAGGTAGTTGCGCTATCCACTATATATACTTTATATGGTCGGAAACGCTTCCTTCTGCCTCTTACATACTTTTCAACGAATATAGTATACCCTTTGACTCTACGAGTAACGGGAACAACAAAAAGGGTTTTAATATTAAAACTAAACCAAAGCAAAAATGTCTTTACTGTGGTAAATTTAGACATTCGAAAAAGGATTGCTACAGTTTTAAAAGAATTGCAGGTATTCAAAATACAGACAACGATATAAATAAACAGGCACAAGTTGCTATAACATCACAGTCAGGGTATGGTTTTGCATTCATGATTATGCAGAAAATTTGCAAATAGCATGAGGGAGATATTTCATATATCTTAGACTCAGGTGCATCAGATCACATTATTAAAGATAAAGATTTGTTTGCTGACTATGTTGATCTGCGTATGCCTGTAGAGATTTCTATAGCCAAGCGTGGGAAATGTATTCAAGCTACATCTCAAGGAATAGTACGACTCATCAGCCATGGCAAAAAAATCACGCAGGAAGATGTACTATTCAGCCAAGACATTCCTCATAATCTTTTATCAGTCAGAAAGATGCCGGGATGACTATCGAGCTTAATCCAAATGGTGTAAAGGTCACCAAAAATGAAAAATTTGGTTCTTAAGGGCCAAAGTTACTCACTCACATGTAACAATTGTTAAAATCGAAATGAACCACAAATCGTATATTTCAAACAATTTAAGTAGTGCAGAGTATAACTTGTGGCATTCAAGATAAGGACAAGTATTGGCAAGCTTTTAGATATTAAAGGCAACCATTTGTTTGAGGGTACACAAATAGCGAAGCCCATTTCAACTTAAAAGTAGACAATCTATATATATGTAGATAATGGTAGAGAATACCTATCTAATGAGATGCGTAAATATTGCGTAGCAAAAGGCATCAGCTATCATTTGACGATTCCTTACACTTCACAATTGAATGGTGTATCCGAACTCATGATTAAAACGATAAAAGAAAGGCTCGTTCTATGATAAGTGGGGCTAAGTTAAGTAAAAGGTTTTAAGGTGAGGCTATTTTAAAAGCTACTCAATTATTTAGCAGATGCCCAAATAATGCGTTACAGAACCAAATCGTTGAGCAATCCAGCTTGATAGAGTGGAACAGGTTGAAGACTCTTAAATTTGTTTTTCTATCCATGGGAGAAGAAAATGAAAAACAAATTTTTTCCGTGTGAGTCTGGTAATGGAAAATCTGATAGTTCACAATCAGATATACAGCCTAGTGAAAAATCCACATATGCTTAGAATGCCGATACAGTCGTCCACACTGGTGATGACAACTGGTGGTGATAAAATTCAGATGTTAAATTAGAAAATGAAGACATCAGACAAAGTGAAGGGTAAAAGATATACTAAAAATTTCCTTTAGATATTTAAAGAAATGTTTATTTAATCCTCAAAATGCTTTAATGATTTTCCAGCTTGCTTTGAAGAAATTAAACATAAAGATGATAATAATTACTGGGAAGATGCAATTCAGGATGAATTGGAATCTCACCTTCAAAATGAGACATGGTTATTAGTTAAAATGCCAGAAGACAAAAACATAGTTGACTGCAAGTAGGTGTCCTAAAGAAAGATATTTATATGACAGTTCCACAAGGGTTAATTGTTGGCAAAAACACAGTCTGCAAATTAAATAAATCTATCTATGGCCTTAAACAAGCAGCCACATGTTGGTTTGGAGTTTTTGAGGAGGTGCTTAAAGAAATTGCTTTTATAGATCTAGGCGTTGATCGTTGCATATATGACGGATCCTGGGTACGGTTTTCTTTCACTTCTTCTGCGTCCATCTTGTTTAGCACAGCAAGTCGCCGCGTGTTCTCCTTTCGAGCGTTCTCACCAGACTATCCATGAGCGTCGCTCTCTCTCAAAGCTTTTCTTCGATTTCGCAACTTCTCAAGTATTTCATCATCCTTTTTACGTTACCACAACTCTACAACGCTACAACAACAGGCGCCATGCTCATTTGAGTATACCTTCAAATGATGGTATCTCAATAACGGAACGCTCTTTTTGATAGATGTACCCAGTTCCTTATTCTTAACATGTTCTAATAATAACAATTTCGGTTATTTTCAAGTAATAATACTTCAGAAAACTTAATCTCCGACACGGCCTTCCTGACACACACACGTCCTCGTGTGTTTTGTCGCATTACATAGTTCCTTTCATATAACATAATGTTTTCTTTCTTCATTCGTTTTACTTAACTTTTAACTCAACATAATAATTTCTTTAATTTGTATTCAACTTTATAAAAACAACATATCGGCATCCCTTGCCTTGCTCAAGCTCTTAATTCACATTTTCTAATTTTACAATACTTCTTTTGTTCAAACAGTAACGCATCTTTTGCCACCATTCTCTCTTTTTATCCATTACTATACCATTACTCTCTTTCTCTTTCTCTAACTCTCTATCAATTCACTCTCTCTTAGGCTCTTGCTGCACTCCTTGCAACGCATCAGCATGCGTCATGGTCCCTCTGGATCCACATAGCTCCCGCCACATATTCACTGCGCAGATAACTATATGGTGTAGTTTTAGCCTAGTGAATGATTTAACCATTCTGCATCAACTTTTTTTTCTGCTATTAATGGCATCATACACATTGGTCTATCTTCTTTGCCAATCAATAGTTCCAAAGGACTAATTTTTGTGACTTGATTAGCCGTGTAATTCATAGCCGATAGAACTTCCTTTAACGATTCCTGCCATGATCTCTTACTCGTCTCTACAGCTGTTAGCATAGCCTTCAGAGTGCTCATTACGCGCTCGACCTGGCCGTTTGCGCGACTAGCTCCCGTTGCAATCCACTTAGCAACTTTCAATGCCTCAATGCAGCTGTTAGTGTCAAGGCTTAATGCGTGATGCAAATGAACATATTTAGTGAAAGCGTCTATTTGAACTATCACATATTCCTTGATGTCGTTTTTACCACTTAACTTGCCACTGATGTCTATGTGCACTGTATGCCAAGGTATGGAGACTTTAGGTATGGAGTGCAATTCTATTTGGGGTTTGCCCGATGTTGACTTGGACAATTTGCATGTAATGCAATTTTCTACAAACTTTCGCACATATTTGGACATATTTTAAAACCAATAATGGGTGTTTACCTTATCCAAGGTCTTTTGCCATCCCAAGTGCATAATAGCTTCATGGACATGGTTTATTATGGACCACCTAAATGTTCGCGGTATTACTCGGAGGCATTTCGGCCATTTCTCTGTATCTTTCTATGCAACATGCCCGATCTTAGTTCGTACGTCTTTGCTAGATCGTGTTGCAATCCGTTATTTTGCAGATTTGTTACTAGTTCAGAAATTTCTTCATCCCTGTGCTGTTACACGTGCTTCAGTTACCTTGGTGACATCAAAGCGTTTAGCATGTGGTAGAGGGTTCCTAGACAGAAAGTCTACATGTGATATACTTTGTCCTTTTCTATACTCAATTTCAAACTCATACGATTGTAAATATGCCCACCAGCGATCAACTCTTGGTGACAAATCTACCTTATGGCGCGTAGCTTTCAGCGAATTGCCGTCTGTATAAATCACAAATGGGCGGCCACGTAGATACCGGCGGAAATGTTTTTCTGCATTGTATACAGCTAGTATTTCTAACTCATAAGAGTGGTACCTAGACTCTATACCTGTAGTGCTCTTACTATAATACTCTTTGAGTCTCGGCCTATCACAAATTTTGTGCATCAATATGGCACAAAAGCCATCTGCGCTAGCATCAGTGTACAGTTCAACCGGGTACTTGGGGTCATAAATGATTAAAACAGAGTCGATATTATTTCTTGACGCACCTGCTCGTGTCTGTCATGCCATTCATATTGGCTATTTTTCGACGTAAGTAATTATGGCTTCATTAGCTTGAAAAACGTGGGACAAATTGTCGGAAATATGACTATAAGCCAATGAACTGTCTCAGTTGTGTAACTGTTTGTGGTGGCGGCAATGCAGCCAATGCTTGAATTTTGTGTGGACTTGGCCTTATTTCGCCATTCTCAATTTTGTAGCCTTGGGACTCAACGCTCGTCTTCAGAAATGAGCACTTGCTCATGTTAAACGAAAATCCCGCACTCGATAACTTTTGCAGCACGTCTTTTAATCTAACAAAACACTCCTCCTTTGTGCCAGCTACGATCAGAATATCATCTATACAGACTACAGCATATAAGTATGCCACCTCACCTAAGGTTTTTAATATGGCTCGCCGAAACACCGATGAGGTGTTCTTTAAGCCAAAGGGCATGTCTACGAACTCATACTGTCCTTCTGTTGTGACGAAGTTCTATGTGCGTTCTATCGATTCTGGCTTTATTGGTACGATATCTGGTAGAAACCGCTCGCCATATCGAAGCTTGTAAAATACTTGCTTCCACACACTCGATCAATTTGGTCTGATATCAAGGGCAAAGGATACTTGTCGGAGATCGTTAGTTCGCGGTAATCAATGCACAAACGATCACTGCCATCCTTTTTCTTTACCAACAACATTGGGCTCGCAAAAGGGGAGCAACTTGGGCGTATAACATTTGTAGCTAAAAGTTCCTAAATTTTACTTTTCACCAACAACTTGTTACGGCCTGCTGATTTTGATGGGGCAAGGCAGGCTAGCCAGTCATCAACAGGGCGGATTCTTCCCCTGTGCCCACAGGTCGCACCATAAATTCCACTCGGCATGGAATCCACAAAAACAACAAAGAAACATCAACAGAAACTACAGGTAAAGGACTAATACCGGACGACACGACGCAGATTTGGGTCTTCGATGGAAAGGACCCTGACGCACCCATCCCTACCAAGGATCCGTCTATTTCCCATTTGAGGATCTCCCTGGCATGTGGTTCATCGGCTTCCTCCAGGTTATCGGCTCATCCGTTCATCTTTCCCCCCCCCTAATTAATACACTCTAGCAATTCATCGTTATAATTTTTACTTATTTAAATATTCAATTATACTAAATCACATTTTTCAAATTTTCCAAAATTTTAGGCTTCCATCGCCCTGGGCCAAAGCAAATACGATACAAAAAAAAAAAAGGACGACGAAAGAGCGGGAGAGGACAACAAAGACGCGAAACTACTGCACGGGTATTGACATATAAATATATATAAATTAATAAAATTAATAAACCCTCATTTCACTTCAGAATTCCTGCCTACATGGAGCTCCAAGGAGGATCAGGGGCTGAGACGGGTCAGGTGGTTATTTATGAAAGGTCCATACCCCTACACAGGATCGGCCTGGTCTTCTCGGAGGTCGTATCTCAAGATTTAGATTTAATTTGGCTTGGACTCAGCGCGATTTAATTATACATAAATTATTGGTTATTTATATCATATTTATAATTTTTTTATCATCGTTTACGTGTTTTAGGTTTTTTTGTCTGTCAAACAAATATTTGTGTGTTTGTTTAGGGCATGCTAAACGCCACTAAAATAAATAAATAAATAATTACACACGGACCAATATTTTACATAATTTTAACACGGGCACATAAATAAGTTAAATAAATAAATAAATAACGATTAATAAATAAATGGAAATAAATACATAGATGCGAATAAATAAGCCGGATTAAATAAATAAATAAATAATTATAAATAAATAATTATTCTAATTTTTTTTTTTTTTTTGGCCGAGCTTCTCCCGGGGGTTTGGCTTGGTTCTCGGCGGGATTTTAGGTTGGAATCCACCACGGGTTCCAGAAAAGGTCTCCCCGGGTCCAAACTGTGGATATCCCGGGGTCAAGAAAATGCCTGTATACCCTCTGCAACCCAGATATATAAATATAATGTCTATGCCCTCTCGGAACGGACTCACATTTATTTTTCACTTCCGGCTGCCGGGTCTTCCTGTGCTGCTCCCGTCCTGCTCCCGTCGATCTCCGGATCGGGTTAAATTATCTGAATTTCCCTATACCAACAATAAAAAAACATCACTAAACGTTTCCTCGGAGCTTTCACCTCCGGTAGACCGACCGCACTCACACGTTTATGTGTGCCACCGATTTTAAAATACGGCCGTTAGATTAGTTAGTTCGCGGCAGCGGGTCGTCCGATTCCCAAATTTCCTCTGGCCCACATGGCGGTCACCTCGCCCTATTTATGGGCTCGGCTCTGCCGGTTCCCTTTCCTATTCTTTTGCTTCCTCCTTTCCCTTCACATAGGTCGAGAACCGACTTCAAGGCCAATGCCAGTGCTCATTTCCCGTCTTAGTGTGGGTGGATGCACTTCGTCGGTGTTCTCCTCTCTCCACATACCATCCACACTTCCCCTTTCTTGGGTGTGGACGGTAGGGGGCGCTCTACATACATCCCACTTTCCCCTTCTCCTCTTGGGACTGCCAACCTCGCCTTAGGTGCTCATTCCAGACGATATTTCTTTCGCCCGCGGCTATCGATCACCGTCAGAATGCAACAAACTTCTCTTCATTACTCAACCTATATGGCCGTCTCGTTACGGTTTTATTGGCAGACGGATCTATAATTCACCTGTGGTAACACGGCTACTTGGTATACCACTTATAAATTTTAAAGCATAGGGTTTCAATATTTTAGCAAGTTCAGCTTTGTCGGTCTGACTTAGTTTATCATTTCCATTTATGGAATCCATATAATTCATATTGGCAATGCTAGTCAGTGTATTACCGGTATTAATTTTATATAAAACAAACTCGCTGGCACTTATTGTCACACCAAAACCTTGACCTAGAATTACACGGCCAATCAACACATCGTACTTGAAATATTTGTCCATAACTACATGGAAAAGGATTTCTAAGGAAAAGTTACTAATATTTACGGTAGCTAGAAATTGCATTGTACTTGTCACGAGCCTTCACCTATACCACTTATAAGTACAGCATTATCAATTCTCTTTCCCATGAACTCTTCTGCTAATTTTTCTTTTAATAGGGAAACCTCAGCCCCCGAGTCAAACAAGTAAGGAACGGGCTCACCCAATTTATACAAATTACCCCTTGGATTGACAACGGCGTAAATATCCACTCGTCTCTCAGCTTGGGTTGACAATGTTGTTCATCTTGTTGCAATATGTCCCAGCTGTCCACACTTGTAGCACTTTATGGTTGACAAGTCCCTCTTTGTAGTAGAGTTGCTGTGTGCAGAGTTGCTGTGTGTAGAGATGCTTTTCACCATCTTCGCCTTTTCAGCCATTCTGATCCTGATCTGCGATCTTGTGGCCAGGTTTGTCACAATGGTGACACTTCATGCACGATGATTATTTCTGCCTCTTACGTTCTTGAATACTAGCATCATCTGGCGACATTCGGTCATTGCGCTTACACAAAGCAAAGGCACGCAGTTGTTGTTCCAATTCGCTTTGTGTCTGGATGTTTGTTGTGAATATCATACGCTGCAATCGGTGGTCTATTTCAGCAACATGTGCCAGCACGACCGATACCGCAATTTCTTCATTGTTCATTTCTTTCCACCTCGATAGTAATGCCGTTACTTGTCTGCTGGCATACACAAACACACACATTCGCTCTAGGGCCACAGTGAAACATGTTGTAACGAACCGATTTTGTTTGTCTGCTCGTTACGGAATACGTGCGGCTAGCTCAGCGACAAATGCAAAAAGGTGGATCCCACGGTCAATCAATCTGTGGTGGGAGAGCTTATGTGGCTAGCTCTGACAACAAGACCGGACATACTGCATTCGGTGTCCAAATTGGCTCAACGGAACCAAAATCCGCATGCTGAGCACATGGCTGGCATAAAGCACATCCTAAGGTATTATAATGTTCGCAAGGATCCCAAAGAAGGTTCAGTATTTTTAGAGTCAGAGCGTCTGCTCAGTTAGAGTTACTTTATTCGAATGTTTCTTGAACTTGGGCTGAGCTGACCCGTATATATAGTACTTATTATTATATACATATAGTTCCATATACATATACATATGTATGCAGAAGGCATGCATATGTCATGTATGGTCTGACCACTTGAGCTGCAAAGTGCATCCTCAGCATTCCCACGCTCCGCGATCGGCTTATGTATAAGCGTTAGATCATATTACTTGAACGCTGGAACACTTGTGTAATTGTTGGTGATCTGTTGGGTACTTGAACGTTATGTTTATTATGACAAAGTGTCACAATGTTTTGAAGATAAGTTGTACCCATTAATTTAGTATATTTATAGGGTAGATATGTTACACCTCCCTTTTTAAAGAAATGACGTAATACATGTAGTCATTTAGTTCTCAATATTAATATTTTTAAAAATTAATTAAAATTTTTTTTTTTTAAATGATATTGATTTTTATACCCGTTACTCGTAGAGTAAAAGGGTATACTAGATTCGTTGAAAAGTATGTAACAGGCAGAAGGAAGCGTTTCCGACCATATAAAGTATATATATTCTTGATCAGGATCAATAGCCGAGTCGATTTGGCCATGTCCGTCTGTCCGTCCGTCTGTCCGTCTGTCCGTCCGTCCGTCTGTCCGTCTGTCCGTCTGTCTGTCCGTATGAACGTCGAGATCTCAGGAACTACAAAAGCTAGAAAGTTGAGATTAAGTATACAGACTCCAGGGACATAGACGCAGCGCAAGTTTGTCAATTCATGCTGCCTCGCCCACTCTAACGCCCACAAACCGCCCAAAACTGCGACGCCCACACTTTTGAAAAATGTTTTAATATTTTTTCATTTTTGTATTGGTCTTGTAAATTTCTATCGATTTGCAAAAAAACTTTTTGCCACGCCCACTCTAACGCCCACAAACCGCCCAAAACTATCACGCCCACACTTTTGAAAAATGTTTTAATATTTCTTCATTTTTGTATTGGTCTTGAAAATTTCTATCGATTTGCAAAAAAACTTTTTGCCACGCCCACTCTAACGCCCACAAACCGCCCAAAGCTGCCACGCCCACACTTTTGAAAAATGTTTTGATATTTTTTCATTTTTGTATTAGTCTTGTAAATTTCTATCTATTTGCCAAAAAACTTTTGGCCACGCCCACTCTAACTCCCACAAACCGCCAAAAACTGTCCTTCGCACTTACACTAGCTGAGTAACGGGTATCAGATAGTCGGGAAACTCGACTATAGCGTTCTCTCTTGTTCTTATTAGCAATGTTTTGTCTCAAATCATTTTTGTGTAATGACAGAATAAATAAAAAAAATTTATGTTGAAATACGTTATTTTTTGTTTGTTTTATGTATGTTTAACTTTCTTAGAAAGAAAAATAATTTTTTTTTTGTTTTGCTTTTTTTTCTTGTGGTTGATTAGACCTTTTCTTAAGTGAAATGAAACGTTTCATTGATTATATATTTTAAGTCTATCCTTATGTACTTTTTGTTTCTTTTGCTTTGTATCTCTAATTACTATGTTATCTCTCTCTTCTATGGTTTCTACAGTATAAGGACCTAACTATACTGGATGTAACTCATGACCCGTTTCGTTCCTTAGTATAACTTTAACTCCTATCTTTAATTGAAAATCTGAAGTTTTCTTATCATAAAGTTGTTTTCTATAAGACTTCGCTTTTTCTAACATAAGTCTAGCTCTTTTATATGCAATTTCTAATCTAAATTTTATTTCCTTAGAGTATCTATTCTATCTGTTTTATTAAAATTTGCGAACTGCCTTGGTAATCTTCCAAAGACTAGTTCATATGGACAGTAATCATGCATGACTGATGGTGTTGTGTTGAAACAATATGTAAAATATTGTATCCAAAAGTCCCAATCAGTTTTATCTGCAGAGATGTATGAACGAATGTATTCATTGAATGTTCTATGACTTCGTTCTATTGTCCCTAAAGTTTGGTGATGATAGGTAGATAATAGGTTTTCTATCTTCATGTATTTGCACATATCTAAAATTACTTTATTATAGTATAAAATTTTCGAATATAGCTCTTGCGACAGTATTTGCGCTTTTGTTTGCAACCGGTATGGTTACTAGATACTTCGTTAAATCACATATAAGTGTGACGATGTATTCGTTGCCATATTCTGATTTCGGTAGTGGACCTACTGTGTCCACTATCACTATATTAAAAGCATTTGTTGGGCTTTCTGTGTGAGTCATTGGGGTCTTTGTATGTGTCGTTGTTTTCGACATTTGGCATTTATGACAACTACGTATGTACTCTTTTATATGACGAGTCATATTTTCCCAATAATAGTGTCTTTTTATTTTCGCTAGCGTTCTTGTAATGCCTGCAAGACCTCCTTGAATTGGATCGTCATGATATGTAGACAGTATTGATTGTATCTCTTATTCAGTTTTTATAATGGTCACCGGCTGGAGTAGCGCTACTCTTAATGATTTTAATTTTATATTGCCCGTATTTTTGAAATTACCTATTGAAATGGTTTCAAAGATTTTTTCACTCGGTGCCAATTTGAGTTGGCTGATTTTTAGTATACCGGCTTGCATTTCAAGCCTTTGGAAGAACTGACCTAAATCAAAAATTCCATTGGTATATAAATCGTCAATTCATCAATTCTTGCAATAACTTTATTTCCTCGTTTTAGTAAACAAATAGATTCAGTTATTCGCAAGGTCACTACTTTTCGTACTTCATCATTATCATTCTTTTTACATATTCTAGTTATGTGCCGTGAATAGTCGGCGAAGATCCTTATAAATCGACGATAAAAGTTGCAGAACGCTACAAATCGTCTTGCGCTGTTCGCATCATGAGGGACAGGATAATTTTTGATGACGTCATATTTCTTGTCATTTGGCAATACTTCTTTGTCTGTGCATTTGTGACCTAGGAATGTCACTTCGTGCATGAAAAATTAACATTTTTCTGGATGCAACTTTAGGTTATATTTCTTACATACATTAAAAACGTCAGTTAAGTTTTTAATCATGTGTTTTTCTGAACTTCCTATCACCATTACGTCATCCATATAAAGGAATGCCTGAGAGGGTTCTAAACCCGAGAATGATATAGTCATCATCCTCTGAAATGAATTATGTGCTATTTTAAGACCAAATGGTAATCGCGTGAAGCGATATGAGCCATTGCTCGTTGAAAAAGATGTTATATTCCTTGAGTTTTCCTCAAGTTCTATTTGGTGGAAACCTGACATCAAGTCAATGCATGAAAAGTATTTAGCTCGACCTAGTTGATCTAAAATGTCATCAATTCTAGGGAGTGGAAATTTGTCAGAAAGTAGTTTTTTATTTATTTGACGATAGTCAATTACTAATCGCCATTTCTTTTCTTGTAAATTTGGTAATGATTTTTTCGGAACTAACAAGAGTGGGCTGTTATACTCGGATACAGACGGTTCGACGATTTTGTCGCTAATTAATTTTCCTACTTGTTTTTGAATTTCTTCAATATGGCTATGCGGGCTTCTGTAGTTTTTTATATAAATGGGTTCATCATCTTTAAGTCTTAATGTTTGTTTATTAAAGTTGTTTGTTGATATTGGTTCGGTTTCCAGTCCGAACACATCACTATACTGTGTGCATAATTCAGTTAATTGATTTTTTCAATTGGTCTGGAAAATTTTTCTTTAGTTTTGGAAGTACTTGTTCGCTTCTATTTTTAGTGTTGGTATTATGAATGTCATAATCTTTTAAATTTTCATATTGGATTTTGTTTACTTTGACCAATTGATCGAAATTAGTTGTATTTAGAAGTCGAATGTATAAATGTTTGGATGCTGCTATTGTATTTGCAACATAAATCCCATTGTGTATTTACTGATTAGGAACAAATATGTAATCATTTACAGCATTAATGTCTATTTTCCGAATAACTTGTGATCTGGCTGGCAGAAGAACTGTATTGTTGCCAGCGCTATATGTTATCGGAACATAAATTGGATAATTTAAATTTTGGGGTCTAATTATAAACCAGTCTTCACTTAGTTTGAAATCTAGTTGACAATTGAATTTCTTAATAAAATCAATGCCTATTATTCCATCACATGGTATTGCAAAATTTGGGTCTACCAAGTGAAATTCATGTGAAATAATATATTTGGTTGATTGGAGTTCTATTGAGGTTGTTCCTCGAGACTTTATCACACCTTGGCCTATGCCTTCGATGTTTATTATTTTTTCTGTTTGAATTTGGAAGTTATCAGAATTTACCTTCAGAAATGAGATATCTGCACAAGTATCAATTAGAAATGTAAGTTTATTTTCAGTTGAATGATTATGGAAAGTTACGAATATATTAAGACTATAATTGATGGAATGAACTTTAACATTTATTGGTTGATTCCTAAAGGGTTCTGTGAGTTTTTCGACGTATTTTGCGTGATTCTCACATTACTATTATTATTATTATTACCCTGGTAGTAGTTTCCGTGGCCTTTCCCTTGGTTTTGGCCTCTTCTACCTCCACGGTTATTAAAGTTATTATTGTTGTTGTTATTGCTGCCTCGGTTGTGATTGTTGTGGTAGTTATTTCTTCCACGATTATAGCCTTGGCCTGACGCTGTCTGCATCCGCGTTCTCGTCCTCCTTCTCCTCTTGACCCTGCTGTTTCAGGTCGGTGACGTGTACCGAGCGTTCCTTTTTACTCCTCAGATGGCGAATCTTACATATCACTGGCGATATGAAATCCACAATTTGGTACGGCCCATCGAACCTCGGAGCTAGTTTGGCCGCAAATCCTTCAGCCGCCATTGACAGGGAGCACCTTGGCCCACACCATTTTACCAATCCTCGGCTTCCACTGCCTTCTCCGCAGGTTGTAATGCCTTGCTTGGTCTTGGGACACCCTCTCTAGGTTCCTCCGCACATTAGTAATGCTCTTTTCTCCGTGGAGAAACGAACAGGTAGATTTGATTCAAAGAAACAGCTAGAAATTTTATAAGGAGAATGAGGAGGCTATTAAAGCCTACTTTGAAAAGTATAATGCCATAGATAGTTTAGAAGACGCGCTTAGAAGGGCTACGGAAGCAGATAATATAGAAGAAAATTAAGAAGAGGAGGTGGTCTTTTCAAATTAATGTTTTAAACTTGAACCACAATTTGTTAGATGTTGATCCTGATAGCAATATCCGGGTAATATAGCTTCCGCCACTTATATCTGCTTCAAACTTAGCCATTTTAGTTAGATCTCTACATTTGGAGCAAAAAAACTTCTTTACTCATGTCTTGCATAATGCAAGGACAAATCGATGTATAATAATAGGACGCCATCCAACTTCGGTAAAAATTTTACTGTGTGCTCCCTTATTTCTTCTTCTCCCTGCTTTCAGAATCGAAGAATCCATTCTTCATTCCATGTTCTCTCTCCCTGTAAATTAGGCTGGGTCCGCATTTAGAAGTTTAAGCCCTGATTTGTTAAATACCCTTTGTTCAAGATTTATTGATCTTAAAATTCTTATAATAGACGAAATTTCAATGTTTCAATGGTCGGTTCAACAATGTTTTCTCATTTAGACTCTCACCTAAAGCCATTATTTTCTAATGTTGAAGCTCCTTTCGGAGATATTTCGGTTATCGTGTTCGGCGATCTTAGACAATTGCGGCCCGTATGTGATCGCTAGATTTTTTAGGCTCTGTCGCATGATCCATACAGTGCTATATTTGGATCGTATCTGTGGAGTCCTTTTTGGTTTTTTGAACTCACAGAGATAATGGGTCATCGAGATGACCAACCGTTTGCAATTACATTTAATAACATGACATCCGGCCAAATTACATCTGATGATGTTAGCTTGCTTAGATCTAGAATTTTCGATGAAAGTCAAATTCCAAATGACTCAATTCACCTTTTTACAAGTAATCAGGACACAGATCGGTACAATAGGAAGAAGCTTAACTCGATACCCACTGCTCAATTTTTCTCGGAAGCTTTAGACTCAGATAAGTCCGCTCAAATAAGCTTAGAGCAAAGGAACAGATGTCAGGAACAAGCTAGGTCCCTAAAAACATCTGAGACACAAGGATATTGTACCCCGCTCACTTTATAAATCACTGCCAAATATATGATGACGGTCAAAGTAGATACATCAGATGGTCTCGTAAACGGAGCCACTGTTGTCCTTTGAAAGATAGGCTTTAGTACGTCCAACACTCTTCTTCTTTGGACACAATTTTTAGATGAAAGCATAGGAGTAAATACGCGTTCCAAGCGCAGACATTGTGAGGAGGCTTAATGGACGCCGATTTCGAAAATTATAAAAAGTTTTCAAATTAATTCTAATCAGGCAACTACAATTGACTGAAAGCAGTTTCCAGTCGATCCTGGAGAAGCAATAACTATTCATAAAATTCAAGGCGCTACGTACAGTGGTAGTTCACACAAACTCCAGCATGCAGAGAGCTGCGCTGTATATAGCCTGTAGTACATACAGCGGCAGGTCCTTTCATTATTGGACCTTTTGTCCCTCCAAGATCCGCTCAGGATTCACCCCCAGAAGCAGAGCTCCGATAATTGCGTTCCACTAAGCTACTGAATACCCATTTCGATTGTTTAATCAATAGTCCGAATCTTCATATTTTTTTCCATAATACGGAAAGTTTACACAGTCATATAAGCGAAGTTTGTTCCCATCGTCTAATGCTTAGGTCTTCCCTTTTGTGCTTCGTTGATGCATTAACATACTCAAATTAAGTATACGAAATTCCTGGCTTTACCACAGCAGTGAGATTAGATTGCCAGTCAGTAGCTAGCGGAGTCCGACCAAAAAGAGGCATTCTCGTTTTTATTCGAAACGAACTATTTGAGAATGGTAGTCTTTGCTTAAGTGGTCGTTTTTTTAAATCTTTCAAATTTAACCTCTTCAGTGTTTGAGTTTGCTATCTTTAAGTACCGATCTTTAGGGATTCTTGTATTATATAAAAGTCCGACCTATCCCTTAAAGAAGTTTGAAACTAAATTTAGGTTAGGAGATTTTAACTCCACTCCATCTCTGGCTGCTGCAATATCGGGCCACTGCGCGAACATTTGAGACCACATATAGTTACCACAGTGGTATATTAGTTAGCGTTAGGGAGGCAGAGTAGGTAATTAATTAAATATAAACTAAATAAGTATATATTTTTGATTTTTTTTTAGTTTTTTGATGTATTCATTATTAAGTTAAAAAAAAAAACAAAAACCTAGAGAAATAATAAATATTTTGAAATAAGTCTGATAATTTAATTTAATTAAAAAAAAACAAGAAAAAAATAAATAAAAACAAAAAACCTAAGAAAAATAATTATTATTTTTAAATAAGTGAGATAATTTAATTTAATAATTAATATTTAAATATTTAATTTAATAATAACAATATCTATGCCTCCGTGTGCTACAGACAATTTCCAAGGTTTGAAAACTCAAGTCGTCCCCTCAAGTAGGTCCCCAAAATTGATTTTTGTTTAAACGACCCCGTTGTAATTCAACGGCCTCCACGTGGTGTTTCCTGGGTACCGATTTCAAAATTTTAATCGGAAGCTAATTCGAGCGGCGAAAAGTTACGTACATATATGAAAACATATTTATTGTTTTTTAAATTTAGCTGCTGAGTAACGGGTATCTAATAGTCGGGGAACTCGACTATAGCGTTCTCTCTTGTTTTTACACCCGTAGAGTAAAAGGGTATACTAGATTCGTTAAAAGGTATGTAACAGGCAGAAGGAAGCGTTTCCGACCATATAAAGTATATATATTCTTGATCAGGATCAATAGCCGAGTCGATCTGGCCATGTCCGTCTGTCCGTCCGTCTGTCCGTCCGTCTGTCCGTCTGTCTGTCCGTATGAACGTCGAGATCTCAGGAACCATAAAAGCTAAGATGTTGAGATTAGGCATACAGACTCCAGAGACATAGACGCAGCGCAAGTTTGTGGATTCTTGTTGCCACTCTTATGCCCACAAACCGCCCAAAATTGCCACGCCTACACTTTTGAAAAATAATTTAAAATTTTTTATTTTTGTATTGGTTTTGTAAATTTCTATCGATTGCCACGCCCATTTCAACGCCCACAAACCGCCCAAAGCTGCCACGCCCACACTTTTGAAAAATGTTTTGATATTTTTTCATTTTTGTATTAGTTTTGTAAATTTCTATCGATTTGCCAAAAAACTTTTTGCCGCGCCGACTCTAACGCCCACAAACCGTCAAAAACTGTCAGTGTTGAAGAGGCTCCTTCACACTTTCACTAGCTGAGTAACGGGTATCAGATAGTCGGGGAACTCGACTATAGCGTTCTCTCTTGTTATTAAATCCAATAATGAAAGGAGTAGAGCCTTTGGATTATTACTAGGTTGGATATTGGGCTTCGAAATTGAAGTTGGCAATTGATAGTGTACTTAGTACTGAACTGACTCATAAAGACATGTTTGCATTTATATAGGCAGATTGGGAAAGCTAAAGAGCAAGATTAAGATCATTGAGCTATAAACATCTTTTCTCCCGTGACGAGAGGAGCTCCCGAAAATAGGAGTATTTGGAGAATCCTGAGACGATTGCGTAAGCGGAAGTTTTTGTTATTTTACTTGGCTTGTTAAGTGAACGAATGTTAAGAAAGACGTAGGCTCGTCACAAAGTCTAAATGCATTCTTTAGTTCTTAATGTATACATTTCAAAACGCCTAATCTTTCGGAAAATTTTATTTTGATTTAAATTTTACTCCAAATTCTACCGTTATTTCAGAAAATGTTGAAATTTGTCGTTCGCAATTTCAGCAGCGTAACGGGTAACGGGTATCTGCTAGTCGGAAAACTCGACTATAGCATTTTCTTTTGTTATATTAACAAATCAAATGCATTATTAAATTACTTACCGCATCTTCCGTTAAATCAGATGGCATGCTAGAGGTGTATGTCATCTTTGTTTCGTTAAATAGACAAAGGTCAGAGACTTTAAGGGAGCTTTTACAAATATTTTTTGACGGAAATGTTAAGAGTGCACTCTAGGTAAAAAATAAAAATCATATATATAGATTTCTGCTTTATTTAACATACCGGATTATAAGTAATGGACCTAACGGAGAAAGGTGTAATATTAGAGGTGCTTGACTGCCTTTGGCAAGATCTGAAACATTACATGTGCAAAAATATAATGAATGTTGTAATATCAATATTTAAAACTACCAGTCATTTACTATACATAGAAAATTATTTCTTACCCAGCCCTTCATATGGATACGCATTAATAAATAAAAATGAAGAATTTAATTCATCAACAAATTTCTTCGATATATATAAGATATGAACCCTCTTCAATCCTCAAGTGCCTTTCCCCCTCCCCTATCGATCGTCATTCTCACACACGCTCTCCCCATTGAGCCTCATTTAATTGCACTCCCATAACGCTGACTTCGCCCCCCGCCTTGCCCATTAACCAGACAATATATACGTCGGCTGCGTCGGCTACAATGTGCAGCGTCGGCAGACGACACTTTGTTGCTACGGGCGGCAGAACCGCCCGTAGTTGGATAAGCGACCGCCGACTTGGCATGGCTCGAATTACGGCCGCTTGGTAATCTTCTAAGGACTAGTTCATATGGACAGTAATCATGCATGACTGATGGTGTTGTGTTGAAACAATATGTAAAATATTGTATCCAAAAGTCCCAATCAGTTTTGTCTGCAGAGATGTATGAACGAATGTATTCATTGAATGTTCTATGACTTCGTTCTATTGTCCCTAAAGTTTGGTGATGATAGGTAGATAATAGGTTTTCTATCTTCATGTATTTGCACATATCTAAAATTACTTTATTATAGTATAAAATTTTCGAATATAGCTCTTGCGACAGTATTTGCGCTTTTGTTTGCAACCGGTATGGTTACTAGATACTTCGTTAAATCACATATAAGTGTGACGATGTATTCGTTGCCATATTCTGATTTCGGTAGTGGACCTACTGTGTCCACTATCACTATATTAAAAGCATTTGTTGGGCTTTCTGTGTGAGTCATTGGGGTCTTTGTATGTGTCGTTGTTTTCGACATTCGGCATTTATGACATCTACGTATGTACTCTTTTATATGACGAGTCATATTTTCCCAATAATAGTGTCTTTTTATTTTCGCTAGCGTTCTTGTAATGCCTGCAAGACCTCCTTGAATTGGATCGTCATGATATGTAGACAGTATTGATTGTATCTCTTTTTCAGTTTTTATAATGGTCACCGGCTGGAGTAGCGCTACTCTTAATGATTTTAATTTTATATTGCCCGTATTTTTGAAATTACCTATTGAAATGGTTTCAAAGATTTTTTCACCCGGTGCCAATTTGAGTTGGCTGATTTTTAGTATACCGGCTTGCATTTCAAGCCTTTGGAAGAACTGACCTAAATCAAAAATTCCATTGGTATATAAATCGTCAACATCAATTCTTGCAATAACTTTATTTCCTCGTTTTAGTAAACAAATAGATTCAGTTATTCGCAAGGTCACTACTTTTCGTACTTCATCATTTGTTATGACTTCGTGTACGTTGGGCTTAGATACATTTTGGATACTTTGCCTAGGCAATAGTTCCTTATTTGTTACTGTACAGTTTTTATCTTGTCTACTTTGTTGCCTGGTAGTGACTTTAAGGACTTTATGTTGCATGTCTTTGAGTTCTGTTATATTTGCGTCTTATCTTTCCCCTTTAGGTATTCTACAGTGAAGTCGTATTCTTCAAGCTCTAACCGCATGCGAGTTAATTTAGAACTGGGATTAGTCATAGAAATAGGTACGTTAAAGGTCTGTGGTCCGTTTTAATGGTGAAATGTTTGCCATAAATATATGGTCTAAAATGGGTAATTGCCCAATGAATTGCCGCTAGTTCTTGTTCCGTGGGGTGCATAATATTTTTTTTTAAGGTATTCGAATGCGTTCTGGCATTCGCTTGACCATTCGAAAGAGACATTCTTTTTACATAATCTAGTTATGTGCCGTGAATAGTCGGCGAAGATCCTTATAAATCGACGATAAAAGTTGCAGAACGCTACAAATCGTCTTGCGCTGTTCGCATCATGAGGGACAGGATAATTTTTGATGACGTCATATTTCTTGTCATTTGGCAATACTTCTTTGTCTGTGCATTTGTGACCTAGGAATGTCACTTCGTGCATGAAAAATGAACATTTTTCTGGATGCAACTTTAGGTTATATTTCCTACATACATTAAAAACGTCAGTTAAGTTTTTAATCATGTGTTTTTCTGAACTTCCTATCACCATTACGTCATCCATATAAAGGAATGCCTGAGAGGGTTCTAAACCCGAGAATGATATAGTCATCATCCTCTGAAATGAATTATGTGCTATTTTAAGACCAAATGGTAATCGCGTGAAGCGATATGAGCCATTGCTCGTTGAAAAAGATGTTATATTCCTTGAGTTTTCCTCAAGTTCTATTTGGTGGAAACCTGACATCAAGTCAATGCATGAAAAGTATTTAGCTCGACCTAGTTGATCTAAAATGTCATCAATTCTAGGGAGTGGAAATTTGTCAGAAAGTAGTTTTTTATTTATTTGACGATAGTCAATTACTAATCGCCATTTCTTTTCTTGTGAATTTGGTAATGATTTTTTCGGAACTAACAAGAGTGGGCTGTTATACTCGGATACAGACGGTTCGACGATTTTGTCGCTAATTAATTTTCCTACTTGTTTTTGAATTTCTTCAATATGGCTATGCGGGCTTCTGTAGTTTTTTATATAAATGGGTTCATCATCTTTAAGTCTTAATGTTTGTTTATTAAAGTTGTTTGTTGATATTGGTTCGGTTTCCAGTCCGAACACATCACTATACTGTGTGCATAATTCCGTTAATTGATTTTTGAATTGGTCTGGAAAATTTTTCTTTAGTTTTGGAAGTACTTGTTCGCTTCTATTTTTAGTGTTGGTATTATGAATGTCATAATCTTTTAAATTTTCATATTGGATTTTGTTTACTTTGACCAATTGATCGAAATTAGTTGTACTTAGAAGTCGAATGTATAAATGTTTGGATGCTGCTATTGTATTTGCAACATAAATCCCATTGTGTATTTACTGATTAGGAACAAATATGTAATCATTTACAGCATTAATGTCTATTTTCCGAATAACTTGTGATCTGGCTGGCAGAAGAACTGTATTGTTGCCAGCGCTATATGTTATCGGAACATAAATTGGATAATTTAAATTTTGGGGTCTAATTATAAACCAGTCTTCACTTAGTTTGAAATCTAGTTGACAATTGAATTTCTTAATAAAATCAATGCCTATTATTCCATCACATGGTATTGCAAAATTTGGGTCTACCAAGTGAAATTCATGTGAAATAATATATTTGGTTGATTGGAGTTCTATTGAGGTTGTTCCTCGAGACTTTATCACACCTTGGCCTATGCCTTCGATGTTTATTATTTTTTGTGTTTGAATTTGGAAGTTATCAGAATTTACCTTCAGAAGTGAGATATCTGCACAAGTATCAATGAGAAATGTAAGTTTATTTTCAGTTGAATGATTATGGAAAGTTACGAATATATTAAGACTATAATTGATGGAATGAACTTTAACATTTATTGGTTGATTCCTAAAGGGTTCTGTGAGTTTTCCGACGTATTTTGCGTAATTCTCACATTACTATTATTATTATTATTACCCTGGTAGTAGTTTCCGTGGCCTCTCCCTTGGTTTTGGCCTCTTCTACCTTCACGGTTATTAAAGTTATTATTGTTGTTGTTATTGCTGCCTCGGTTGTAATTGTTGTGGTAGTTATTTCTTCCACGGTTATAGCCTTGGCCTGACGCTGTCTGCATCCGCGTTCTCGTCCTCCTTCTCCTCTTGACCCTGCTGTTTCAGGTCGGTGACGTGTACCGAGCGTTCCTTTTTACTCCTCAGGTGGCGAATCTTACATATCACTGGCGATATGAAATCCACAATTTGGTACGGCCCATCGAACCTCGGAGCTAGTTTGGCCGCAAATCCTTCAGCCGCCATTGACAGGGAGCACCTTGGCCCACACCATTTTACCAATCCTCGGCTTCCACTGCCTTCTCCGCAGGTTGTAATGCCTTGCTTGGTCTTGGGACACCCTCTCTAGGTTCCTCCGCACATTAGTAATGCTCTTTTCTCCGTGGATTTGATTCAAAGAAACAGCGAGGAATTTTATAAGGAGAATGAGGAGGCTATTAAAGCCTACTTTGAAAAGTATAATGCCATAGATAGTTTAGAAGACGCGCTTAGAAGGGCTACGGAAGCAGATAATATAGAAGAAAATAAAGAAGAGGAGGTGGTCTTTTCAAATTAATGTTTTAAACTTGAACAACAATTTGTTAGATGTTGATCCGGATAGCAATATCCGGGTAATATAGCTTCCGCCACTTATATCTGCTTCACACTTAGCCATTTCAGTTAGATCTCTACATTTGGAGCAAAAAAACTTCTTAACTCATGTCTTGCATAATGCAAGGACAAATCGATGTATAATAATAGGACGCCACCCAACTTCGGTAAAAATTTTACTTATTTCTTCTTCTTCTTCTCCCTGCTTTTGGAATCGAAGAATCCATTCTTCATTCCATGTTCTCTCTCCCTGTAAATTAGGCTGGGTCCGCATGTAGAAGTTTAAGCCCTGATTTGTTAAATACCCTTTGTTCAAGATTTATTGATCTTAAAATTCTTATAATAGACGAAATTTCAATGGTCGGTTCAACAATGTTTTCTCATTTAGACTCTCGCCTAAAGCCATTATTTTCTAATGTTGAAGCTCCTTTCGGAGGTAATTCGGTTATCGTGTTAGGCGATCTTAGACAATTGCGGCCCGTATGTGATCGCTAGATTTTTTAGGCTCCGTCGCATGATCCATACAGTGCTATATTTGGATCGTATCTGTGGAGTCCTTTTTGGTTTTTTGAACTCACAGAGATAATGGGTCATCGATATGACCAACCGTTTGCAATTGCATTTAATAACATGACATCCGGCCAAACTACATCTGATGATGTTAGCTTGCTTAGATCTAGAATTTCCGATGAAAGTCAAATTCCAAATGACTCAATTCACCTTTTTACAAGTAATCAGGACACAGATCGGTACAATAGGAAGAAGCTTAACTCGATACCCACTGCTCAATTTCTCTCGGAAGCTTTAGACTCAGATAAGTCCGCTCAAATAAGCTTAGAGCAAAGGAACAGGTGTCAGGAACAAGCTAGGTCCCTAAAAACATCTGAGACACAAGGATATTGTACCCCGCTCACTTTATAAATCACTGCCAAATATATGATGACGGTCAAAGTAGATACATCAGATGGTCTCGTAAACGGAGCCACTGTTGTCCTTTGAAAGATAGGCTTTAGTACGTTCAACACTCTTCTTCTTTGGACACAATTTTTAGATGAAAGCATAGGAGTAAATACGCGTTCCAAGCGCAGACATTGTGAGGAGGCTTAATGGATGCCGATTTCGAAAATTATAAAAAGTTTTCAAATTAATTCTAATCAGGCAACTACAATTGACTGAAAGCAGTTTCCAGTCGATCCTGGAGAAGCAATAACTATTCATAAAATTCAAGGCGCTACGTACAGTGCTGTATATAGCCTGTAGTACATACAGCTGCAGGTCCTTTCATTATTGGACCTTTTGTCCCTCCAAGATCCGCTCAGGATTCACCTCCGGAAGCAGAGCTCCGATAATTGCGTTCCACTAAGCTACTGAATACCCATTTCGATTGTTTAATCAATAGTCCGAATCTTCATATTTTTTTCCATAATACGGAAAGTTTACACAGTCATATAAGCGAAGTTTGTTCCCATCGTCTAATGCTTAGGTCTTCCCTTTTGTGGTTCGTTGATGCATTAACATACTCAAATTAAGTATACGAAATTCCTGGCTTTACCACAGCAGTGAGATTAGATTGCCAGTCAGTAGCTAGCGGAGTCCGACCAAAAAGAGGCATTCTCGTTTTTATTCGAAACGAACTATTTGAGAATGGTAGTCTTTGCTTAAGTGGTCGTTTTTTTTAAATCTTTCAAATTTAGCCTCTTCAGTGTTTGAGTTTGCTATCTTTAAGTACCGATCTTTAGGGATTCTTGTATTATATAAAAGTCCGACCTATCCCTTAAAGAAGTTTGAAACTAAATTTAGGTTAGGAGATTTTAACTTGTGCCTCCACTCCATCTCTGGCTGCTGCAATATCGGGCCACTGCGCGCACATTTGAGACCACATATAGTTACCACAGTGGTATATTAGTTAGCGTTAGGGAGGCAGAGTAGGCAATTAATTAAATATAAACTAAATAAGTATATATTTTTGAAGTTTTTTAGTTATTTGATGTATTCATTATTAAATTAAAAAAAAAAAAAAAAACCTAGAAAAATAATTAATATTTTGAAATAAGTCTGATAATTTAATTTAATTTAAAAAAAAACAAGAAAAAATAAATAAAAACAAAAAACCTAAGAAAAATAATTATTATTTTTAAATATGTGAGATAATTTAATTTAATAATTAATTTTTAAATATTTAATTTAATAATAACAATATCTATGCCTCCGTGTGCTACGGACAATTTCCAAGGTTTGAAAACTTAAGTCAACTCGTAGGTCCCCAAAATTGATTTTTGTTTAAACGACTCCGTTGTAATTCAACGGCCTCCAAAATTTTAATCGGAAGCTAATTCGAGCGGCGAAAAGTTACGTACATATATGAAGGCATATTTATTGTTTTTTAAATTTAGCTGCTGAGTAACGGGTATCTAATAGTCGGGGAACTCGACTATAGCGTTCTCTCTTGTTTTTACACCCGTAGAGTAAAAGGGTATACTAGATTCGTTAAAAGGTATGTAACAGGCAGAAGGAAGCGTTTCCGACCATATAAAGTATATATATTCTTGATCAGGATCAATAGCCGAGTTGATCAGGCCATTTCCGTCTGTCTGTCCGTATGAACGTCGAGATCTCAGGAACCATAAAAGCTAAGATGTTGAGATTAGGCATACAGACTCCAGAGACATAGACGCAGCGCAAGTTTGTGGATTCAAGTTGCCACTCTAATGCCCACAAACCGCCCAAAATTGCCACGCCTACACTTTTGAAAAATAATTTAAAATTTTTTTATTTTTGTATTGGTTTTGTAAATTTCTATCGATTGCCACGCCCATTTCAACGCCCACAAACCGCCCAAAGCTGCCACGCCCACACTTTTGAAAAATGTTTTGATATTTTTTCATTTTTGTATTAGTTTTGTAAATTTCTATCGATTTGCCAAAAAACTTTTTGCCGCGCCGACTCTAACGCCCACAAACCGTCAAAAACTGTCAGTGTTGAAGAGGCTCCTTCACACTTTCACTAGCTGAGTAACGGGTATCAGATAGTCGGGAAACTCGACTATAGCGTTCTCTCTTGTTATTAAATCCAATAAAGAAAGGAGTAGAGCCTTTGGATTATCACTAGGTTGGATATTGGACTTCGAAATTGAAGTTGGCAATTGATAGTGTACTTAGTACTGAACTGACTCATAGAGACATGTTTGCATTTATATAGGCAGATTGGGAAAGCTAAAGAACAAGATTAAGATCATTGAGCTATAAACATCTATTCTCCCGTGACGAGAGGAGCTCCCGAAAATAGGAGTATTTGGAGAATCCTGAGACGATTGCGTAGGCGGAAGTTTTTGTTATTTTACTTGGCTCGTTAAGTGAACGAATGTTAAGAAAGACGTAGGCTCGCCACAAAGTCTAGACTTTGGAACATGACGATGTGCGTAAATTACAACGAAGGTTAATCGAAGGGTTTTCTATCTTTGATTACAATTTGTATTTAGACAATAATGTGTGTGAGTTTTTACAGTAGTGTAGTGTGGTTGCGAAGTAGTGGGTGTATGTTACTATATATATTAATAATTTGTCACTTTGAGTCACCTTTGAAATTAATGCATTCTTTAGTTCTTAATGTATACATTTTATCACTCAATCTCAACTTTAGCTTAAAAAAAATTATTAGCCAATATGGTTTCTGTTCTGAGACCACAAATGTCGTAATATTGTAATATTGGTCTTCGAAATTTATATCGATTTGCAAGACAACGTTTCAAAGCCCCTAATCTTTCGGAAAATTTTATTTTGATTTAAATTTTACTCCAAATTCTACCGTTATTTCAGAAAATGTTGAAATTTGTCGTTCGCAATTTCAGCAGCGTAACGGGTAACGGGTATCTGCTAGTCGGGAAACTCGACTATAGCATTTTCTTTTGTTATATTAACAAATCAAAGGCCTTATAAAATTACTTACCGTTAAATTAGATGGCATGCTAGAGGTGTATGTCATCTTTGTTTCGTTAATTAGACAAAGGTCAGAGACTTTAAGGGAGCTTTTACAAATGTTTTTTGACGGAAATGTTAAGAGTGCACTCTAGGTAAAAAATAAAAATCATATATATAGATTTCTGCTTTATTTAACATACCGGATTATAAGTAATGGACCTAACGGAGGAAGGTGTAATATTAGAGGTGCTTGACTGCCTTTGGCAAGATCTGAAACATTACATGTGCAAAAATATAATGAATGTTGTAATATCAATATTTAAAACTACCAGTCATTTACTATACATAGAAAATTATTTCTTACCCAGCCCTTCATATGGATACGCATTAATAAATAAAAATGAAGAATTTAATTCATCAACAAATTTCTTCGATATATATAAGATATGAACCCTCTTCAATCCTCAAGTGCCTTCCCCCCTCCCCTATCGATCGTCATTCTCACACACGCTCTCCCCATTGAGCCTCATTTAATTGCACTCATTTAATTGCACTCCCATAACGCTGACTTCGCCCCCGCCTTGCCCATTAACCAGACGATATATTCGACGGCTGCGTCGGCTACAATGTGCAGCGTCGGCAGACGACACTTTGTTGATACGGGCGGCAGAACCGCCGGACGTTGGATAAGCGACCGCCGACTTGGCATGGCTCGAATTACGGCTGCTTACCCAACTGCTATGCGGAGTTGCCTCTTGGCCTGCGCTGGCTATAAAATAGCTTGGCTTGCCTTTGCGGCCGCTGCTCAACGGCTACGCAGGGTTGCCCCTCGCCCTTCGCAATTTCAGCAGCGTAACGGGTAACGGGTATCTGCTAGTCGGGAAACTCGACTATAGCATTTTCTTTTGTTATATTAACAAATCAAAGGCCTTATAAAATTACTTACCGTATCTTCCGTTAAATTAGATGGCATGCTAGAGGTGTATGTCATCTTTGTTTCGTTAATTAGACAAAGGTCAGAGACTTTAAGGGAGCTTTTACAAATGTTTTTTGACGGAAATGTTAAGAGTGCACTCTAGGTAAAAAATAAAAATCATATATATAGATTTCTGCTTTATTTAACATACCGGATTATAAGTAATGGACCTAACGGAGGAAGGTGTAATATTAGAGGTGCTTGACTGCCTTTGGCAAGATCTGAAACATTACATGTGCAAAAATATAATGAATGTTGTAATATCAATATTTAAAACTACCAGTCATTTACTATACATAGAAAATTATTTCTTACCCAGCCCTTCATATGGATACGCATTAATAAATAAAAATGAAGAATTTAATTCATCAACAAATTTCTTCGATATATATAAGATATGAACCCTCTTCAATCCTCAAGTGCCTTCCCCCCTCCCCTATCGATCGTCATTCTCACACACGCTCTCCCCATTGAGCCTCATTTAATTGCACTCATTTAATTGCACTCCCATAACGCTGACTTCGCCCCCGCCTTGCCCATTAACCAGACGATATATTCGACGGCTGCGTCGGCTACAATGTGCAGCGTCGGCAGACGACACTTTGTTGATACGGGCGGCAGAACCGCCGGACGTTGGATAAGCGACCGCCGACTTGGCATGGCTCGAATTACGGCTGCTTACCCAACTGCTATGCGGAGTTGCCTCTTGGCCTGCGCTGGCTATAAAATAGCTTGGCTTGCCTTTGCGGCCGCTGCTCAACGGCTACGCAGGGTTGCCCCTCGCCCTGCGCTGACTACAAAAGTCGCACTCAGCACAGGAGCCGGAGCCCTGATGGGAACCAGCGCCAACTCTAAAGAACAGTCTTTAAGGAACGCCCGATCTTGCCAGTGGAATAACTCCGCTAACTCATATCAAATCTAAATCTTTCAACTTTTAATCTGTAACTCTAAGTTCTTTAATAAATTAAAATTATAACGTTCTTGACAATCGAACCGCCGCACTCTTCTCAATACCGGGGGAAGTAAACCAAGGGTTTATCGTCGACAAACATTGAAATGCTGTTCATCATAACTAGGTGAGCTATGCGGCTACGAGAGTCGCCGATACACCGCGAGAAACCAGCTCGCTTAACTGGCGCCCGAACTGTCAGAATTCTGGCTATTAAACTAATATAATAAAATTATAAAAATGAAAAATAAGAAAAAAATTAAAAAGTGAACCAGAAAAAGTGGTAAAACAAAAAAAAAAAATAATAACGACAAGTGACAAGAATGGCAGTGATGTTATAGGGGAACTATAAAAAAAAAAGAAAAACGACCCGCCGCCGCGGTGAGAATGCCGCTACAACCTGTAGCGAGAACAACATTCTGCACGGGCGCAAAAAGTCGCCTATAACGAAACAGAAAGATCACCCGCCGCAGCATTACTGCCGCCTCCGTTGAGGTGCGGGTGAATTTTACGCGGACGCAAAGTGTCTACTCTGAAAAATAAAAAAAAGGGCCCTATGAAGCAACCCACTGTAGCCCATTCGCGAGTGCAAGGCTCATAGTGGCAAATTAATATTCGAATAAAACGATAAAATAATTTTGTGAATGTGAGATTAAGGCGTGTGGCAATCTGCTGGATAAGCTGAGCGGCGCGGAGGCGCCCAGAAAATTGTGTGGCAACTGTACCCCAGTAGGCTAATGCCAAAAAGGGAAAATTCAGACCACCGTGCCCAGTGCTAAGTTCAACCAACACAAAACTCGCCCGTCACTGTCGTCAAAGAAGTAAAAAGATAACAAACGAGAAAATCCTAAAAAAAAAAAAAAAAAAATTGTCTTGCCACAAACTAAAAGAGATTCTTTTTCTTCCCACTAGATACCACTAAGAATACGCAATATACAAACGCAAACACACAACAAACACACAAGGAGCAACACAAATTGTCAAGGGTGAGTGAAGCCACATTTACTTTCTGTGCCCTTCTTTTAAAAAAAAATAATATCATTTTAAAAATTGAAAACCTTGGAAGATCTCTATTGTCTATTTGTTTTCCTGTCCGATTTGATATACTCTCGTTGCTTCTATTTTATTTGTGTTAATAAAAGAATGGAGGAAATTAAGGAGACGCTTAATGCACTCCTTGCTCAAATGACCGGGCTTCAGGATGATATCAAAAAAGTTAACAATAGGATTAGCGCTCTGGAATCGGAAAATCAAGCTAGTAATCCAATAGTTATCCCCCCTGCGCCCTTGACGCGTACGCCCAACGAATTTGAGCTGAGGGAAGTTTTCACGCTTCCCGATTGTGTAAAAGAGTTACAAACGTTTGAGGGTCAGACTGAGAGATACGTCTCCTGGGTCAACCGGGCTCAGGCGATCCTAAATGACTATGAGGTCATCAGCGGGAAACCATTGTTTCGTGCCATAGTTTGCCACATCAGGCAGAAAATAAGAGGCGAAGCCGAAGAAGCTCTCGACTCTTACGGGGTTTTGGACGACGATTGGTCGGAAATAAAAAGAGTTACATAAAAAGCGTTACATTACGCAGATAACCGTGATGTGCGAACCCTGGAATACCAGCTGGCCAGTTGAGCCAGGGAAACGAAACCTTAGAAGAATACTATTTGGAGGTGAATAAACACTTCACTCTTATCCTCAACGGATTGAAAGCCATGGGACACCCGATGTAAGTGGTCAGGGCCCTGTCCGAGCATTCTAGGGACAAGGCCCTTGATGTCTTCATTCGAGGAGTCGGTAACGACGCATCCAGGCTATTGGTCATGCGTAGACCGAAAGACTTACAATAAGCCTACTTCTTCTGTAAGGAGCTACAAGCGGTTGCTCCGAGGGGTGGTTCGTTCCCCCAGTCTCCCCCACCGACAAATTTTACACTGAGCAACCGGTTTTACCACCGGTCTAGGCCTCTCTAGCGTCCCATACTTAGAATACGAAGGGAAAGATGGGGCTATGTTACAATTCCTTATCGATAACGGCGCAAATAAAAGTTTCATCAGCCCCAGAATCGCCGCCGGATCGACTGTCCTCCCTATCCCCTTCCGCGTCCAATCGGCTACAGGCTCGGTCAGAATAACGCACTGCGTAGCCGGGAAGTTTTTAAAAAAAATTAGGAAACAACTTGACCCTTACCTTCTTTGTCCTCCCCGGACTGAATACCTTCGATGGTATCATAGGGGACGACACACTCAAAGATTTAAAGGCCTTAGTAGACAGGAAGAACAACTGCTTAGTTATATCCCCTGGGATAAAGATCCCTCTTCTTGCTAAAAGGTCTCCCAACGTCAATGCGTACTGAGTATGAGTACTCGCATCTCTTCGACCCCTTGTCACCGGCGAGGCTGTCGAGACTTGTGTAAAGGCAGCAATCCGCACAAATACTTCAGACCCAATTAACACGAAAAGCTACCCCTACCCAGCGAACTTGAGGTCTGATAGACAAATCAGAGAACTCCTGAGTGAGGGTATCATACGTCCGTCCAAAAGTCCGTATAACTCTCCGGTGTGGATAGTACCAGAAAATGCGAAACCTGATGGCGAAAAGCAATGGCGGTTGGTCATCGATTTCAAACGATTGAACGCGGTCACAATTTCCGACACCTACCCGATCCCGGACATAAACTTCACGCTGGCTACCTTACTTCGGGGTTTCACCAAATACACATGAAACCATCCGACACTGTGAAAACGGCATTTTCCATCCTTAACGGGAAATATGGGTTCCTCCGCCTTCCCGCCTGGTCTTTGAATGCCTTAAAAAGGCCCGGCTTCAGGTTAATCTGAGCAAGACTCAATTCTTGTCCACCCAGGTTGAGTTTCTCGGTCTTGACGGTATCAGAGCGGACAGTAAAAAGGTCGAAGCTATATCGAAAATGAAACCCCCTGGCAATATCAAGGAACTGAAAAGCTTCCTTGGGATGACATCCTGCTATAGGAAGTTTATTCGCAATTATGCAACAATCGCCAAACCTCTGACCAATTTCAACCGCGGGGAATCCGCTCGCGTTAAGGCGAACCAATCTAAAAAAGTCCCGGTCGAGCTCGATGACACGGCCTTACAGGCTTTTGACGACCTCAAAACAACTTTATTCTCTTCAGAAGTGCTCGCCTTCCCAGACTTCAGCAAGCCATTCCATTTGACCACAGATGCGTCTAACTACTCGTATGCTCTGGGAGCTGTATTGTCGCAAGACATTGAGGGAAAAGACCGCCCCATAGCTTATATCTCGCGCACTCTGTCCATAACTGATGAAAACTATGCTACCATAGAAAAGGAGATGCTTGCTATAGTATGGGCACTAGACAACCTCAGGTCCTATTTGTATGGCGCTGCATCTGTTAAGGTGTATACAGACCATCAACCTTTGACGTTTGCGCTAGGGAGTAGGAATTTTAACGCCAAACTGAAACGTTGGAAGGCGAGAATTAAGGAGTACAATTGCGTACTCATTTACAAGCCCGGTAAATCTAATGTCGTTGCCGACGCCTTGTCCCGTATAGTTCCGATGAACCATTACCTCGATGAGTGCCGTTCGGACACTGTATCGGCTACTGAAGGGGACTCCACCGTTCATAGGGCGGACGAAGACACATCCCACCTGCTACCTCACGTGGAAGTACCTATCAACGTTTATCGGAATCAACTGGTATTTGACCCCGAGCGCGCAGAGTATTTGCGTGAACAACCCCACAGGGTCTTCGAACGCCACCTTATTCCCGTTGGTACTGGCCTTTTATCTGAGTTAGTCGCTACCCTGAGAAAATACCTTAAACCATCAGTGGTCAATGGAGTTGAGATCCCGGAAACTTACCTGTCATCATTCCAGTGCCTTTGCTTAAAGAATTTTGATGTGTTCAAAATTCGAATAACGCAGAGGATGGCGATAGACTTGTCTGATCCCGAGGAGATCTGCGAAGTCATTGACCAAGAGCATCGCAGAGCTCATAGGGGTGCCAAAGAGGTACGCTTGCAGCTTCTGGAGAAATATTATTTCCCCCGGATGGCTAGCATCATCCGCAAGCAACTCTCGTCGTGCGAGTGTTGTAAGATCTTCAAGTACGAGAGGCACCCCAATAAACCATTTCTCCAACCGACGCCAATCCCAAAATATGCGTGCAAAATTCTCCACGTCGATATTTTCACCCTAGAAAAGAAAATCTACTTGAGCTGCATCGACAAAATCACCAAGTTTGCCAAGCTCTTCCCTCTCGAATCAAAATCCTCGATTTATCTACGGGAAAAACTAGTTGAGGTGCTTCACTATTTTACCGTTCCAAGGTTATTGGTCTCTGACAATGAGAGAGTTTTTTGTGCCTGACGGTCTTGAATTATCTGCGTACATTGGGCGTCGGACTGTACAACACCCCGACCTAGAGAAGTGAAGTTAATGGCCAGATCGAGAGGTTTCATTCTACCTTCCTCGAGATTTACCGCTGTTTGAAGACCGAACATCCTGGCTTCAAATTAAACGAGTTGGTTGCTATTGCGGTGGATAGATACAATAACTCTATCCACTCAGTGACTAATAATAAGCCAGCGGACCTGTTTTTTGCTAGGATCAGCTACCAGGGCCTGACTAATTTCAGAACTAAGGTCCTTGAGGACGTCGAATACCGGCAAGAATTGGCAAATGCGGCCCATAATAAAACGAGTCTATATCTTATAACGAGGGCGACAAAATATTCGTGGCCAATAAACAGATTAAAACAAAAGAGAAGCAACGTTTTAAAGCTGAAAAGATTGCCGAAGACAGAAACGTGACAATAAAGACAGGGAAGATCTTCCATAAGTCAGATTTAAGGAACTAAGTGGCACCAGATCGTCTTTGTGCGTTTCACACGCTCCCATACACGAAAAACACACACCCTAATTATACACGAAAAAATAACAAAAAAAAAATAAAAAACATCAAACAAAAAAATAAAAAAAAAACATCTAACAAAAAATAAGAACATCTCTAACCACACCATTGAATTTTCCCTAACACTTACAGTTAGTAAGTTAATTTAAGCAACACTATAAAAATAAATATTACTCATAAGATTACTCTTTCCAACCAACATTCCAAGTTTCGTTGTCGCTCAAATGGCGGGAGCCGCGGATATCTTTAAATATGAGGCTCCGCTCGTCCCAAAACAGGAGGGCACCGTCTGGCGTGTCAACGGTCATTTCAAACTGGCTCACGTAATCGACTTGGGAAGGCTCGAGTCGCTGATGCAGTAGGCTCAGCGCGAGGCAGTGGAGCTAACGGATCCCAGGATTGCAGCACTGGTGGCGCACTACTTGGAGGAGTCGCAGGAAGGCCTGTCGAGACTGATGGGTACGCAGCGTGGACGTCGATCACTAGACTGGATTGGGTCCGCCTGGAAGTGGATTCTAATTACAATTAATTAGTTTGATCGTTTAATATAAAGCTGAGTTTCAACTTCACTCTATTTACCTTTACACATTTGTAGGTTGTCACAGGCCGTACAATTTGGAGGATATAAAGGTTGACAGTCAACGAGGAAACATAGAACGATCTAGGGGCTAAGCGTGCTGCTGTTAATTATTCAGAATATTCAAGAGCAGGTTCTCGTCATCGCTCATCTACCCTCTCGCTCACACAAGATGTTCAGTTGCGACTAAAAAGTCGAACGAACGTCATGTAAACCGCGAGGAAACGAAAATATCACGCCATATCCCCGATACTTTTCGTTCTTGCAGCGTAAATTCCTGGAAGCGAAGTTAGCCACGCAGGCAGATTTCCAAACGGCGCTCCCTCACTTGATTTTCGATCGCTCCAGTGATCAGACATTGAAGTTATTGAAAAGTAATAAGTATTACAAGTGATAACGTGTAACTCGACTAATAAAAAAAAATAAGACCAGCAAGTGATTTGGAAATGTTCGCTGCGTATGGTAAATTACTCGTTACCCGTTACTCGTAGAGTAAAAGGGGATCAGGATCAATAGCCGAGTCGATATGACCAAGTCCGTCTGTCCGTCCATATGAACGCTGAGATCTCAGGGACAACAAAACCCAGAAAATTGAGATTAAGCATACAGACTCCAGAGACATAGACACAGCGTAAGTTTGTTGATTCATGTTGCCACGCCGAATCTAACGCCCACAAACCGTCCAAAACTGTCAGAGTTGAAGACACTCCTTCGCACTTTCACTAGCTGAGTCCGGGGACTCGACCATAGCGCTCTCTCTTGTTATACGCGTTACTCGTAGAGTAAAAGGGTATACTAAATTCGTTGAAAAGTATGTAACAGACAGAAGGAAGCGTTTTCGACCATATAAAGTATGTATATTCTTGATCAGGATCAATAGTCGAGTCGATCAGGTCACGTCCGTCTGTCCGTCCGTCTGTCTGTTCGTCTGTCTGTCCGTCTGTCTGTCCGTCCGTATGAACGTCGAGATCTCAGTAACTACAAAAGCTAGAAAGTTGAGATAAAACATACAGACTCCAGGGACATAGAAGCAGCGTAAATTTGTCGATGCATGTTGCCACGCCCACTCTAACGCCCACAAACCGCCCCAAACTACCACGCCCACTCTTTTGAAAAATGTTTTGATATTTTTTCATTTTTGTATTGGTCTTGTAAATTTCTATCGATTTGCAAAAAAACTTTTTGCCACGCCCACTCTAACGCCCACAAACCGCCCAAAACTATCACGCCCACACTTTTGAAAAATGTTTTAATATTTCTTCATTTTTGTATTGGTCTTGAAAATTTCTATCGATTTGCAAAAAAACTTTTTGCCACGCCCACTCTAACGCCCACAAACCGCCCAAAGCTGCCACGCCCACACTTTTGAAAAATGTTTTGATATTTTTTCATTTTTGTATTAGTCTTGTAAATTTCTATCTATTTGCCAAAAAACTTTTGGCCACGCCCACTCTAACTCCCACAAACCGCCAAAAACTGTCCTTCGCACTTACACTAGCTGAGTAACGGGTATCAGATAGTCGGGAAACTCGACTATAGCGTTCTCTCTTGTTCTTATTAGCAATGTTTTGTCTCAAATCATTTTTGTGTAATGACAGAATAAATAAAAAAAATTTATGTTGAAATACGTTATTTTTTGTTTGTTTTATGTATGTTTAACTTTCTTAGAAAGAAAAATAATTTTTTTTTTGTTTTGCTTTTTTTTCTTGTGGTTGATTAGACCTTTTCTTAAGTGAAATGAAACGTTTCATTGATTATATATTTTAAGTCTATCCTTATGTACTTTTTGTTTCTTTTGCTTTGTATCTCTAATTACTATGTTATCTCTCTCTTCTATGGTTTCTACAGTATAAGGACCTAACTATACTGGATGTAACTCATGACCCGTTTCGTTCCTTAGTATAACTTTAACTCCTATCTTTAATTGAAAATCTGAAGTTTTCTTATCATAAAGTTGTTTTCTATAAGACTTCGCTTTTTCTAACATAAGTCTAGCTCTTTTATATGCAATTTCTAATCTAAATTTTATTTCCTTAGAGTATCTATTCTATCTGTTTTATTAAAATTTGCGAACTGCCTTGGTAATCTTCCAAAGACTAGTTCATATGGACAGTAATCATGCATGACTGATGGTGTTGTGTTGAAACAATATGTAAAATATTGTATCCAAAAGTCCCAATCAGTTTTATCTGCAGAGATGTATGAACGAATGTATTCATTGAATGTTCTATGACTTCGTTCTATTGTCCCTAAAGTTTGGTGATGATAGGTAGATAATAGGTTTTCTATCTTCATGTATTTGCACATATCTAAAATTACTTTATTATCCGGATAGCAATATCCGGGTAATATAGCTTCCGCCACTTATATCTGCTTCAAACTTAGCCATTTTAGTTAGATCTCTACATTTGGAGCAAAAAAACTTCTTTACTCATGTCTTGCATAATGCAAGGACAAATCGATGTATAATAATAGGACGCCATCCAACTTCGGTAAAAATTTTACTGTGTGCTCCCTTATTTCTTCTTCTCCCTGCTTTCAGAATCGAAGAATCCATTCTTCATTCCATGTTCTCTCTCCCTGTAAATTAGGCTGGGTCCGCATTTAGAAGTTTAAGCCCTGATTTGTTAAATACCCTTTGTTCAAGATTTATTGATCTTAAAATTCTTATAATAGACGAAATTTCAATGTTTCAATGGTCGGTTCAACAATGTTTTCTCATTTAGACTCTCACCTAAAGCCATTATTTTCTAATGTTGAAGCTCCTTTCGGAGATATTTCGGTTATCGTGTTCGGCGATCTTAGACAATTGCGGCCCGTATGTGATCGCTAGATTTTTTAGGCTCTGTCGCATGATCCATACAGTGCTATATTTGGATCGTATCTGTGGAGTCCTTTTTGGTTTTTTGAACTCACAGAGATAATGGGTCATCGAGATGACCAACCGTTTGCAATTACATTTAATAACATGACATCCGGCCAAATTACATCTGATGATGTTAGCTTGCTTAGATCTAGAATTTTCGATGAAAGTCAAATTCCAAATGACTCAATTCACCTTTTTACAAGTAATCAGGACACAGATCGGTACAATAGGAAGAAGCTTAACTCGATACCCACTGCTCAATTTTTCTCGGAAGCTTTAGACTCAGATAAGTCCGCTCAAATAAGCTTAGAGCAAAGGAACAGATGTCAGGAACAAGCTAGGTCCCTAAAAACATCTGAGACACAAGGATATTGTACCCCGCTCACTTTATAAATCACTGCCAAATATATGATGACGGTCAAAGTAGATACATCAGATGGTCTCGTAAACGGAGCCACTGTTGTCCTTTGAAAGATAGGCTTTAGTACGTCCAACACTCTTCTTCTTTGGACACAATTTTTAGATGAAAGCATAGGAGTAAATACGCGTTCCAAGCGCAGACATTGTGAGGAGGCTTAATGGACGCCGATTTCGAAAATTATAAAAAGTTTTCAAATTAATTCTAATCAGGCAACTACAATTGACTGAAAGCAGTTTCCAGTCGATCCTGGAGAAGCAATAACTATTCATAAAATTCAAGGCGCTACGTACAGTGGTAGTTCACACAAACTCCAGCATGCAGAGAGCTGCGCTGTATATAGCCTGTAGTACATACAGCGGCAGGTCCTTTCATTATTGGACCTTTTGTCCCTCCAAGATCCGCTCAGGATTCACCCCCAGAAGCAGAGCTCCGATAATTGCGTTCCACTAAGCTACTGAATACCCATTTCGATTGTTTAATCAATAGTCCGAATCTTCATATTTTTTTCCATAATACGGAAAGTTTACACAGTCATATAAGCGAAGTTTGTTCCCATCGTCTAATGCTTAGGTCTTCCCTTTTGTGCTTCGTTGATGCATTAACATACTCAAATTAAGTATACGAAATTCCTGGCTTTACCACAGCAGTGAGATTAGATTGCCAGTCAGTAGCTAGCGGAGTCCGACCAAAAAGAGGCATTCTCGTTTTTATTCGAAACGAACTATTTGAGAATGGTAGTCTTTGCTTAAGTGGTCGTTTTTTTAAATCTTTCAAATTTAACCTCTTCAGTGTTTGAGTTTGCTATCTTTAAGTACCGATCTTTAGGGATTCTTGTATTATATAAAAGTCCGACCTATCCCTTAAAGAAGTTTGAAACTAAATTTAGGTTAGGAGATTTTAACTCCACTCCATCTCTGGCTGCTGCAATATCGGGCCACTGCGCGAACATTTGAGACCACATATAGTTACCACAGTGGTATATTAGTTAGCGTTAGGGAGGCAGAGTAGGTAATTAATTAAATATAAACTAAATAAGTATATATTTTTGATTTTTTTTTAGTTTTTTGATGTATTCATTATTAAGTTAAAAAAAAAAACAAAAACCTAGAGAAATAATAAATATTTTGAAATAAGTCTGATAATTTAATTTAATTAAAAAAAACAAGAAAAAAATAAATAAAAACAAAAAACCTAAGAAAAATAATTATTATTTTTAAATAAGTGAGATAATTTAATTTAATAATTAATATTTAAATATTTAATTTAATAATAACAATATCTATGCCTCCGTGTGCTACAGACAATTTCCAAGGTTTGAAAACTCAAGTCGTCCCCTCAAGTAGGTCCCCAAAATTGATTTTTGTTTAAACGACCCCGTTGTAATTCAACGGCCTCCACGTGGTGTTTCCTGGGTACCGATTTCAAAATTTTAATCGGAAGCTAATTCGAGCGGCGAAAAGTTACGTACATATATGAAAACATATTTATTGTTTTTTAAATTTAGCTGCTGAGTAACGGGTATCTAATAGTCGGGGAACTCGACTATAGCGTTCTCTCTTGTTTTTACACCCGTAGAGTAAAAGGGTATACTAGATTCGTTAAAAGGTATGTAACAGGCAGAAGGAAGCGTTTCCGACCATATAAAGTATATATATTCTTGATCAGGATCAATAGCCGAGTCGATCTGGCCATGTCCGTCTGTCCGTCCGTCTGTCCGTCCGTCTGTCCGTCTGTCTGTCCGTATGAACGTCGAGATCTCAGGAACCATAAAAGCTAAGATGTTGAGATTAGGCATACAGACTCCAGAGACATAGACGCAGCGCAAGTTTGTGGATTCTTGTTGCCACTCTTATGCCCACAAACCGCCCAAAATTGCCACGCCTACACTTTTGAAAAATAATTTAAAATTTTTTATTTTTGTATTGGTTTTGTAAATTTCTATCGATTGCCACGCCCATTTCAACGCCCACAAACCGCCCAAAGCTGCCACGCCCACACTTTTGAAAAATGTTTTGATATTTTTTCATTTTTGTATTAGTCTTGTAAATTTATATCGATTTACTAAAAAACTTTTTGCCACGCCCACTCTAACGCCCACAAACCGCCAAAAACTGTCAGTGTTAAAGACTCTCCTTCGCACTTCTACTAGCTAAGTAACGGGTATCAAATAGTCGGGGAACTCGACTATAGCGTTCTCTCTTGCTTTTTTTTGCTAATAAAAAAAAATTTTTTACATATACAGTTTAACAGGGTACAACAACCCCTACACCAATACATATATACATCATTCTCTCAAACTCTTAGTACCCTTGCAAATGTCCAGAAAAACAATCTTGGATAAGACAAAATCTAGGCTAGGCCTTAGAAGTAGCAGCAGTTTACCAGACATAAGGGAGGAAGAAATCATAGTTATGGATTCCGGAAACGGGTCAGGGGGATCGGGGACGACTAGTCCGGCACCCCACGTAATAAACATGGCCAACGCTAGCACACTACTAAACACCTCAATTAATACATAAATTAACATGACACTGAATCCCCAAGACATATTAGCCTTTGTAAAACAACTGCCAACCTTCGAGGGTGCACCGGGGACCCTACAAAAATTCATAGTGAGCGTGGAGGAAGTGATCATGCTAATTAGGGGCACTGATCAGACTCCGTGGCAGGAGTGCAGCTACTGCTACGCACACTATGGAACAAGGTGCTAGGCAAGGCGGACGAGGCCCTGAATATGCTGAACACAAAATTGGAATGGGACAGCATCAGGGATAACCTGAAACGCATGTACGCATGCAAGAAAACGGAGCCTATTTTAATCTCCGAAATACAGAATCAGCCAGACGGTCTTCCCTTCGGGAAATTGTTCCATGAAATTACCAGATTGAGAAGCGAGCTGCTGACACTGGCCACCGATTCCGAACAAGGGGGCTGTGCAGCATCGAGGAGAGCTCTTTACGACGGCATTTGCTTAAATGCCTTCCTAGTAGGCATCCGCGACCCGCTCAGGACGGTCATCCGGGCTAGGAACCCGTCGATCATAGAACAAGCCCACGAATGGTGCCAGGCAGAGCAAAGCTTCTTGTATCAAAGACATAGTAGGCCCAGAAATAATTACAACAACAGGGAACCCCCAAACAGACCAGGGGGACGCTTCGAACGATACCGCAACTATTCCCAAAACAACTACAGACCGGATAACCGGAGGGATAACCCCTTCCGGCAGGGGGAATTCCGCAACTACGACAATAGGGGCCGGAATAACAATTTCAGGGCAGGACCACCGGCCCCAAGACAAGACAACCCAGACCGACGCAACGGACCCTCTCCAAGGGCTCCAACCTATTTTAACAATATCGACGACAATGTAAATTTTCAACCAGGAGCCTCGACCGAAAAGTCGGCTACCTAAGTAACATGACGCATGGCTCGACTCTACCTTACATAACGCTGAACCTATTTGACCCCCCTCAGGCCCTAAAATTCCTTATCGACACCGGTTCCTCATACTCCTTCATCGACCCAGCCATCATTCCGCACTCGACCGGGAAATCAAAATAACCACTGTTATGGACAGTTACACTGAAAATGGCAACAACCTTGCCCATGCCAAAGGAATTTGGAGAGCAGGGCGAGATAAACCTTCTACTCTTCAAATTCCACCCATACTTCGACGGGCTCCTGGGCATAGACGTCCTTACAAAACTCAAGGCAAAGATTGATATCAAGAACCTAAAACTTGAGACACAATCCGCCTCAATCGACATAATAACACAAATTAAAAAGGGGGGTACGCAGGAACTCCACATCGCACACCACAGCAAGTCTCGAATTAAATTACCTGTAGACATAGACGAGGGAGACTTTTTCTGCAATTCAGTAGGCATCAATAAAGACCTCACTATCACGGGCGGACTTTACACTGCTATCGACGGACATAGCTACCTCGAGGTAACAAAGAACTCCCATGACGAACAAACACTTTGCTTAGACCAACCAATAGAAGTTGCACCCTATGACGAGGACGAATACGACCAGCATGACATTGGGGCTGGACCCCACCGAACAATTCAAACAGCCTATCGACCAAATCTGAACTGAGCACCTAAACCCAGAAGAGCGACAAGTACTGTTCGCGGTCTCCAACCAGTTCCGGGAGCTATTCTTTGACGAGAGGGAGACCTTCACCTTTTCGAATACAGTTAAACATTCCATCCCGACGACAGACGATACACCGGTACACGTAAGGACTTGCAGGTACCCGTACATCCATAAAGAGGAAGTACGGAACCAAATATAAAAGATGCTACAACAAGACATAATCCGAAATAGCCACTCACCTTGGGGCGCACCCGTCTGGGTAGTACCCAAGAAAACCGACTCGGACGGCAACAAGAAATGGCGATTGGTTATAGATTTCAGGAAAGTGAACGAAAAAACCATCGCCGACCGATACCCTATCCCCAACATAAATAAAATCCTCGACAGCCTAGGCCTGGCCAAGTACTTCACCACCCTGGACCTGGCAAGTGGGTTCCATCAAATTCAGATGAACCCGGAAGATAAGTCTAAGACAGCATTTTCGGTCGAAAACGGCCATTATGAATTTACCAGAATGCCCTTGGTCTGAGAAACGCCCCCTCCACATTTCAACGTGTCATGGATAACGTCTTAGGAACGCTAATAGGAGATATCTGCCTAGTCTACCTAGACGATATCATAATATTCTCCGCTTCACTCCAGAAACACTTAGATGACATAAGCTCCGTCTTCAAAAAACTCCGTACAGCGAATTTGAAAATCCAACTCACCAAGTCGAACTTCCTACGTAAGGAAATAGACTTCTTGGACCACGTAGTCACTGAAGAAGGAATCAAACCGAACCCTAATAAAATAGCGGCCATAAAAGAATTTCCCTGCCCCAAGACCAGTCGACAAATTAAGTCTTTCCTGGGACTTATAGGCTATTACAGGAAATTTATAAAAGATTTCGCGCGAATTACTAAACCGCTCACCAACCAATTAAAAGGTGGCAAGTCGGTAATAATCAAAAACGAATTCCGCGAAGCCTTCGAAGTCTGCAAGACACTTCTTGTCAACGACCCAATTTTGAGACACCCAGACTTCACCTTAACTACAGACGCGAGTACCGTCGCGTTGGGAGCGGTGCTGTCGCAAGGACCAAAAACCTGTGACAGACCAATATGCTTCGCAAGCAGAACCCTCAACGAAGCTGAAACTCGCTACTCGACGATAGAGAAGGAAATGTTACGAATTGTGTGGGCAGTAACATATTTCAGAAGATACCTCTACGGTACCTTTTCGAAATAATTAGAAAAGCTTATTCCGAATATTTTACAGGAACTAACAACTATAAAATCCTCAGGTGCTTAACGTTTCTTAAGGAACCTTCAAGCACCGGCGAGTTAGTATCACTTATTAAAACAACTCACGTAAAAAAAACCACCGAGGGGTAGACGAGATGTACGCCCACCTTAAAAGGGAAATCTATGTGCCCCACTTAAAAAGTCTCATCGCACAGGCAATTCGGGACTGCGAGACATGCCTTACACTCAAGTATGACAGGCACCCGCAGAGATCACCCTACATAATGCCCGACATAATGTCCTGCATACGGATATCTATACAATCAATAAAAACTACAACCTCACAATCATAGACAAATTCTGTAGATTCGCGCAAGCATTCCCCCTACCCAATAGAAATTCCATCAGTGTAACCAAAGCATTTAAATAATTCTTCTGCCAATTCAGTATACCCAAAATGGTCATATTCGACCAAGGAGCCGAATTCGCGGGAACCGTTTTCACGGATTTCCTAGAGCAATACGGTGTAGAGGTGCACGTGACATCCATTCAACAGCCAAGCAGTAACTCGACAGTCGAAAGGCTCCACTCAACACTGACGGAAATATACCGAATCATCCTCGCAAAGAGAAAGGAGGGGAAACTGGACTTGGACCATGAAGAAATCTTATCAGAGACAGTTGTCACATACAACAATGCAATCCACTCGAGCACAAACCTAACACCGTTCGAACTCTTCAGCGGCCGTACCCACGTTTTCACAAAAACAGTCAAGTTCAACACTGAACACGACTTCCTAAACAAACATCGCCTTAAAGCGCACGACTAAACTCAACGAAACGAGGGAGGACCCCCCTGCCTTACCTACCGGAAACACAGTCTTCCGGAAGGAGAACAGAAGGAATCAAATAACACGTTTCACGAGACAAACAGTTCTACGGGACAGCGGACATACACTCCACACGACACGGAACCAAAAAATACACCAACAAAAGATTAGGAAGATTTCCCTACCAAAATGACCACCGACATAGACAGTTACACATTGGTTTTCTCTTTTTTTTTTTGCTTATTTTTCCCTGTATTGGGGATTTAAATTTTGGGTTCCGATTAAGTTATTTCTGCGGCTTAAATTACATTTTTTCCCCTTCCTTCCCTTTAGTTGGACTTGGATTTTGGGGCTCCTTGTTATTTTCTTACCACCAATGGATTTTATATTCTTCCACTAAAATATTTTTGTGCACTTGGTCATGGTTTTTAGTTAACTTCTATTACCAACCTTTTGACTTGGGATTTCGTTGTGCTGATACCTTTATCAGAATCTTACATTAAGAGTTACTAGCCTAAGCTTATTGGCGGCGCATACTACACCACCAATGACTAACTAGAAACACTTAACTGACGTCTATTACAGATTGACGATAACCAACGCCAAGGAACTGACATTCGAACCATTGACCAAAGACCAAGCAATAATAAAAGTCCAACTAGGAAAGGCCAGAACGGTATCGGCATTCACAACGATACAACATATAATACACCTGAACGAGAGCGCAGCCAAAGGGTTGCACAAGCTCATAGGGGATCTCCCGAACAAATCGGAGGCCACTAGCCTTAAATCCCAACTACTCGCGAAACTTGACCTCGTGAACCATAGGCTGGCCTCTCTGCTACCCAACACCAATAGCGGTAGAACTAGAAGAGGCTTGATCAACGGTCTAGGGACAATAGTGAAAATAGTAAGCGGTAACATGGACGCCAACGACGAAGACAGAATAAACAAGCAACTAACAAACCTAAATAACAACGAGCAGAGCACGAATAGATTCAAAAACGAAACAATAATTAGATTCAGGGAAATAGCAACACACATTAAAAGAGAACAGGAGGTAATGAAAAAAAAATAAAAATAAAATAAAATTTTTAAAGAACTAAACACAGTACAAAGGGACATAGAGCTAGACCGTCTTATCCACAGGTTAAATATCAACTTAGACCTCCTCTACGCTCATTTGACTAGCGTAGCGGAAAGTCTTTTATTCGCAAAATTAAAAATAATCCCCAAATACATCCTAACCAATCCCGAAATAGTTAATATCAGGAACTCTCTAACGAAACAGGGAATACAAATCAAAGCAGACCACGAGGTCTACGAATTATTATCACTTCATACTAGCACTAATAATAAAACTCTAACATTCGAAATTAAGATCCCAATTTTGTCTATTACAAATTATAAATTGTACCGAATTATAGCAATACCGTTCAACAGTACGCAGATAGTAAACCTACCCAACTACATACTAAGAAATAACGAAGAATTAAATATTTACAAGACCCATGTATCGAAGTAAACTCCGAATTTGTATGCGAAACCCCCACCACCCCCTCCACAACCTACTCAACAACAAACCAGCGACATGCGACACGGTGGAAACCGCAAGGAACCAGCAAATCTACAGCCCAATAGAAGGAATACTCATCAACACCAACGCAGTAAGCCTCAACATAACAACAAACTGTGCACCTGAAAGAATAGTAAACGGCTTGTTTATCGTAAGATACGACAACTGCTCAACCTGGCAAATGGAACGAGATATGCCGACACCATCACCACAATCACAGAGAAACTACAGATTAACTTGATCAAAGCCGAGGAGGTAAAAACCATACCCGCAGGAGAACCACTCAGCCTGCGGAAACTGCAAATAAATACGATGGAAACCGAAGAAGACATCGCAACAATATACGCCAACGCAACGATCCACCTTACAGTCATCTACGTCCTGATTGCCGGCTCTATGGCATTGGCCGCCGCCGCCTGGACGTTAAGGAAGAACAAAACGACGTACACCACCACGCATGTCCTTCCTACTGCAACTCCGGCCATACCTTCGCTATGTGCCCTCGTTCCGTCTTGAGGGGGGAGGAGTTATCGGTGACGGCACAAGCATGCCGAAACCCCCTACTTATGAGACAATCAACCTGGACACACACCGCAGCGAAGTCATCAACCCACACTGGATAGGCGGCGTCAGGATTCCAAGAATCAAACCGAAACACTGGAAGGGGCATGCGGGCGAAAAGCGCCAACGCAAGGGGTTTCGCAGAACAAAAAGAATTGTACGCTAGGCTAAGAGGAAAATTATTCTGTAAATAAAGATTCATTCTGTTACCGAACTTCGAGCGACTCACTTCGAACATCAAAAACCTCCTCGCGATCAATATAAAAGAAGCACGAATCCTCGACCACGACGTAACTTGTGCAGAACCAACATAGACATCATACAGCTCGCTCAATCAAAGATCCTAAGAACTATCACTGGGCCGGGCACCATGGTATATTTAAAACCAAAACATCCACAGGGACCAGGCCATTCTCGCAGTAAAAGATGAAATTTACAAACAAACAGCGTCCTACAATGAAAACCTCTTTGCACACCCAAATCCCTTCGCAAGGGTCTTGATTTCAGTTTCCAACCGAACACGCCTGCAACATACCGCCGTATTTTCAGACTTAGCCATAATTTATAAGGGCCGTTTCTTCTGTTCCAGTCTACATCTTATTATAGTATAAGATTTGTTAGTCTCAAAAATGAAAAGATTAAAAAAAAAAGCGGTTTACAATCCGGACAAGGAAGCTTGTACATGTCCAGTTTCCCACATCCATAACAAAATACTCGACGGGGTTTTAAACAGTCGTGGTTACGATGACCCGCGCCATCACAATTCCAGCATTTGGTTGAGCGAAGGGCACTTATCCTTATCCTCATGATAAGGGTTAGCGTCATCTTCCTACATAACTTCTTGAACCACACGATTAGGGTTTTGGGGTGATAAAAGTTCGTGTCTTGGCTGGTGCTTCAGATTTCTCTTAAACGTATCTACTAGGTCGAAATCTTACAATCGGATACGCAAGTTATCGCAATCGCCAACATCGATCGTCGGAATTTTCATTCGGCTTCTGCTTTTGTCGTCCGATCATATCTTTGATGTCTTCATCTAACCGTTGATGCTGGTATCTTTCTTTAAGTCAGATACACAGAGTAATCCATTTCGGAATGTCGATGAGAGCGCCATTAGAAATTAGAAATGTACGGGATTTTTGATCTAAATGACATATCTGGATCTATATTGACGTTATCCCATTAAAGTGGCACCTCTTCCACTTTAGCAGCCGGACCTTGCGAAGGGAAGTTAAGGTTTTCTAGGGCAACCGTAATTTGTTTGGTAATCGACGCCGAGATCGTTTCTTGAAAATTTGTTAGCGATTCGCTAATGAGGTTGTTAACTCGATGTCCGGATAAAATTGCGGTTTTGCTTGATGGGTTGCGTTTGACGAATCTTCATCAGCTACGTGCTGGGGGTTCTGATCTAGCGTTGGAGGAACCCGAATTATTGCGGATGTGGCTTCGGGTGTTGGGTCTAGCGTGGCAATTGTACCCGAGGCGCTGTAAGCACTAACCAGAATTGACGTGGTAGTCGACTGGTGCGCTAAGCTCCTGCTATTGGTCATGGTTAACATGTTTAGTTCGGCTAAACTACAGGCTCTACAACAGTTGGGAAAATTGGCATTGTTAAGCATCCACTGCAATATACACTACACACACTCGCTATAAAATCTTTCAGGGCAGGTGGTTTCTATGATCGGAACTTCGTTTCGTTCCAAATGGTGCATTCAGGATTGCTAACAGTCATAACAAAAATGATTTTGAAATAACAATACTAAAAAAAGGGTGATAAAGTTTGGCCTGGTACGCATATGGATTATAACAATTTCAAGCTAGCTGAAATGATCCTTCTTTCCAACTTGTGTACATTAAATCTACTCTTGATGTTAGTGAAAATATTGTCTGGTATAAAGAGGAGTGATCTTAAATAGTGCAATATCGAACAGTCTCCACCATAAAAATACGTCGTCAACCTGAAGTTTTGATCGGTATAGAGCTGTAATAATACAATACTATCAATTTATACTAGAAGCTACTTATTGACTTTTGCTTCGGTGTGACACTATATCAACCTCGTTATTTATATTATTATGAGCGGTCTAGTTTGACTCAAATCTGCCAATTACAGCAATTCCTTGACATTAAAAAATATAAATATAAGCTATTTACACTAATAACAAAGAAGGGTAGGCATCTAGTACTGGTCAGTAATTCGTTAGGTTGCCCCACGCTGGGCGCACATACGTATGTAACGAACACGTCTTTTTATCTACGCCCGAGAGTCTACCCTGTCTAACTAACTTCCCGGCTAGGTTCAGGTCTGGGGTGGGTTGTTATACCCGTTACTCGTAGAGTAAAAGGGTATACTAGATTCGTTGAAAAGTATGTAACAGGCAGAAGGAAGCGTTTCCGACCATATAAAGTATATATAATCTTGATCAGGATCAATAGCCGAGTCGATCTGGCCATGTCCGTCTGTCCGTCCGTCTGTCCGTCTGTACGTCCGTCTGTCCGTCCGTCTGTCCGTCCGTATGAACGTCGAGATCTCAGGAACTACTAAAGCTAGAAAGTTGAGATTAAGCATACAAACTCCAGGGACATAGAAGCAGCGCACGTTTATCGATTCATGTTGCCACGCCCACTCTAACGCCCACAAACCGCCCAAAACTGCCACGCCCACACTTTTGAAAAATGTTTTGAAATTTTTTCACTTTTGTATTAGTCTTGTAATTTTCTATCGATTTACCAAAAAACTTTTTGCCACGCCCACTCTAACGCTCTCAAACCGCCCAAAGCTGATACGCCTACACTTTTGAAAAATGTTTTGATATATTTTCATTTTTATATTGGTCTTGTGAATTTCTATCGATTTGCCAAGAAACGTTTTGCCACGCCCACTATAACGCCTACAAACCGCCAAAAACTGTGTTTAAGACTCTCCTTTTCCCTTCCACTAGCTGAGTAACGGGTATCAGATAGTCGGGGAACTCGGCTATAGCGTTCTCTCTTGTTTTAACTCTCGAATCGCAGTCGTCACGTTACCAATATGTAGAAAGAGGCAATATGAGTAGCGGACGGGAAGTTATAGATGCAGTTGGAAATAAAAGGAGATCAGCTAGCAGTGGAAGATTAAGATGATGGTTTCTTCCGGTCTATACCCGTCTGTTGCTGGTTTATATAAATATTTAGTTTCCGTTTCAAATTCAAATTTTAAATTTTAAACTTTAAAGTGTTACCACAATCCCACCAATATTATTACTAGCCTCCTATAGATACTTCCATCGAACACAGAACTAAAATATGCTGCGTCGGCAGCCACGACAACACAATTTAATAAATCGTTCGTTTCTGATATCATCTCGCTAATTCTTGCGAATTTTGTTTATATTCAATAAATTAATGTATTACTAATAGAGTGAAACATAGAGACTTGAGACGATTCTATTTCGTGTTGTTTTCCATTTGCCACACGGAGTGGCCATATCTTTATTAAATTTGTAACTTTGGCCGTCGAAAAACAATTACGAAAAGTGGTGAAATTCACCAAATGGTGAATCTACCTGTGAATCCAATGGTGGGTCAACTTCGAAGGACGATATGGAGTCCAACAAAGAAGGTACAATAATGAGCGCAAAGCTAAATGATCCGCAGAGCGACATTTACCGTGACCTAAGGGAAATTATACAAAGGATGAAAGTTTAACAGGCAAACCAAATTGCCAAATTGGAGGAGCGATTGGTGAACATGTGTCAAAGTGAAATAAGATCTGCATGTGAAACATTAGAAGAAAAACTACGGCGTAAGAATGTACATTCTCACAACAATTAAACAAGAGAGAACGCTATAGTCGAGTTCCCGACTATCTGATACTCGTTACTCAGCTAGTGGAAGGGAAAAGGAGAGTCTTAAACACAGTTTTTGGCGGTTTGTAGGCGTTATAGTGGGCGTGACAAAACGTTTCTTGGCAAATCGATAGAAATTCACAAGACCAATATAAAAATGAAAAAATATCAAAACATTTTTCAAAAGTGTGGCTTTTGAAAACCAGCTTTGGGCGGTTAGAGGGCGTTAGAGTGGGCGTGGCAAAAAGTTTTTTGGTAAATCGATAGAAAATTACAAGACTAATACAAAAGTGAAAAAATTTCAAAACATTTTTCAAAAGTGTGGGCGTGGCAGTTTTGGGCGGTTTGTGGGCGTTAGAGTGGGCGTGGCAACATGAATGACAAACTTGCGCTGCTTCTATGTCCCTGGAGTTTGTATTGTAACGAACTGTTTTTCTTGTTTCTGCTCGCTACGAAATGCAACGGCTAGCTCAGAGAGTTTGTTTGTTCGTCCCACCAAATTTATGATTTGTGTGATTGCCCGACCAAGAGAAGACAGAGTTTTAGATTTAAACCACCTTTATTCAGTGACTTGATACAGAGAATGCTGTGATCCTCGCCTCCGGACGCGCGTCGTCTCTCCTTCGTCGTCCTTCTTAGATGGTCCCGCGTCGCCCTCGACGGCGTACCCGTGCCGGCTCGACTGGACTTAGGATGTTATGGGGCAGGATGTATCGTCCAAAAGATCAGCTTGAGCTTCTCCCCGAACCACCTTTGCAACCACTGACTCCACCGTCCCTTCTTGCGTAAGCCAGGCACTCGTCGCCCTTGCTAAAGGACCAACCTGCGGGCTTGGCCGGGGCTTAGGATGTTATGGGGCAGGGTGTTTCGTCCGTAAGATCAGCTGGAGCTGCTCCTCGAACCACCTTTACGACCACTGACTCCACCGTCCCTTTCCGACCACGCCAGGTCCTGGTGTTTGCTTCTCCTTCGCTGGTCCTTCCTTGCGGGGATCCTTTTGGATGCTCGCTTCGACGTAATTGTACTTTCACTTGTGAGCGTCACTGTGTAGCTCTCCACGCACTGTTTCGGATCGGCTGTCTGCCCGTGTGGTACTCCGCGTACTTTCTTATTGAATGTCTGTGTACTCCGCGTACTTTTCCCGATCGACTGTGAGGCTGTATGGCTCTCCGCGCACTTCTCATTGACTGTCCGTCTGTATGGCACTTTCTTCATTGACTCTCCGTCTGTATGGCACTTTCTTCATTCACTGCCCGAGCTGCGCCGGCGCCGTCCCTTATATCGGCTGCGGTAACCCCGTTATTTCCCCTTTTTCACACTGCTCGCTCGGGTCCAAGGTCCATACATGTCCCGTTAGTTCACGGTGCGTCCTCTTTGTGCCTGTCCAAAGTCCGCACCGTTACCGTATGACCTCTATGCCCTTGGCGGGCTTGAGTCCAAGGTCCAGCGCGGTACCGTTAATTCACGGTCTCTCCGCTTTGCCGAGGTCCAAGGTCCATTATTTCCCGTTTGACCTGACCGCCCTTGACTCCTCTCGCATTTCAGCCGTCTTCGCTGTTGCTACGCCGATCTCCTGCATTTGTGGGGAGTTTTAAGACTCCTCACAGTATGCTTTATCTCAACTTTCTAGCTTTAGTAGTTCCTGAGATCTCGACGTTCATACGGACGGACGGACAGACGGACAGACGGACAGACGGAATCAACGAATCTAGTATACCCTTTTACTCTACGAGTAACGGGTATAATAACAGGGTGATTACGGTACAAGAATGCAGCGCTATTGCGGGCGCAAACAACCCTGCTGATCAGTATAACAAGAGGCTGAACTGACACCGGGAATAAAAGCGGTAAGCTTCTAACAACAGCAGAGTTGCATTTCGAGTGATCTCGTGTTAGGAATTGTTAATTATTCATTCTAGACAAAAGTGATAGGTCTGCCAGATTAATTTAAAAAGCGCTTAAGATCTTGACTTTTTGAAAATGCTTTTAATCCGCCCTCACAAATAAATATTCTATCAATACAAATATAAAACCACTAGAGATAAAATTTTATATATATGTCGGAGCATTGGTAGCATTATTTGAATTTAGTAAAGCAACATGAATATTGTATATGACAACATTGTAATAAAGAAGGATAGAGAAAACAGAACAACCGTTATTGCTGACTTGTGTTCTTTATATCACCGAGAGTCGGTAAGAGGACTTTTTGTAGATTCTCTCACTGAATGTGACCCGTGTTTGGTGTGTTGCCTCTTCCGTTAGTTCGTCCTGTGTACATCACCTGAAGAAGTGTAAGAGCGAGAATGGACTGGCTATTTGCTACGTGTTCGAAGGCGCAGGATAGGCAAGTGTGATATGAGCAAGCTGCGCAATAGATTTTGGGGACGAGCGAGCGTGCATAAAAAGTGAGAGGTCGGTCTTGGTAGAATACAGCTAGTACACAGACGATATTAATTGTCAAACGACGACAAGTGGAACGATGGCACGCTTCGACATATAAATATACATAGCCCGGCTAGGTCAGTCGGCAGTGCACAGCACTCGTGGCTACTAGAGTGTGTCGAACTCACATGGAGGCACATATAACCCTGCCGCCATTGAAGGCACGCGTGGACTCGGCGCGATCTTTGGCGCTCACAGACCATGTGCCACTGGAGGCACGCACAACCCTGCTTCCATTGATGGCAGTCATGGACTCGGTGTCATTGGGGGCACTCAAGATCTCGGAGCGACTGGAGGCGCAGATCACCCTGGGGCTATTTGAGGCACATCTAGACTCGATGCTATTGGAGGAACATACATCCCGGCTGCCATTGGAGGCACGCATGGAGTTTGCACGACCTTTGGCGCCACAAACCTGGTGCCATTGGAGGCACACACATACCCTGGTGCCATTAGGGGCACTCAAGATCTTTGCGCTACTGGAGGCGCAGATCACCCTGGTGCCATTGGAGGCACATCTGGACCTGGACTCGATGCCATTGGGGGCACTTATAATCTTGTCCCGACTGGAGGCCTAGGTTACCCTGGTGCCAGTGGAGGCACATGCTACCCTGGCGCTATTGGAAACGCAACGAGAAGAGGCGCTGGGGGCGGAGTGAATCCTGGCGCTACAGAAAACGCACATGGTAACTGCGCTACTGGTGCATATGGTAATGGCGTTGCTGGTGGCGCATCCAATTATGGCGCTACAAAAGGAAGACATGGTTTCGGATCTGCTGGAGAAGTATCTGGAAATCAACCCTTTAAAAGTATCGGTATGTACAGGCATGATAATATTGATGGTGGTAATTTGAATGGTAACTTTAATGGAAATATGTACGAGAATCAGTACTCTCAAAATATAAACCCACGAAAATTGATTGATTTGGCAGAATTTGATGATAATCCAGAAACATGTTTTGGGACTCATCAAATGCATATAGGTATTCACAATTGGAGAACCTTATGAGGTTGCAAAAAAGTCTTGTAACGAACTGATTTTGTTTGCCTGCTCGCTACGTAATACGTGCGGCTAGCTCAGTAGAGTTTGTGCGTTCGTCCCACCAAATTTATAGAATAACGTGATCGTTACCGGTTACCAGTAATAACACTCGCAGTTTCGTTCTTGGATCTTTATTTGTGCTTGGACTTACAAAAGAATCTGATTATCCGGCCTTGGTGCTGGATGGATTGTCCACCGGCCTCGATCCGCTGTCTCGCCGCTCCTGTCATCCTGAGTGTGGCGGACCTTCGTTGTTGGGCGCTCGTCGCTTGGGCTGGGAGTTGTTGTCTTACGCAGACTGACGGCAGCTAACGGCTGTGATCCCCAAGGAAAACGCCTGTGGAACAGCAACACGTCAACCCCACGTCTGGTTCGGACTGGTGGCGCCGGTATCACCCCTGTTCGGATCGCTCGGACACACCTAGGCGATCGCCTGGTTCAAGTTCGTGGTCTCCTTAAGAGTTCTCCGGGTCTACACCACAATCCCTGCCGCTTATCCTGTGCCCTCCTTGGTTTGGCTTCGCCTGTTGGGCGCTTCTGGGCTACTCGTGCTTCGTCGTACTGGACCTCGTTCGGCCTGTTTATATAAGGTTGTCAAATATCTCCCTTCCGCCTTTTTGTCTTTTGAATTTCGCGGCTATGTACAAAGCGCTACAGAGCTCGTATCTGGCAATACTATACATAATTTGAAAGGTCTTGACATAACCTACAAAACGACGCTATGATTAGTTTGGATAATGCGTTCAACAGTTATAGACGTGTAAACATGGAGTTCACTAACGCCGAAATTCGCGCTATTTTAAAGTTTTCCTTCGTTAAAGGAAAATAGTGGTTATACCCATTGTAAATTGAGAAAGGATTTTTTGGCTTATTTACTAAACGATTTTTATAAACAAAAACATGTTTGATAAAACTCATATATTTTTTTTTAAAAACAAATAACATTCTTATATAGAATAACATATATAAAATTCATTAATACAAGAGTAAAAATTTTAAAACTAAACTAAGTTACCTCAACTTGGGATCCATTTATTTTTGTTAAGAAACAATAACAGGTCATCTTTTTTACCAACGCCAACGTTTTGCGCTAAAATTAAGAAAATGTGGTGCTAACACTATCGTCCACTATCGAAATCAAATATGGTTTGAGCAGTAAATGTTCAATATATCGATACAATCGTGAGTGTTCGCCCCAGCTCTACTAGGAATGCGACGTTCTCGACATCCGGGAAGCGACCTTCTCATAAGCTAGAGATTTCGAGATTTCCAAAGTGAAATGTCGTGATTTCGTAGTCAAGAATTCCAGAGTCGTGGACTGGAATGATAGGGGGCAGGCAAAAGGACAGCTCGTAAGGGAAGATCCACTTTTTTAAAACAAGAGAGGGGTTGTCTAGAGGGCGCCTTGTAAAGGAATACCTGCATTACAAAGCAATGCACAAAACGTCTTAAGATGGGCGGCAAGGAGTCCAAGGCCACCGACTATGTAGCTAATGTGATCAACACCGTGAAAATAATCGACCACAACACAAGATCCTAGCATAGCCTTAATTTCAACGCAGTTGTTGGTCTTTCTGGCAATTAGAATGGATTGTATCCAGCATTCCCGCAGCACTTTTATACAAAATATGGAAATGGAAATTAAATGGAACATAACGCAACATAAAGCCTTTTGACGGGGAAAAGTATTCCGTGTGAAAATTTAGAGTCAGAGCCCTATTCGCAGAATTGAATTTTTTAAAAGTAATTGATAAAGATATTCCGCAAAAAGTTGCTGGAAAAAAGCAGAGCGTTGTGCCAAAAGCACTATAATAGAATATCTTATTGTTTCGTTCCTTAATTTCGCAACGAGGGACAACTCGGCGCGACAGATTCTTAGGAACATAAAATATGAGCGTAAGAATCTCTTGTCGCAGTTAGCAGTTCGAAAAAGGTTATTGTCTCTGAAGCTGCCGAGTGAGATGGCACTACTTTCTCATTTTTATAAGTTCGAGTTGAAGAGTGAATTGCAAGCGTCAGGAGCCAAAATTGAAGAGCTGGACAAAGTGTCTCACTTACTTTGGACCTAGCCATCGTCATAATATCGGGTAATAACTGCGATTGAGACCCTAGCTGAAGAAAATCTTACTTAAGCTTTTGTAAAGAACAGATTGCTCGATCACGAGATAAAAATGAAAAACGATAAGTAGGAAAGTGATCAATGCAGTGGCATATAATAACAACAAAATTAAGTACAAATCTTTTAAAAACAGTAGTTCGTAAATGGAAATTTAATACCAAGTGTCATTACTGTGGAAAGGAAGGTCATATTAAAAAAGATTGTTATTTGTTAAAAAAAAATATAAGTGATAAAAAGAAGATATTCGAAAATGGATCTGTTGTTGCTGAACCCTCAGGTACCCCGATTCTCAAATTTAAAGCCTATACATAAAATGTGTAAAATAAAAAGAATGAATATCGGTTATGGCATGAGAGATAAGATTACATTAGATTGCCTTAATAAAGGCAAATTGTTAGATATTAAAAAAAATAATTTGTTTAGTGCCAACAATCTTCTTGATAACGTTAATGCAGTAGATGAGATTTGTGAAGCATGTATTAATGGTAAACAAGCAAGATTGTGTCTTGAAAATTATAAAAATAAACAATACATAAGTTGATCACTGTTTGTAATACATTCTGTTGTATGTGGCCCGATAACACATGTTAAGATTGACGTATACACCGTGGTACGTACACCCTTTTTTTAAGATCTTAAGACTATGACAATTTACAAACAGAATCTTAAGCAGGGGAAGGGGTACTATCATTAGTCAGACGGATTGCAAAAAAAAAAATACAAGTCGACAATAAACGAGTGTCCGAGTGCAAAAAAAAAAAAACCTACTCCAGTTACGGGCACAGTTCCCCGAGGGGGTATTGACTCCCAAAATAGGGGAAATTTAGAAATACGATCCCTAGGTGGGAACACTTGTCATCGAAGACTGATAGCTTAGAAAAGCTCTAAGCCTGTATAAAAAGACCGAGGCCCACCGATAAAATAGTCAATACCCGGGTGAATACCCGAGTCAATACCCCGGGGAATACTCATGGGTCAAGACCAATACCCGGCTGAATAGCCGTAAGTCAATAACCGGGTGAATACCCGCGAGTGAATACCCGAGATTCAATTCCTGAGAATTCTTTTTTTTCCGAGACATTATCCTCGTGATTCAAGTGTAGACTGCCTTAAAACGCATATAACTTCGGTCAAAGGAAAAGTGCCGAGAGAAGCAAGGACTCTATTGACCTCCAGGGTAACAGGACGTAGTCTGGTAGGATCCAGGACCAATACAAAGAACACGCTTCAAGAAAGACTACAATCCTACAGGAGTCTCAAAATGGACGGCTCAACAGATATGAAGAGTGTATCGGGCAAAACAATTCGTCAATGAAAAATCACTCGCCCACTACCAAGCATAACATGAAAGCCAGCCAAACAATTAAACAATAAATAAGTGAACCGGTGCATTTCTTTTTATGTGGACATCAGTAAGGACAAAATAACAGCAGTGACTTTTCCAAACAAGTGCACAATTCAAGTAGTCTGAGAATCGGGTAGCAGCCGAAGAGTGCCACCGAAAAACATTAATACATTAGATAGACGACCTTTGCTTTGTGTATATTCTTTTTTCTTGTGTATATTACGTTAATGTTCAGTTTACAAATTATTGGTGCACGAATGTATGTGTATATAATTAAGAATTCAGACCGAGAGTTTAATAAAAAAAGAACACGGTTAGTTTTTTATGTATTATTAAACGTTTTTATTAATTCCAATAAAGGAAGAGCTGGAGCCTTTGGATTATCACTAAGTTGGACAATGGAATTCGAAGTTGAAGTGGGCTTAGCAATGCTATCGCGATTGATAGCGTATTCACTACTGCACTACTTTACTGAGACATGTTTGCGTTTATATAGGCAGATTGGGATAACATAAGACCGAAACTTAAGAGAATTAAGTTATAAATGTCTATTCTCACGTGAAGAGAGAAGCTCCCGAGGTAGGAAGGTGGAGGTTGCATCGCTGCAGCATTGGGAGGATCTGTTCCGGCTCCTTGATGGATGCCGGGATCCAGATTCTGGCACGGGGTCGGCAACGTACGTCGGACCAGCTCAGTGCAACAAGTCCGGCGCCCTCATACACCTCTCCTGGCTGCGTAGGATTTGCCCTGCAGATCGTTTTTCTGCGTAAGTGAATTTGACGTTATTCGTTGCTACTGAGTGCTTGCCGTCCTTGGCTGCACCTGAAGGGGGCATCATGGCACTAAGACCTGGAGATGTTCCCATGGCGACGGCTTTGGGCGTCTTGCCGTCAGTCGCCTCAGACTTGAACCCGATCCTAAGGTGGAGGCCAGGGAGGTGGGCTCACTCGCCAACTTCGCTGCCTTAAAGGTTGTTCGGCCAGACTCAGTCGTCACTGCCGTTTGGTAGTCACACTATTTTAACGACATTCCAGGTTCGTTTCAAAAAAATACAAAGTAGAAGTGACAAGTGTAAAAACCGCTTTCCTAAATGGCACGTTAAAGGAGGTAATATATATGAGACTTCCTCAGGGTATTCCATTTAAAGGTAACTTGAATAAGGCAATATACGGTTTAAAGTGTTTAAGCAAGCATTAAAAGACTGTGGGTTCGTAAACTCCTCTGTAGACCGATGTATATATATTCTAAATAAAGATGACATCAGAGAAAACATTTTTGTGCTTTTATATGTTGATGACGTTGTGAATGACTGACCTAAAATAAATACGGCATTTTATTGGTACTAGGATGGAAATGCATGAAGATAAAATTTATTTGAGTCAAGCTGCGTATGTTAAAAGAATCTTAAACAAATTTAACATAGATAAATGCAATGCAGTTCGAACTCCTTTACCAAACAAACTTAATTATGAGTTACTTAATATAGACGAAAATTGCAATGCTCCATGTCGTAATCTTAAAGGTTGTTTAATGTACGTGTGAATGACTGACCTAAAATAAATACGACATTTTATTGGTACTAGGATGGAAATGCATGAAGATAAAATTTATTTGAGTCAAGATGCGTATGTTAATAGAATCTTAAACAAATTTAACATAGATAAATGCAATGCAGTTTGAACTCCTTTACCAAACAAACTTAATTATGAGTTACTTAATATAGACGAAAATTGCAATGCTCCATGTATCTCATAAGCTAGAGATTTCGAGATTTCCAAAGTGAAATGTCGTGATTTCGTAGTCAAGAATTCCAGAGTTCGTGGACTAGAATGATAGGGGGCAGGCAAAAGGACAGCTCGTAAGGGAAGATCCACTTTTTTAAAATAAGAGAGGGGTTGTCTAGAGGGCGCCTTGTAAAGGAATACCTGCATTACAAAGCAATGCACAAAACGTCTTAAGATGGGCGGCAAGGAGTCCAAGGCCACCGACTATGTAGCTAATGTGATCAACACCGTGAAAATAATCGACCACAACACAAGATCCTAGCATAGCCTTAATTTCAACGCAGTTGTTGGTCTTTCTGGCAATTAGAATGGATTGTATCCAGCATTCCCGCAGCACTTTTATACAAAATATGGAAATGGAAATTAAATGGAACATAACGCAACATAAAGCCTTTTGACGGGGAAAAGTATTCCGTGTGAAAATTTAGAGTCAGAGCCCTATTCGCAGAATTGAATTTTTTAAAAGTAATTGATAAAGATATTCCGCAAAAAGTTGCTGGAAAAAAGCAGAGCGTTGTGCCAAAAGCACTATAATAGAATATCTTATTGTTTCGTTCCTTAATTTCGCAACGAGGGACAACTCGGCGCGACAGATTCTTAGGAACATAAAATATGAGCGTAAGAATCTCTTGTCGCAGTTAGCAGTTCGAAAAAGGTTATTGTCTCTGAAGCTGCCGAGTGAGATGGCACTACTTTCTCATTTTTATAAGTTCGAGTTGAAGAGTGAATTGCAAGCGTCAGGAGCCAAAATTGAAGAGCTGGACAAAGTGTCTCACTTACTTTGGACCTAGCCATCGTCATAATATCGGGTAATAACTGCGATTGAGACCCTAGCTGAAGAAAATCTTACTTAAGCTTTTGTAAAGAACAGATTGCTCGATCACGAGATAAAAATGAAAAACGATAAGTAGGAAAGTGCAGTGGCATATAATAACAACAAAATTAAGTACAAATCTTTTAAAAACAGTAGTTCGTAAATGGAAATTTAATACCAAGTGTCATTACTGTGGAAAGGAAGGTCATATTAAAAAAGATTGTTATTTGTTAAAAAAAAAATATAAGTGATAAAAAGAAGATATTCGAAAATGGATCTGTTGTTGCTGAACCCTCAGGTACGATCAATACACCGATTCTCAAATTTAAAGCCTATACATAAAATGTGTAAAATAAAAAGAATGAATATCGGTTATGGCATGAGAGATAAGATCACATTAGATTGCCTTAATAAAGGCAAATTGTTAGATATTAAAAAAAATAATTTGTTTAGTGCCAACAATCTTCTTGATAACGTTAATGCAGTAGATGAGATTTGTGAAGCATGTATAAATGGTAAACAAGCAAGATTGCATCTTGAAAATTATAAAAATAAGCAATACATAAGTTGACCACTGTTTGTAATACATTCTGTTGTATGTGGCCCGATAACACATGTTAAGATTGACGTATACACCGTGGTACGTACACCCTTTTTTTAAGATCTTAAGACTATGACAATTCACAAACAGAATCTTAAGCAGGGGAAGGGGTACTATCATTAGTCAGAAGGATTGCAAAAAAAAAATACAAGTCGACAATAAACGAGTGTCCGAGTGCAAAAAAAAAAAAAAACCTATTCCAGTTACGGGCACAGTTCCCCGAGGGGGTATTGACTCCCAAAATAGGGGAAATTTAGAAATACGACCCCTAGGTGGGAACACTTGTCATCGAAGACTGAGAAAAGCTCTAAGAAAAGCTCTAAGCCGGTATAAAAAGACCGAGGCCCACCGATAAAATAGTCAATACCCGGGTGAATACCCGAGTCAATACCCCGGGGAATACTCATGGGTCAAGACCAATACCCGGCTGAATAGCCGTAAGTCAATAACCGGGTGAATACCCGCGAGTGAATACCCGAGATTCAATTCCTGAGAATTCTTTTTTTTCCGAGACATTATCCTCGTGATTCAAGTGTAGACTGCCTTAAAACGCATATAACTTCGGTCAAAGGAAAAGTGCCGAGAGAAGCAAGGACTCTATTGACCTCCAGGATAACAGGACGTAGTCTGGTAGGATCCAGGACCAATACAAAGAACACGCTTCAAGAAAGACTACAATCCTACAGGAGTCTCAAAATGGACGGCTCAACAGATATGAAGAGTGTATCGGGCAAAACAATTCGTCAATGAAAAATCACTCGCCCACTACCAAGCATAACATGAAAGCCAGCCAAACAATTAAACAATAAATAAGTGAACCGGTGCATTTCTTTTTATGTGGACATCAGTAAGGACAAAATAACAGCAGTGACTTTTCCAAACAAGTGCACAATTCAAGTAGTCTGAGAATCGGGTAGCAGCCGAAGAGTGCCACCGAAAAACATTAATACATTAGATAGACGACCTTTGCTTTGTGTATATTCTTTTTTCTTGTGTATATTACGTTAATGTTCAGTTTACAAATTATTGGTGCACGAATGTATGTGTATATAATTAAGAATTCAGACCGAGAGTTTAATAAAAAAAGAACACGGTTAGTTTTTTATGTATTATTAAACGTTTTTATTAATTCCAATAAAGGAAGAGCTGGAGCCTTTGGATTATCACTAAGTTGGACAATGGAATTCGAAGTTGAAGTGGGCTTAGCAATGCTATCGCGATTGATAGCGTATTCACTACTGCACTACTTTACTGAGACATGTTTGCGTTTATATAGGCAGATTGGGATAACATAAGACCGAAACTTAAGAGAATTAAGTTATAAATGTCTATTCTCACGTGAAGAGAGAAGCTCCCGAGGTAGGAAGGTGGAGGTTGCATCGCTGCAGCATTGGGAGGATCTGTTCCGGCTCCTTGATGGATGCCGGGATCCAGATTCTGGCACGGGGTCGGCAACGTACGTCGGACCAGCTCAGTGCAACAAGTCCGGCGCCCTCATACACCTCTCCTGGCTGCGTAGGATTTGCCCTGCAGATCGTTTTTCTGCGTAAGTGAATTTGACGTTATTCGTTGCTACTGAGTGCTTGCCGTCCTTGGCTGCACCTGAAGGGGGCATCATGGCACTAAGACCTGGAGATGTTCCCATGGCGACGGCTTTGGGCGTCTTGCCGTCAGTCGCCTCAGACTTGAACCCGATCCTGTGGTGGAGGCCAGGGAGGTGGGCTCACTCGCCAACTTCGCTGCCTTGAAGGTTGTTCGGCCAGACTCAGTCGTCACTGCCGTTTGGTAGTCACACTATTTTAACGACATTCCAGGTTCGTTTCAAAAAAATACAAAGTAGAAGTGACAAGTGTAAAAACCGCTTTCCTAAATGGCACGTTAAAGGAGGTAATATATATGAGACTTCCTCAGGGTATTTCATTTAAAGGTAACTTGAATAAGGCAATATACGGTTTAAAGTGTTTAAGCAAGCATTAAAAGACTGTGGGTTCGTAAACTCCTCCGTAGACCGATGTATATATATTCTAAATAAAGATGACATCAGAGAAAACAATTTTGTGCTTTTATATGTTGATGACGTTGTGAATGACTGACCTAAAATAAATACGGCATTTTATTGGTACTAGGATGGAAATGCATGAAGATAAAATTTATTTGAGTCAAGCTGCGTATGTTAAAAGAATCTTAAACAAATTTAACATAGATAAATGCAATGCAGTTTGAACTCCTTTACCAAACAAACTTAATTATGAGTTACTTAATATAGACGAAAATTGCAATGCTCCATGTATCTCATAAGCTAGAGATTTCGAGATTTCCAAAGTGAAATGTCGTGATTTCGTAGTCAAGAATTCCAGAGTTCGTGGACTAGAATGATAGGGGGCAGGCAAAAGGACAGCTCGTAAGGGAAGATCCACTTTTTTAAAATAAGAGAGGGGTTGTCTAGAGGGCGCCTTGTAAAGGAATACCTGCATTACAAAGCAATGCACAAAACGTCTTAAGATGGGCGGCAAGGAGTCCAAGGCCACCGACTATGTAGCTAATGTGATCAACACCGTGAAAATAATCGACCACAACACAAGATCCTAGCATAGCCTTAATTTCAACGCAGTTGTTGGTCTTTCTGGCAATTTTGAGATTAGTAAAGACCAAGCGATCAGTGCAGCGGCGTAGTGACCATCACCATATATTAGAATGGATTGTATCCAGCATTCCCGCAGCACTTTTATACAAAATATGGAAATGGAAATTAAATGGAACATAACGCAACATAAAGCCTTTTGACGGGGAAAAGTATTCTGTGTGAAAATTTAGAGTCAGAGCCCTATTCGCAGAATTGAATTTTTTAAAAGTAATTGATAAAGATATTCCGCAAAAAGTTGCTGGAAAAAAGCAGAGCGTTGTGCCAAAAGCACTATAATAGAATATCTTATTGTTTCGTTCCTTAATTTCGCAACGAGGGACAACTCGGCGCGACAGATTCTTAGGAACATAAAATATGAGCGAAAGAATCTCTTGTCGCAGTTAGCAGTTCGAAAAAGGTTATTGTCTCTGAAGCTGCCGAGTGAGATGGCACTACTTTCTCATTTTTATAAGTTCGAGTTGAAGAGTGAATTGCAAGCGTCAGGAGCCAAAATTGAAGAGCTGGACAAAGTGTCTTACTTACTTTGGACCTAGCCATCGTCATAATATCGGGTAATAACTGCGATTGAGACCCTAGCTGAAGAATATCTTACTTAAGCTTTTGTAAAGAACAGATTGCTCGATCACGAGATAAAAATGAAAAACGATAAGTAGGAAAGTGCAGTGGCATATAATAACAACAAAATTAAGTACAAATCTTTTAAAAACAGTAGTTCGTAAATGGAAATTTAATACCAAGTGTCATTACTGTGGAAAGGAAGGTCATATTAAAAAAGATTGTTATTTGTTAAAAAAAAAAATATAAGTGATAAAAAGAAGATATTCGAAAATGGATCTGTTGTTGCTGAACCCTCAGGTACGATCAATACCCCGATTCTCAAATTTAAAGCCTATACATAAAATGTGTAAAATAAAAAGAATGAATATCGGTTATGGCATGAGAGATAAGATCACATTAGATTGCCTTAATAAAGGCAAATTGTTAGATATTAAAAAAAATAATTTGTTTAGTGCCAACAATCTTCTTGATAACGTTAATGCAGTAGATGAGATTTGTGAAGCATGTATAAATGGTAAACAAGCAAGATTGCATCTTGAAAATTATAAAAATAAGCAATACATAAGTTGACCACTGTTTGTAATACATTCTGTTGTATGTGGCCCGATAACACATGTTAAGATTGACGTATACACCGTGGTACGTACACCCTTTTTTTAAGATCTTAAGACTATGACAATTCACAAACAGAATCTTAAGCAGGGGAAGGGGTACTATCATTAGTCAGAAGGATTGCAAAAAAAAAATACAAGTCGACAATAAACGAGTGTCCGAGTGCAAAAAAAAAAAAACCTACTCCAGTTACGGGCACAGTTCCCCGAGGGGGTATTGACTCCCAAAATAGGGGAAATTTAGAAATACGACCCCTAGGTGGGAACACTTGTCATCGAAGACTGAGAAAAGCTCTAAGAAAAGCTCTAAGCCGGTATAAAAAGACCGAGGCCCACCGATAAAATAGTCAATACCCGGGTGAATACCCGAGTCAATACCCCGGGGAATACTCATGGGTCAAGACCAATACCCGGCTGAATAGCCGTAAGTCAATAACCGGGTGAATACCCGCGAGTGAATACCCGAGATTCAATTCCTGAGAATTCTTTTTTTTCCGAGACATTATCCTCGTGATTCAAGTGTAGACTGCCTTAAAACGCATATAACTTCGGTCAAAGGAAAAGTGCCGAGAGAAGCAAGGACTCTATTGACCTCCAGGGTAACAGGACGTAGTCTGGTAGGATCCAGGACCAATACAAAGAACACGCTTCAAGAAAGACTACAATCCTACAGGAGTCTCAAAATGGACGGCTCAACAGATATGAAGAGTGTATCGGGCAAAACAATTCGTCAATGAAAAATCACTCGCCCACTACCAAGCATAACATGAAAGCCAGCCAAACAATTAAACAATAAATAAGTGAACCGGTGCATTTCTTTTTATGTGGACATCAGTAAGGACAAAATAACAGCAGTGACTTTTCCAAACAAGTGCACAATTCAAGTAGTCTGAGAATCGGGTAGCAGCCGAAGAGTGCCACCGAAAAACATTAATACATTAGATAGACGACCTTTGCTTTGTGTATATTCTTATTTCTTGTGTATATTACGAGTACGTTAATGTTCAGTTTACAAATTATTGGTGCACGAATGTATGTGTATATAATTAAGAATTCAGACCGAGAGTTTAATAAAAAAAGAACACGGTTAGTTTTTTATGTATTATTAAACGTTTTTATTAATTCCAATAAAGGAAGAGCTGGAGCCTTTGGATTATCACTAAGTTGGACAATGGAATTCGAAGTTGAAGTGGGCTTAGCAATGCTATCGCGATTGATAGCGTATTCACTACTGCACTACTTTACTGAGACATGTTTGCGTTTATATAGGCAGATTGGGATAACATAAGACCGAAACTTAAGAGAATTAAGTTATAAATGTCTATTCTCACGTGAAGAGAGAAGCTCCCGAGGTAGGAAGGTGGAGGTTGCATCGCTGCAGCATTGGGAGGATCTGTTCCGGCTCCTTGATGGATGCCGGGATCCAGATTCTGGCACGGGGTCGGCAACATACGTCGGACCAGCTCAGTGCAACAAGTCCGGCGCCCTCATACACCTCTCCTGGCTGCGTAGGATTTGCCCTGCAGATCGTTTTTCTGCGTAAGTGAATTTGACGTTATTCGTTGCTACTGAGTGCTTGCCGTCCTTGGCTGCACCTGAAGGGGGCATCATGGCACTAAGACCTGGAGATGTTCCCATGGCGACGGCCTTGGGCGTCTTGCCGTCAGTCGCCTCAGACTTGAACCCGATCCTGTGGTGGAGGCCAGGGAGGTGGGCTCACTCGCCAACTTCGCTGCCTTGAAGGTTGTTCGGCCAGACTCAGTCGTCACTGCCGTTTGGTAGTCACACTATTTTAACGACATTCCAGGTTCGCTTCAAAAAAATACAAAGTAGAAGTGACAAGTGTAAAAACCGCTTTCCTAAATGGCACGTTAAAGGAGGTAATATATATGAGACTTCCTCAGGGTATTCCATTTAAAGGTAACTTGAATAAGGCAATATACGGTTTAAAGTGTTTAAGCAAGCATTAAAAGACTGTGGGTTCGTAAACTCCTCTGTAGACCGATGTATATATATTCTAAATAAAGATGACATCAGAGAAAACATTTTTGTGCTTTTATATGTTGATGACGTTGTGAATGACTGACCTAAAATAAATACGGCATTTTATTGGTACTAGGATGGAAATGCATGAAGATAAAATTTATTTGAGTCAAGCTGCGTATGTTAAAAGAATCTTAAACAAATTTAACATAGATAAATGCAATGCAGTTCGAACTCCTTTACCAAACAAACTTAATTATGAGTTACTTAATATAGACGAAAATTGCAATGCTCCATGTCGTAATCTTAAAGGTTGTTTAATGTACGTGTGAATGACTGACCTAAAATAAATACGACATTTTATTGGTACTAGGATGGAAATGCATGAAGATAAAATTTATTTGAGTCAAGATGCGTATGTTAATAGAATCTTAAACAAATTTAACATAGATAAATGCAATGCAGTTCGAACTCCTTTACCAAACAAACTTTATTATGAGTTAGTTAATTCAGACGAAAATTGCAATGCTCCATGTCGTAATCTTGTAATCTTGTTTAATGTACTGTAACAAACTGATTTTGTTTATCTGCTCGCTACGGAATACGTGCGGCTAGCTCAGTAGAGTTTGAGCGTTCGTCCCACCAAATTTATAGAATAACGTGATCACCCGGTTACCAGTAACAACACTTGCAGTTTCGTTCTTGGATCTCGGATCCACCGGCCTCGTTCCGCTCTCTCGCCGCTCCTGTCGTTCTGAGTGGCACGGACCTTCGTTGTTGGGCGCTTGGCGTTTGGGCTGAGAGTTGTTGTCTTACGCAGACTCACGGCAGCTAACGGCTGTGATCCCCAAGGCAAACGCCTGTGGAACACCAATACGTCAACTCCACGTCTGGTTCGGACTGGTGGCGCCGGTATCACGCCTGTTTGGATCGCACGGACAGACCTAGGTGTCGCCTGGTTCAAGTTCGCAGTCTCCTACAGAGTTCTACGCCACAATCCCTGCGCGTTTGCCATCTTTAGTTTGGCTTCGCCTGTTGGGCGCTTGTGGGCTACTCGTGCTTCGTCGTACTGGACCTCAGCTACCTGCGTCTCAATTCGGAGACCTTCTCGTCCCGAACGTCTTTACGTAGCGATCTTGCTCCTTGTTGACTACCACGGCTGTAGCTCCTCTGCTGCCTTCGTTCTAACGTTGATGACTCGTACACTTGTTCTCCTCGACTGTCTGTCCCGCTTTCAGCGTTCGGCCTGTTTTTATGGGCCTCCTCTATCGGTTCATCCCTTTGGTCTCCAGTCTCCAGATCCAAAGTCCACGATTTTAGCGTTGGCCCGGTTCAAAGTTCGATTTGTTCCGTTTTTTTGCCTTTGGACCTGCTGACTCTCCAAACTCTCTTTTCAATAAATCCGGAGTCTCCACCCTTTCACTCTCCATTTCCAGAGTCTCCAAACTCTCTTCTATCAGAGTCTCCAAACTCTCTTTCTCCAGCCCAGAGTCTCCAAACTCTCTTCTTCCGGGCTTGGCACTGCCGTTACTACGCGTTGCCTTGTTGCGTAACTGGCAACAGCAGGCCCTCCTCATGGGATCACTATCCGCATTTGTGCGGAGTTTTAACTCCTCACATCTCCCCCTTTCTTCGGGAAAATTTAGAATCCGGCCTTGCAGTTACCGCGGAACACTCCTGAGATCTGGTTGACGCTTCCAGCTCCATCTCGAGTTCCACCACTCTTCCTCCCGCATTCCGCGTTTTCGTCTTCTCGCCATCTGGTCACACTACTAGCCGTCGATCGATTTTTTTCGATAACTTTTGTTGGCGCGGCGTTGCCACTCGATGACCATAGTGTTTCCATAGTGTGACCCGTCATGTGCTGCTTTTTCCGGTGTTTCTGCCCATCGATTGACACTATGGAGTGCCGATCGACCGCCTTGTGATCGAGGCGCTCCCTTCCCTAAGCTTTGATGACTAAAAACAAAATTTTGGCGGTAAGTTGGAATATAAACAAAACGTTTCATCCTTGAAATCCTTGACTTTCTTCCCTGCCGAATTATTTGGCATGCCTTGCGGTACTGCTGTACCGCCCCTCCTCTTTCCTCGGGAGTATGTGGGTTCCTTGGTCCGGTGCTTGTTGAGGCAGGATTCTGGTTCGCTCGTGGTCCGTTGACTCTCGCCTTGAACTGACGCTAGAACGGTTGCTGGATACGTAATCTGCACCCGTTGACTCTCGCCCTGGCCTGTCACTTTCAACTTCCCGTCGTTTGTGCCTTACTCTTCCCTGGTGGTGGTTGTCGCGGCAATACTCTGGTTCGCATACTCGCGGTCCGCAGCCGTTGACTCTCGCTTTGGTCTGACGCTGTAATGGTTGTCGGACTCGCAGTCTGCATCCATTGACTCTCGCCTCGGCCTGACGCTAGAACGGCTGCCGAACCCAGTTCGATCTCAGGTGTTGTCGTTCTTCTACATGCCTTCCCTGCTTCCTTCCGTTGGATCCGACTCCACGTTCTTGTCACCATTCTCCTCCTGATCCTGCTGTTTTAGATCGCTGACATGTACCGTGCGTTCCTTTTTGTTTTTCCGGTGACGAATCTTACGTATCACTGGCGATATTAAATCCATAATTTGGTACGGTCAATCGAACCTTGGAGCTAGCCGCAAACCCTTCAGCAGCATTTTACAAATGGTGCTCCTTGGCCCACACCACTTCAACAACCCTTTGCTTCCACTGCCTTCTCCGCAGGTTGTAATGCCTTGCTTGGTCCTGGGACACCCTCTGTAGGTTCCTCCGCACAATCTCGAAGAACTCTCTCATCTTCTCAGCGTTTCCTTCCGGTGACTCTGGTTGCCTTCCCGTACCTACCGTTTCTCTGTCATAGAGTGCGTAGTCTTGGCTCGCGTCCCTGTGTCAAAAATGCCGGTGGAATCTGAAACACCGGAATTCACAGCCAGCATGATTTCGGGCCATCTTTCATCCCAATTCCTCTGGTTCTGTCCGTGAAACTGCGCTATCATTGTCTTCACAGTGCGGTTGGCTCTCTCCGTCGGATTCTCCTGTGGGGTATACGGCGCCGTAAACTGCTGCTTTATCCCCATGTCGTTGAGGAACTTCTTAAAAGCCCGGCTCGTGAACTGCACACCGTTGTCCGTGATCACCACCTTCGGTACTTCAAATCGTGCGACCATGCGTATCCTGAACGCTTTCGCAACTTTTTCTGTCCACTTTAAAAACCTGTCGATCAGCACCAACAACATACTGTTTTCATGCTTCGATCTTGATAGTGGTCCGACGAAATCGGCGCACACTGTCGCCCAGGGCTCTTCCGGGACCTGTGTCAACATCTTTCCCGCCGCCTGCCGCTGATTCGGTTTGAAGCTTGCCAGACTGTTTCTCTCAGCTGCCGCGGAACACATAGCTTCCAGGTCACTTCATCTTCGTTCCCTGCTCTATGCGGAATCTGTCTGTAAAGCGTGCTGCCCTCCCGCACGTAGTCTGGGAACTTTTGAGGCTGTGCTTTTATCTTTTCTCGCATTTCCTTGATCCAGCCGCACACTGGTTCGGCCTCCTTGTCTTGTGTTCTTCTCAGCATTTCGGGTTCTGCTGAGACCGACTCTGGCAATGGCTGCCTCGACAACGCGTCTGCTACCACGTTCAACTGGCCTTTCCTGTATGCTACCTCGAAGTCGTACTGCTGCAGCTCCAACGCCCATTTGCCAATTCTTCCCGAAGGGCTTTCTATGCTGTTCAGCCACTTTAGCGCCATATGATCCATCACAACCTTAAAGTGCTTGCCCTGAAGGTACGGCTTTAGCTTCCGAATAGCCCACACAATTGCCAAGCACTCCTTTTCTGTTGTCGAGTAGTTCTTCTCGGCTCCGTTTATGGTCCGCCTAGACTATGAAATGACCCTTTCGCCATCTTCTGTGTCCTGTGTGAGGATTGCGCCAATCCCGTAGTCACTGGCGTCCGTTTGCAGGATAAACATTTTCCCGAAGTCGGGGCACGCCAAGACTGGGTCGGTAACCAATCTGGCTTTTACCTCCTCGACGGCTTGCTGGTGGTCCTGTGACCATGACCACTTGGTACCCTTACGGAGGATGTCGTTGAGTGGCCTCACAATGCGCGCGAAGTCAGGCACGAAACGTCGGTACCAAGATGCGACTCCAAGGTATTGCCTCAGCTCGCGGACCGATGACGGTGGTTCTAGCTGGGCTATGGCTGCTACCTTCTCTGGGTCCGTGCCTATACCTTGGCTTGTGACACGGTGCCCTAGGTACAGTACATATTTCTGGGTTTATTCTTAGATTTGCGGTTTTTTCCTCTAGGGTGCGGCCAATCACGATGATGTCATTTTGATACGCATAGGCATGTGGCGACATTTCTGGCCCAATCACCTCAGTGCCCGTTGAAATGTGGCCGACGCGGAGTATAATCCAAACGGCATCACTCTTCATTGGAAAAGCCCTTTCCCAGGGACCGTGAAAGCTTCCTGGTCGAGGATGTAGTTTATCCGTGGCATCGGGTAGGCATCCTTATGGCGTTTATCTGCCTGAAGGCCACGCATAGTCTCCATTTGCCCGTTTTCTTCTTAACCATAACAATGGGTGAGCAGTTCGGGCTCCTTGAATGTTATATCAGTCCCATTTCCAGAAGTTCGTCCACCTTCATTAATCTCCCCTTGATTCTTTGGCTTCTTGGGGTAGTATCTCTGCTTAATCGGTTTGTCATCATTCATGGTTATCGTCTGTTCGGCTATACTTGACGTTCCGGTCATAGAGTGAAATTCCGCGAGCTCTGTTTCCAGAAATGTATCCATGTAGACCTCTTCGCCGTTTTTTTAGACTACTGCGTCCGACAGCTTCTCCTCGAGCTACCCATTGTGTCTGCCTCTGCCCAGTATCCGGATTTCATGTCCGGTGCACCTGATCTTGGCCCCGACAAGGTCATTTTAAGGCCGTTACAATTATTAGAAACAAAATTACACAACAAAGTGCTTAATTTTAAAACCATTATGGCTACATTAGACTACTCCTACGCAGATAAAACATCCTTGCGCCTTTTACGACAGGGACTTGAATAGGTCCGTCAAGGCGACCAAACCCTAATGTGGTACAGAGGTTAGGGCTAATGCCCTTCCGGTCTAAAAAATACCGCGCGCTGGAAAAAACGAGGCAAAAGTTCTGGTGCCGAACGCGGCCCAGAAAAAAACCCCACTTTTTAAAAAGCAAACAAGAATCAAAATACCGATTCATGGCGCAAACGGGACGACTGGGTCTCTTGCCAACCCAAACAAAATCAGTCCCCAGAACCAATGGAGATAGATCCATCGTCTTCAAAGTTTGGACATCCCTCGAACTTTAGGAAGGGAATTAATAAACATGCCCCTGAAAGACCAAACTCCTCTGAGAGAAATTCTGGCCAAATGCGGCAAAGGGCTTTCAATGTTGAGCAAGCCGCCAATGCGGAAGAAGAAAACAAGGCCGCCGCCGCTCTTAATGCGATAGAGGACAACAGTGACTCAGTGGACTCCAACGACCTTCATTGAACAAAGCCTGGCGGGGAGAGTTTTTAAAATTTTCATAGATACTGGAAAAACTCTGTAAAGCCCCTAACGGAGCTGAAAAACATAACTGTTGTTGACTCCCCATTCACTGTGAGTTTTATTCACAGCTACAGTAAAGTAAAAGAAAAGTGCTTAAATCACATATTTGGCCTAACGGCCCATTCTTTTTACTTGATACCATTAGTTTGATGCCATAATTGGTTTTGACTTGCTAACGCAGGTCGGAGCGGCATTAGATCTACCTAAAAACATTTCCATACCAAATTGCGGACAGCAAAAAAACCACGAATTCAATACTCTGAACCTCACAAATATCGATGACTAGAAGTTCCAAGTTAGGTGAAAGCTGAATTCAATAAAATGATCCTTAAGAGGAAACAAGTGTTTTCGCACTCTAGCAAGGCGCTTCCATATAACACCTCGATCATTGCCACAATTCGTACGGAGACTAACGAGCCCGTATATTCCAAGCTATATTCTTACCCCATGGGAGCAGCGGATTTTGTAAACACAGAAATCAAACAACTGTTAAAGGATGGCATTATCCGGCCTTCCAGGTCGCCTTTCAACAACCCAACAAGGGTTGTTGACAAAAAAGTAACTGATGCCGTAAACGGAGGAAAGTATTATATCTGCCGTCTACCTTTTGGACTAAAGAATGCAGGAAGTATATTCCAAAGGGCAATTGACGCTGCGTTACCCGAACAAATCGAAAGAAAGTGTTGGCACTGTTGATAAACACATGTAAAAAAAGGTCGCTATTGAATTTAATGAGACCCAAAGCAGAGCGTTCGAGCGCCTGCGAGACATTTTTTCATCGAAATACTAACATTGCCAGACTTTAAACACCCTTTTGGCTTGACTACCGATGCTTCAGCAAGCGTTATCGGTGCGGTATTGTCCCAAAAGGGACGACCAATCTCTTTGATATCTCGCATATTAAAAAAATTGCGAGGTTAATTACGCAACAAACGAAAGGTAGCAATCGTCTGAGCTATTGGGAAATTGCAAAATTACCTATACGGCACCAGAGAAATCCGGATTTTTACGGACCATCAGCCACTCACCTTCGCTGTGTCCGAGAGGAATACAAATGCTAAAATAAACCGCTGGAAAGCATTCATCGAAGAACACAACGTTAAAGTGTTCTATAAGCCTGGAAAGGAAAATTTTGTAGCCGACGCTTTGTCCCGACAGAAAATAATTGCTTTAGAAAACCCTGAAGCAGCCACTGTGCACAGTGAACTGTCGCTGTCCTACTGGTAAAGGAATCAAAAAATACTGGAAGAAGCAAGCCAGCCCTCACGGCGACGTTTTATAGTTTTCGGTACCAAAAACCAACACATTATCCAATTTGATAATAAGGCCTCCCTGTTCGGACTGCTTAAAGAAGTTGTAAACATAGATGTTGTCAACGCTATTTACTGCAACCTCCCCACACTAACATACATCCAGCATGCCTTTGTGACGGAGTTACCAGCAACCAGAGATCATAACACCAGACTCGTACATAGCTACATGCCAGCATGAATCATTTCGAAAAAAGTGAGAACGGGTAGGACGAGAAACTCGTAGCAAATTAAAGAATTTTCCACCCACTACTGTAGACAGGGGATCTTCACGTGGATCTTCACGTGGATCAGCACGTGGATCAGCACGTGGATCTAACATCAAAGGGGCCAATTCAAGCACAATAAACGCAAATACAAGAAGAGAGAACGCTATAGTCGAGTTCCCCGACTATCTGATACCCGTTACTCAGCTGGTTGAAGTGCAAAGAAGAAAATTTCCACACTGACAGTTTTTGACGGGTTATGGTCGTTAGAGTGGGCTCGGTAAAAAGATTTTTGGCAAATCGAGATAAAATTTACAAGACCTACAAAAATGTGAAAAAATACACATCTGTTGCTAATGAACAAAGAGAAAGTATTATGTGCGAGCAACCGCGCCCACAGGGCTGCCCAGGAAAATGTTAAAGAAGTTTTCCAGAATTACTATTTTCCAAATATGTCTAAACTCGCCAACGAAGTAGTTATAAACTGCAAGACATGCACCAAGGCTAAGTACAACAGACACCTCAAGAAGCAGGAATTGGGCGTCACGCAAATCCTCTCATATGCGGACGAAATGCTGCATATAGACATATAGACATCTACTCCACGGAAAGAAATTATGTTTAACCTGTGTGGACAAGTTTTCAAAGTTCACCGTGGTACAGCCATTAACATCTAGGGCCATAGTTGACGTACACAGCTACACAATTGGTACATTTTTTTTTTTCCAAATACCAAAACAATATACTGAGATAATGAGTCATCCTTCAATTCGGAGACCGTAACTTCCTTATTGAAAAACCAATATGACATTGACATCGGTTATGCCTCCCCTTTACACATTAGCTACAACGGGCAAGTGGAGCGGTTCCACAGCACCCATAGAGCCACGGTAGAGTATAATAAGACATTACACTCAGTCACAAATGTACAACCCAAATATACCTTAAACTCAGCCAACGACGCTCAGAGACTGGCAATTAGAAACAGCATCGAAAAAGCCCAACAGGCTAATCTAGATAGGTGCACTACACAAAATCGAATTTTTAACTATAGTTAACGCTAGAGTGACAGACATATATATATATATATATATATATATATATATATGCCCAAGCAAATATGTCTTTTCCCACACCTGGGCAACACCGTACGTGACAGGGCTATATATATAAATATATATGGTGTGGTAAAAGACATATATAAAAGATATATTATATATATATATTCATTATATATATAGTGACATATCCATAAGTCCCTAAGACTTAAGCACATGCCTACACACTAAAGCTGTATAGGGTTTACGGTATACTGGATCCTCATGCTGAGTCTGGATGACATGTTTAATAGTACTGGTGAAGGTCAAATTTTCGCCTTCCTTGTACTGAATGTCTCTATATTCGTATAGAACTTTCTTTAAACATTCAATTTCCTCTACATTTAGATGTTCGAGTCTGTACTCGTTACATTCGCGTAACTCATTGTTGATCGCGAAGTTGACTATATCGTTGTCAACGGACATGGGATCGAGATGTGTTACATCATTGTCCACTGTGTCACTAACAACTTTTGAAGAGAGGCATTTTGGTAATGCGGTCTCCTTCTTTTGTTGTTGATGCTTTGGTTTAAGGCACTTAGGTGCGGTCTTAACCTTTTGCATCTTTGGATTGATTTCCTCCACTGGAGCAGAATCATCCTTTTGCTGTGGGTCGAGGCATTTAGATGCGGTCTCGCCCTTCTTTTCTCCATACACAAACTTAAAGGTTCTTGAACCTAAAGTTATCTTCTAGATACTTTCGACCTAACAGGAAATCATAATTGTCGGAAAATTTGTGGATATAGAATTTCTGAACAGACGGACATACTGAAGTGGGTTTCATTATTATGCTTTTCTTTAATTTTATTGCCCCTTTAATGGTATACACTGTTAGATCTTCTTCTTTTTCTTCTAAATTTTCAAAATTTTCCCTTATGATATTGATGGATGAACCTGTGTCGATCATTCCCTTGTATATTTTGTTATGATAACTTATTCTTACATGGGGACTGGTACGTCCTCCTGTGTCACTTGAGTGTCCGAGGCAGTTTGATGAAAATTTACATCCATTCTGCTTTGGCCACTTTGACTCTCGCGTTGTCTTTTTACCGGCATCTGACCGTTATTATTATTTGAAGTTGAAGGTTGGAAATTAAGGGAATTGTTAAGAGGATTGTTTTGTTGGCCTTGTGTTAACTCCCTTCTAAACGTGTAATAATTTCCCCTTTGATTAACCGGTATGGGACGAGTGGAGTACTGATTTTGATTTATTGTAGGTTGATTTGAATTTTGATGTTGCGTATTGTTATTCTGATTCGTTCCAGGATAATAATTGCTGTGATTGTAATTTCTATTATTGTAATATCTTTGATTATTGCTTTGACTATGATTTCCCCTGTTCCTGCGTCTGTTCCCTTCTGATCTATTAAAACGCTGATTTTCTGGACTGGCGTCATAGAGGCCTAGCTCCATTGAAGCTTGTTTTAATTTATAAATAGTATTATTATCTTTGCGTGCCAATGACATATAAATTCTATCCGCCAGTTTTCGATCTATTACAGATTTAACAGTTCTTTTTAACATTTCAGTGTAATTTGATTTATCGACAGGGTCGCTTTCTAATTCTAACTTGTCAAACATAATCCAATATTGTGATTCGAGCTTCTCGATGAACTTACAGATGCTTCCGGGGTATGATGTATCCTCCAGTTGTCTTATAAGTTTTATGTAGGGCCTGTGATCCTTGAATGCCATCGCCAGGACCGTCTTTGTATCCAGCCATGTGTTTACTCTTTCTTGGGTCACAACCTTCAATGCTGCATCCACTAGTAACCGTTTCACTGCTCCGTAGATAACGTGTGCTTGTCTGGCATCTTGGGTAGGGTATAAGTTAAGTAGCTGCTCGATCTGGTTAACAAACCCAGACAGCTTGCCAGGTGTTCCATCGTAGTAGTTCAGTTCTCTAATTTGATTTAATAATTGATTTAGGTGGGTTTCTGAAAGTTGCGGAATTGCCATGGTGTATTTGTATAAGTTTCTGAATACACGGAGTATATTTTAAATTTGGTTTTAAATTACGGAATGAAAAATTTTAATTAATTTTGTTTCCGACCGCACGGGATTTTAAAATTATTTTGCAAATGTTACTGACCACACGGGATTTTTTCTTGAATACTACTTTCACGTAGATTCGTTTACGGATCTCAAAATAATTTTAGAAACACTGTTTTAATTCGCCGATCCTGGATAGCTAGTTGTATAGCGTATCCTTCAATGGATCAGTACCGTACTAAAAGGACTCTTTATTTAACAGATCCTACCGACTGCGCCAATTAAATAATCGCAATACTCATATGTACAAAAAATATAATTTTATTTTACTGAATGATTACAATATTTTTAGTTGAGAAGAACACCGGCCGATTATAATTAGGTCTCAAACTGAACTCTGATAATTACTCTGATTTGATTGACGTTCAAGCCTAGGTTTCGAGCTTTTCTAATATGGACTTTAGACTTTAGGGTTCTGATCAAATGAAGAGAGAAAGCTTTGGAGTAGCTGACTTTAATAGTCTTTGCATTTCTCTTGGATTCAAGTGCATTCGCTCTTGGATACACGTGCTCTTAGATTCTTATAATTTTGTTTATTGAAATCTAATACTTCTGTTTTTCGGGATTGCGAGTCCGAGCTTTGAACGTGGGAACGCAACGATGATGCGAGGGCTTAAGCATAGATTGTTTAAATTAGACAACAGATGTTTAGTCTACCAGTGGGTGACTTATCAGGTATCTGGTATCTGTTGGGTACATCCAGAGTTTTTTTTTTTTTTTGAACTTATTGCGTTATTTATTGGATCTTCTCTTATTATGAGACTAACAATAATTATTCAAATTAGTTTAAGTACAATATTAAATAGTTGTATTAGTTAGAGACGGCCCTAGGATTTCTTAGATGGGCTGGAGAATCTTTGCGCTTTAGTCTGCTGTGACTACATACACGCGTGAGCGACTTCGCGAGACGATTTTCGTGTGCCGCGAGCTTTGCTTGATGTTTACTCTTTCTCATCTGGATTTCCTCGTTGACGAGGTTTATGTTGAGGTCTCTATGGATGCTTTCGCTGCGTAGGTACCATGGGGCCCCAGTAATAGTTCGCAGAATCGCTGACTGAGCTCGCTGTATAATTTCAATGTTGGTTTTGGATAATAATAATAATAATTCACAGCCGTATGTCCAAATGGGTTTCAGCACGGTATTGGAGAGAAGTACTTTGTATTCCAGACTAAGCGGAGAGTTGCAATTAATAAGCCAGTGGAGATTGCCTGCTTTAAGCTTCATATGAGTCCTTTCAGATTCTATATGTCGCCGCCAGGTGAGGCGTGTATCTAGGTGAACCCCGAGATATGTTACTACGTCTGATTGTGGGATGAGTGTATTGTTTAGGGTACATGGTGGGCAGGTTTGTCTATTCAGTGTGAATGTTACATGTCTGCTTTTGATCTCGTTTATCTTAATGCGCCAGTCCGCAAACCATCTCTCCACTTTTTTAAGATGACAGTCAAGTTTTTCTGTTGCCTTTGATGGGCATTTGGATCGGCTGAGTATTGCGGTATCGTCAGCAAACGAAGAGGTTGTGAGCTGATAGTTTGTAGGCATGTCTGCTGTATATAAAGTGTAAAGAACGGGGCCCAGCACACTTCCTTGGGGAACTCCAGCAGTGATGACGCGGTCGTGTGAAGTCGAACTGTTACACCTGATTGAGAACACTCTTTTCAAGAGATAAGATTCGAACACATTGTGGGTATTCTGCGGAAGCAGTTTTGTTATCTTGTACATTAGTCCTTCCAGCCAGACTCGGTCAAATGCTTGTGCGACATCTAAGAATATTGATGAGCAGTATTCCCGGTGCACAAAAGCAGTACGAATTTCGTTTGTGATGCGATTGACCTGTTCGATCGTTCCATGATTTTTGCGAAAACCAAATTAATGGGATGGTATTGTGTTTCGCATTCTTATGTAGGGAGCTAGGTGTTTTAAGAATGCCTTTTCAAACAGTTTCGAGAGACACGATAGGAGACTGATTGGTCTGTAGGATGAGGGTTGCGTTTTGTCTTTTCCTGGTTTGGGAATCATCACTATGACCGCCTTTTTCCACATTTGGGGATAGTATCCAAGTTTCGTAATAGCGTTAAAGAGATTGCATAAGATTATTTTTGGTGTCACCAAGTCGTGTCCAGGTGATTTTTTGGGCTCAAGATTTTTTATTATAGATGCTATCTCACGTTGACTAAATGTTATTGGATTTATTGGTGCCTGGATTTTAATTGCTACAGGTAGGACAAATGAGTTGGTGATGAGAAGGTGATCGGCGAATGCACTTGCTCTGTCTTGTTCGCTGCGTATCCAGCTTCCTGAGGGGCCTCGCAGTGGAACGACTGTTTCTGCTGGTGGCTGAATATTTTTGTGTGCTTTCCACAAAGGGTTCTTCTTGCTGGTGGGCGATAGTTGTTCGATATATAGATGCTGGGCGTTTGCTTCCTCAAGCTTAAGTGCCCTGGTTAGTCTACGTGTTGCTATTTTTAGCTGTTCCTTAGCCATTGGGGATCTGTGATTCTGCCATTCTCTTCTTAGTCAAGTTTTTCAAGTACTAGCTGTTCGATTTCGCGAGTTGTCTTGGTATGATTTGTCATTTTGTGTGTGTCTGGAGGGGTTGAGGCCTTGGCTGCAGCAACAAGATTTTCCTCCATCGATTCGGTCAGGCGGTCAATATCCTCATGGGTAGACACTGTTTGAGTTGGTACCATGTGAGTACAAACATATTTCGTGTACCTTGCCCAGTTCGTTCTGTTGCCTGTCAGCCTGTAGGTGTGCTCAGTTGTATGTGGTCGATGCCTGAGAGCAAGTAAAACTGGTGAGTGATCTGATGATAGTTCTGCAAGTGACTCAGCCGTAATATTATTTCTAGGGATCTTTCTTATTATTGCGAAGTCAATGAGATCCGGGAGCTTATTTGGATCTGCTGGCCAGTATGTAGAACTACCCGGAGTGACATAATCGAGCTTTTTTCGAGGCTTAATGAGCGCGTTGTAAAGTTGTTTACCCTTTGGGTTTAAAAGGCGTGAACCCCAGTGCGTGTGCTTGGCATTGTAGTCACCAGCCGCTATAAATCGCTCACTGAGTGAGTTGACATCCAGAGTTGTGTTGGGTGTGTTTGGGTGAACATGTTGTATGTGTATTAGTGTGTAGGCATGTGCTTAAGTCTTAGGGACTTATGGATATGTCACTATATATATAATGAATATATATATATAATATATCTTTTATATATGTCTTTTACCACACCATATATATTTATATATATAGCCCTGTCACGTACGGTGTTGCCCAGGTGTGGGAAAAGACATATTTGCTTGGGCATATATATATATATATATATATATATATATATATATATGACAGGGCTATATATATAAATATATATGGTGTGGTAAAAGACATATATAAAAGATATATTATATATATATATTCATTATATATATAGTGACATATCCATAAGTCCCTAAGACTTAAGCACATGCCTACACACTAATACACATACAACATGTTCACCCAAACACACCCAACACAACTCTGGATGTCAACTCACTCAGTGAGCGATTTATAGCGGCTGGTGACTACAATGCCAAGCACACGCACTGGGGTTCACGCCTTTTAAACCCAAAGGGTAAACAACTTTACAACGCGCTCATTAAGCCTCGAAAAAAGCTCGATTATGTCACTCCGGGTAGTTCTACATACTGGCCAGCAGATCCAAATAAGCTCCCGGATCTCATTGACTTCGCAATAATAAGAAAGATCCCTAGAAATAATATTACGGCTGAGTCACTTGCAGAACTATCATCAGATCACTCACCAGTTTTACTTGCTCTCAGGCATCGACCACATACAACTGAGCACACCTACAGGCTGACAGGCAACAGAACGAACTGGGCAAGGTACACGAAATATGTTTGTACTCACATGGTACCAACTCAAACAGTGTCTACCCATGAGGATATTGACCGCCTGACCGAATCGATGGAGGAAAATCTTGTTGCTGCAGCCAAGGCCTCAACCCCTCCAGACACACACAAAATGACAAATCATACCAAGACAACTCGCGAAATCGAACAGCTAGTACTTGAAAAACTTGACTAAGAAGAGAATGGCAGAATCACAGATCCCCAATGGCTAAGGAACAGCTAAAAATAGCAACACGTAGACTAACCAGGGCACTTAAGCTTGAGGAAGCAAACGCCCAGCATCTATATATCGAACAACTATCGCCCACCAGCAAGAAGAACCCTTTGTGGAAAGCACACAAAAATATTCAGCCACCAGCAGAAACAGTCGTTCCACTGCGAGGCCCCTCAGGAAGCTGGATACGCAGCGAACAAGACAGAGCAAGTGCATTCGCCGATCACCTTCTCATCACCAACTCATTTGTCCTACCTGTAGCAATTAAAATCCAGGCACCAATAAATCCAATAACATTTAGTCAACGTGAGATAGCATCTATAATAAAAAATCTTGAGCCCAAAAAATCACCTGGACACGACTTGGTGACACCAAAAATAATCTTATGCAATCTCTTTAACGCTATTACGAAACTTGGATACTATCCCCAAATGTGGAAAAAGGCGGTCATAGTGATGATTCCCAAACCAGGAAAAGACAAAACGCAACCCTCATCCTACAGACCAATCAGTCTCCTATCGTGTCTCTCGAAACTGTTTGAAAAGGCATTCTTAAAACACCTAGCTCCCTACATAAGAATGCGAAACACAATACCATCCCATTAATTTGGTTTTCGCAAAAATCATGGAACGATCGAACAGGTCAATCGCATCACAAACGAAATTCGTACTGCTTTTGTGCACCGGGAATACTGCTCATCAATATTCTTAGATGTCGCACAAGCATTTGACCGAGTCTGGCTGGAAGGACTAATGTACAAGATAACAAAACTGCTTCCGCAGAATACCCACAATGTGTTCGAATCTTATCTCTTGAAAAGAGTGTTCTCAATCAGGTGTAACAGTTCGACTTCACACGACCGCGTCATCACTGCTGGAGTTCCCCAAGGAAGTGTGCTGGGCCCCGTTCTTTACACTTTATATACAGCAGACATGCCTACAAACTATCAGCTCACAACCTCTTCGTTTGCTGACGATACCGCAATACTCAGCCGATCCAAATGCCCATCAAAGGCAACAGAAAAACTTGACTGTCATCTTAAAAAAGTGGAGAGATGGTTTGCGGACTGGCGCATTAAGATAAACGAGATCAAAAGCAGACATGTAACATTCACACTGAATAGACAAACCTGCCCACCATGTACCCTAAACAATACACTCATCCCACAATCAGACGTAGTAACATATCTCGGGGTTCACCTAGATACACGCCTCACCTGGCGGCGACATATAGAATCTGAAAGGACTCATATGAAGCTTAAAGCAGGCAATCTCCACTGGCTTATTAATTGCAACTCTCCGCTTAGTCTGGAATACAAAGTACTTCTCTCCAATACCGTGCTGAAACCCATTTGGACATACGGCTGTGAATTATTATTATTATTATCCAAAACCAACATTGAAATTATACAGCGAGCTCAGTCAGCGATTCTGCGAACTATTACTGGGGCCCCATGGTACCTACGCAGCGAAAGCATCCATAGAGACCTCAACATAAACCTCGTCAACGAGGAAATCCAGATGAGAAAGAGTAAACATCAAGCAAAGCTCGCGGCACACGAAAATCGTCTCGCGAAGTCGCTCACGCGTGTATGTAGTCACAGCAGACTAAAGCGCAAAGATTCTCCAGCCCATCTAAGAAATCCTAGGGCCGTCTCTAACTAATACAACTATTTAATATTGTACTTAAACTAATTTGAATAATTATTGTTAGTCTCATAATAAGAGAAGATCCAATAAATAACGCAATAAGTTCAAAAAAAAAAAAAACTCTGGATGTACCCAACAGATACCAGATACCTGATAAGTCACCCACTGGTAGACTAAACATCTGTTGTCTAATTTAAACAATCTATGCTTAAGCCCTCGCATCATCGTTGCGTTCCCACGTTCAAAGCTCGGACTCGCAATCCCGAAAAACAGAAGTATTAGATTTCAATAAACAAAATTATAAGAATCTAAGAGCACGTGTATCCAAGAGCGAATGCACTTGAATCCAAGAGAAATGCAAAGACTATTAAAGTCAGCTACTCCAAAGCTTTCTCTCTTCATTTGATCAGAACCCTAAAGTCTAAAGTCCATATTAGAAAAGCTCGAAACCTAGGCTTGAACGTCAATCAAATCAGAGTAATTATCAGAGTTCAGTTTGAGACCTAATTATAATCGGCCGGTGTTCTTCTCAACTAAAAATATTGTAATCATTCAGTAAAATAAAATTATATTTTTTGTACATATGAGTATTGCGATTATTTAATTGGCGCAGTCGGTAGGATCTGTTAAATAAAGAGTCCTTTTAGTACGGTACTGATCCATTGAAGGATACGCTATACAACTAGCTATCCAGGATCGGCGAATTAAAACAGTGTTTCTAAAATTATTTTGAGATCCGTAAACGAATCTACGTGAAAGTAGTATTCAAGAAAAAATCCCGTGTGGTCAGTAACATTTGCAAAATAATTTTAAAATCCCGTGCGGTCGGAAACAAAATTAATTAAAATTTTTCATTCCGTAATTTAAAACCAAATTTAAAATATACTCCGTGTATTCAGAAACTTATACAAATACACCATGGCAATTCCGCAACTTTCAGAAACCCACCTAAATCAATTATTAAATCAAATTAGAGAACTGAACTACTACGATGGAACACCTGGCAAGCTGTCTGGGTTTGTTAACCAGATCGAGCAGCTACTTAACTTATACCCTACCCAAGATGCCAGACAAGCACACGTTATCTACGGAGCAGTGAAACGGTTACTAGTGGATGCAGCATTGAAGGTTGTGACCCAAGAAAGAGTAAACACATGGCTGGATACAAAGACGGTCCTGGCGATGGCATTCAAGGATCACAGGCCCTACATAAAACTTATAAGACAACTGGAGGATACATCATACCCCGGAAGCATCTGTAAGTTCATCGAGAAGCTCGAATCACAATATTGGATTATGTTTGACAAGTTAGAATTAGAAAGCGACCCTGTCGATAAATCAAATTACACTGAAATGTTAAAAAGAACTGTTAAATCTGTAATAGATCGAAAACTGGCGGATAGAATTTATATGTCATTGGCACGCAAAGATAATAATACTATTTATAAATTAAAACAAGCTTCAATGGAGCTAGGCCTCTATGACGCCAGTCCAGAAAATCAGCGTTTTAATAGATCAGAAGGGAACAGACGCAGGAACAGGGGAAATCATAGTCAAAGCAATAATCAAAGATATTACAATAATAGAAATTACAATCACAGCAATTATTATCCTGGAACGAATCAGAATAACAATACGCAACATCAAAATTCAAATCAACCTACAATAAATCAAAATCAGTACTCCACTCGTCCCATACCGGTTAATCAAAGGGGAAATTATTACACGTTTAGAAGGGAGTTAACACAAGGCCAACAAAACAATCCTCTTAACAATTCCCTTAATTTCCAACCTTCAACTTCAAATAATAATAACGGTCAGATGCCGGTAAAAAGACAACGCGAGAGTCAAAGTGGCCAAAGCAGAATGGATGTAAATTTTCATCAAACTGCCTCGGACACTCAAGTGACACAGGAGGACGTACCAGTCCCCATGTAAGAATAAGTTATCATAACAAAATATACAAGGGAATGATCGACACAGGTTCATCCATCAATATCATAAGGGAAAATTTTGAAAATTTAGAAGAAAAAGAAGAAGATCTAACAGTGTATACCATTAAAGGGGCAATAAAATTAAAGAAAAGCATAATAATGAAACCCACTTCAGTATGTCCGTCTGTTCAGAAATTCTATATCCACAAATTTTCCGACAATTATGATTTCCTGTTAGGTCGAAAGTATCTAGAAGATAACTTTAGGTTCAAGAACCTTTAAGTTTGTGTATGGAGAAAAGAAGGGCGAGACCGCATCTAAATGCCTCGACCCACAGCAAAAGGATGATTCTGCTCCAGTGGAGGAAATCAATCCAAAGATGCAAAAGGTTAAGACCGCACCTAAGTGCCTTAAACCAAAGCATCAACAACAAAAGAAGGAGACCGCATTACCAAAATGCCTCTCTTCAAAAGTTGTTAGTGACACAGTGGACAATGATGTAACACATCTCGATCCCATGTCCGTTGACAACGATATAGTCAACTTCGCGATCAACAATGAGTTACGCGAATGTAACGAGTACAGACTCGAACATCTAAATGTAGAGGAAATTGAATGTTTAAAGAAAGTTCTATACGAATATAGAGACATTCAGTACAAGGAAGGCGAAAATTTGACCTTCACCAGTACTATTAAACATGTCATCCAGACTCAGCATGAGGATCCAGTATACCGTAAACCCTATACAGCTTTTTCAACTAAGCATGGGCATTACGAATATACACGTATGCCTTTTGGCCTAAAGAATGCTCCAGCTACATTTCAGAGATGTATGAATAATCTTTTGGAAGATTTGATTTACAAAGATTGTTTAGTCTATTTGGACGATATTATTGTTTACTCCACTTCATTGGAGGAACATATTTTATCTCTTAAGAAAGTCTGTGAGAAACTGAGAGACGCCAACTTGAAGTTGCAGCTAGACAAATGTGAATTCATGAAAAAAGAAACTGAATTCCTTGGACATATTGTCACAACAAATGGCATTAAACCCAACCCAAACAAAACTAATGCAATCACAAATTTTCCGTTACCTAAGACACCTAGACAGATAAAATCATTTTTAGGATTATGTGGGTTCTATCGCAAGTTCATCCCTAACTTTGCCAAGATAGTTAAACCCATGACCCTCAAACTAAAGAAAGGTGCTGTAATAGATATTAAATGTAAAGACTACATCGAATCATTTGAAAGACTAAAGGTTTTGATAACTTCAGATCCGATATTAATCTACCCCGATTTTTCGAAGCCTTTTTCTCTAACAACTGACGCGAGTAATGTAGCTATTGGTGCAGTGCTATCACCGAACCATAAGCCCGTTTGTTATGCCAGCAGAACGCTGAACGAACACGAAATCAACTACGTTACCATTGAAAAAGAATTGTTAGCTATAGTTTGGGCGACAAAATATTTCAGGTCATACTTATTCGGCAGGCCATTTGAAATAATGAGTGATCACAAGCCATTGGTATGGCTGAATAATATCAAAGAGCCGAACATGAAATTACAAAGGTGGAAAATCGAACTTAATGAATTCGATTATAAAATAAAATATCTTCCAGGCAAAGAAAACTATGTCGCGGATGCTCTTTGCCGCACAAAGATAGAAGAAGTCATGGTTGGCGAAGTCGCAAACAGCGCAGACGCAACTATACATAGTGCTAATGAAGATAATTTAAATTATATATCCATAACGGAGAGACCAATCAATTTCTTCTCTAGACAAATAGAGATAGAAAAAGGCGACAGTGACACAACAAGTGTAAGTCACTTCTTTCAAAAACTAAAGATTAAAATAATCTATAAAGAAATGACACTTGAACTCGCCAAAACCCTCATTATGGAATATGTGTGCACCAAGAAAAGCGCAATTTACTTCCCTAATGATGAGGATTTTCTGATCTTCCAGAGGGCATTTACCGAAATCATAAGCCCTAACAATTTCACAAAACTATTGAGATGTACCACGAAGCTAATTGATATACTAACTTATGCGGAAATTAAGGATTTAATCTTAAAGAGACATAAGGAAGTTTTACACCCAGGTATAGAAAAAACCATTAATTGGTTTAAAGAAAAATACTATTACCCAGATAGTCAAAAGCTAATTCAAAATATTATTAATGAATGTGAAATCTGTAATCTGGCAAAAACAGAACATAGAGACACTAAATTGACATTTGAAACAACACCAGAAATATTTAACACAAGGGAAAAATACGTGATAGATTTTTATCTCACGGGTAACCAGATCTTCTTATCTTGTATTGATATTTATTCAAAATTTGCCTCCCTAGTTGAAGTAAAAAGTAGAGATTGGCTAGAAGCGAAAAGACTAAAATATTCAATGATATGGGAAAGCAACAAGAAATTAAAGCAGACAAAGATTCAGCTGTTATGTGCATAGCTTTGCAAAATTGGTTAAGATCCGAGGGCGTACAAATTTCTAACAACCAGCAAAAATGGTGTATCCGATATCGAAAGATTTCACAAGACCGAAACGAAAAGCTAAGAATCATCAGTAGTGAACAAAATATCGAAGATAGATTTACAAGGTTCGAAACAATCTTATACGTCTATAATCATAAAACTAAACATAATAGTACAAAACTATCTCCGGCAGACATTTTTCTATATGCAGGCAGCCCAGACTTTAACGTACAACAAAACAAAATTGATAAGATCAAATATCTTAATAAGAATAGGCAAGAAACAAAAAAAGATTAATAAGAGCAAATACGATAATTCCAGACCAGCCAGAGAAGCGCAAAGTACGCAATATATTTCTAATAATGCTTAGTTGCATGTTATCACTTATCACTATGGTCAAATGCAGCAACATCGAAGTAAACCCAATAAGTGCGAAAAATGGGTACCTTATATTCCAAACCGGAACGATGGAAATTCCAACCAGCTTCGAATACCACTATTTGAGTATAATCATTACAAAGACAATGCTTATGTTCGAAAATCTAGTAACTGAAGCAAATGACTATCCCAATGTACCTCAGATACAATATTTAGTCGATAAACTAAAACGGGAAATAAATGGATTAAGAATTATTAACAGAAGCAAAAGAGGTCTTTTGAACGTAGTAGGGAAGGCATATAAATACTAAATGTACCAAATCATTAGATGAAGACGACAGGAAGGAGTTAGAGGAAAAAATTAATAACATGTCAGGAGACTCCGTTAAAACCCATGATCTAAACATGGTTATCGACATAATCAACAGCGGTATAGACATAATTAATAGGCTCAAGGTGGAAAAAGAACAGAACCAACAAATTGCGATACTGATATTCAACCTACAGCAGTTTACAGAATACATAGAAGACATCGAGTTAGGTATGCAATTAACCAGATTAGGAATCTTTAACCCAAAATTACTAAAACATGATTATTTGAAAAACGTAAATTCGGAGAAAATGCTAAAAATAAAAACATCAACTTGGCTCAAGACAGACACGAACGAAATTTTGATTATATCCCACGTTCCTAGCGAGGTCACTAAAGTTCCGATATTTCAAATAGTTCCGTACCCAGATGAACATAACTATATTCTAACCGAGCAAATATTCGATAAGTTTTATGTATTCAATAATCAAGTATTTAATAAAGATACAGATAAATTAATATTCGACAAATGTATTGTTGGACTTATTAAACAAGAGGAAACTCAATGCAAATACATTAAAACCCAAAGAAATTTCCAAGTTATTATATAGAACCAAATATACTTTTAACATGGAATATTCCTGAAACAGTTGTCAACCAAGATTGTATCAACAACAAAATATTAATATCAGGAAACAACATCATTAAAATTAAAAATTGTACCATGCAAATAGATGAATTCTTAATTTCTAATAATGTAGCAGATTTTACACAAACGATTTATATCACCAACAATGCTACACGCTTAGAACCAATAAATCACTTAGAAACAAAAGAAATGATAAAATTGCATGTAAAACACTACAACTTTTTCCAAATTATATGCATTACAACTTTTGTCATCATGATAATTAGTTTGACTCTGTATTTAGCATATAAGTTTAAAAATATATCTAAGAAAATTATTGTCAAATATTGTAAACAAAAAGAAGAACATCCGCACCTTGAACCTAATGTCAAGGAAAATATTCAACCAGAAAACAATGTTATGATAAATCCAAATTTAACGACCTGAGGACAGGCCAAATTCAATGATTGGGTTGGATTGACATGCCTACACACTAATACACATACAACATGTACACCCAAACACACCCAACACAACTCTGGATGTACGCAACAGATACCAGATACCTGATAAGTCACCCACTGGTAGACTAAACATCCGTTGTCTAATTTAAACAATCTATGCTTAAGCCCTCGCATCATCGTTGCGTTCCCACGTTCAAAGCTCGGACTCGCAATCCCGAAAAACAGAAGTAGTAGATTTCAATAAACAAAATTATAAGAATCTAAGAGCACGTGTATCCAAGAGCGAATGCACTTGAATCCAAGAGAAATGCAAAGACTATTAAAGTCAGCTACTCCAAAGCTTTCTCTCTTCATTTGATCAGAACCCTAAAGTCTAAAGTCCATATTAGAAAAGCTCGAAGCCGGGGCTTGAACGTCAATCAAATCAGAGTAATTATCAGAGTTCAGTTTGAGAACTAATTATAATCAGCCGGTGTTCTTCTCAACTAAAAATATTGTAATCATTCAGTAAAATAAAATTATATTTTTTTTACATATGAGTATTGCGATTATTTAATTATATATATATTCATTTCGCATATGCGAAAATTGTTAAATGTCGATACCGACCATATAAAAAGTTTATTGTCCGTGTTAAAAGTTCATAATAGGATCGCTAGGAGCTTAAACTTTCTAGGCACCGCACTTGAGGTAATAACGGCACACCTGCTGCCTCCGATTTTGAAATGTTAAAAATGCCGGAATCGGTTAGTAGAGTCGAATAATAGACAGGTAGTCATTAACACACAAACCCAAAGTGAAATTAATGAATTAACAAAGGCAGTTAACAAAATTATTCAATCAAAACAAAATAATGTGGTTGACACTCCTCACTTGTATGAGATACTGTTGGCTAGAAATAAAATGTTAATAACCGAAAATAATACCGTCACACTGGCTAAAGCCAATATCATAAACCCTGCTATTTTTAACCATGACGATTTGAAGTCTGTACTCATTGATCACCCCACAGAAATCCGCGTTATACGCCTATTAGAGACATCTAATATTAGAGTCTTCCATTCCGATAGTACTATCCATGTGATATTTTCATATCCCAATATTAAAGCCTCTTATAGAAAGGTCACAATTATCCCTGTATCACACCAACACATCATTCTGCAACTAACGGAGAACATATTAGCGGTATTTAACAACGACGTCGTGCAGTAGGCAGTCACCGATTGCGTACTAACAACTTACGCAACGTACTGTAAGCAAGTAAACCATGATACTTGCGCTCGAGACCATCATCGGCCACGATCCAAGACTAAGCATGCCACTTCTCCAAAGGATTGATAACGAAAACTTGGAGGTCAAGGACTTAAGGTGGAAGTGAAAGTGGCTGGAACTACCGACATCTGGTTCGCGGTCGGTGTGGGATCCAGCGTCCTCATTATGCTCAATTCAGCATAAACGCCTTTAGGTGTTGTGCCTGATTTCCATAGGCTGCCAGTATGGTGAGATATAAGCATATCTTTGCTAGTGTCAGCACCTTGCTGGAGGAGCGATCAACTTGCCGGCCGCGGTTAGCTCTAGTGCAGTTAGATAAGTTTTAGTTTTGCTTTGACCACTGATTCAATAATGAGCACAATCGAAACTCCGGCAAATTGCCGTATATCTTCTTATTATCACGCTATCAGAATCTCTCAGCCAGAAGCTTTTATAATCATCGTAATTCTACATTTGGAATTACAACCTGCAATCCCGTGCAGAGACAGTTGCGTGGGAAACCATAACTTCCTTAATCGCCAGGCCTGCATTCACGGACTGCTGCGTGGGACCATCGTACTATATATATATACTATACTACTATATATATATATATATATATATATATGTATATATAAATATATTATCATTTCCAGTGTCTGAAACGAACCAATTGAATAAACTAAACAGTGAACAGTAGAAACTACGATCTGCTTCCCAAATGTGTAAACGTGAGCAGGCTAAATTAGTTTATGATAATTAACTGTTATCCGTCATTCTTTCAAGACAGCAAGACAAATGCAAGTCTTCTCGCACAACAAAACGTATTTCAATCTCCCTGGTGAAGCACTCTATCAGAGTAGGGTCATGCTTTTGGGGTGTACAATGGCTCAAGTACAATGATCTCTTTGATGGACAAGGATGTGCCCGCTCATCTAAGAAATAAGGTGTTACTTTACCTCGACGATTATTGATTGTTTCATGTAGCTTTAATTTTTTGGGAATAACACTGCGGATAACAATATAATTACACAACTGTAGCCTACAAAAAGGGTTATTAGTGGACATGAGTTTGCCTGATTACCCTTTACAATCTTTTCGAGAGATGATTTGAAATGCTTTATGTCTTCCAGATCTCAGTTGAAACGCTCTATCCTGAGCTGATTTAAATATTTCAATTTCAGAGATACTAAAGAGAATGTAAAGGCTAGTCAGCGAAACTTTTCTGATCTTAAATCCGGCATTGGTTATGTTTATCGGAAAACCGAAAATTTTACCAGATAGCAAAGTAATGACGAGTACGCATGGAAGCTATAAATACCTTAAGGATTGATCGCTAAAGTCCTTTAACATGCTCACGGTAGTCCTCTGTCATCTTACTTTTGAAAGAGTAAGGAATTACTATTTGTGGTATTGTCTAGTGTCTATATTAATACATGAAAAGTATGCAAAACCACTAAAGCTCCGCATTGTGTTCTACGACTCCGAAAAAGCGCTTGAATATCGGCGGTTACAGCGTTTATTAATAGACTTTCTAGGACCCTTTCCTGTTTATCTTTATCGTTCTTAGCAAAACATTTATTTCGTAAGACCGTTAGGAAAATAGATAGATAAGTTGTTTATGACCTATGACCAATTCTCCTACACTAACTGACGTGCATTTGTATTTTGTAGTTCCTGAACGTCGAGATCTCAGGAACTACAAAAGCTAGAAAGTTGAGATTAAGCATACAGACTCCAGGGACATAGAAGCAGCGCAAGACTGTCAATTCATGGTGTCATGCCCACTCTAACGCCCACAAACCGCCCAAAAACTGCCACGCCCACACTTTTAAAAAATGTTTTAATATTTTTTCATTTCTGTATTGGTCTTGGAAAATTCTATCGACTTGCCCAAAAACTTTGTGCCATCCCCACTCTAACGCCCACAAACCGCCAAAAACAGTCAGGGTGGATATTTCTCCTTCGCACTTCCACCAGCTGAGTAACGGGTATCAGATAGTCGGGAAACTCGACTATAGCGTTCTCTCTTGTTTTTTTTTTGAGTCCCCCGGCCTCACGTTCTGCCTAACCGACCGAGAAGCGCTGCCGTGTATCATACGGCTCTATTCGCGAAAGTACAGAAACGAAATGAATAAATTTTAGTAATTTTATTAGTAGGATCTAATTATGTGTTCAAAAAGATAGTGTTGATTGTAGACAGCAGAGCCCTAATGTTCACATGAAGCGATACAATCTTCGCGTTAGGAATGCCATTTTTAACGAAGTACAAGTGGTTTTTTGTTGGAATTTTAATTTGTAGGTATCATTATAGGGTGCAAAGTACCTCTAAATAAATATTCGGGTGGGTTTTGTAACGTCGACCGCAGAATGTTTTGTTTAGACCCTCAGACCATTAGACACTCGTCAAGTGGGGGAGTTACCTTATTATACCCGTTACTCGTAGAGTAAAAGGGTAGATTCCTTTTGATATTTTTTCATTTTTGCATAAATTATAGTAAATTTCTATCAATTTGCAAAAAATATTTTTGTCACGCTCACTTTAACGCCCACAAGCCGCCAACAGCTATCAGATAGTCGGGAAACTCGACTTAGCGTTCTGTCTTGTTTTTTTTAATGGTCTAACTGCCATCTGCGTTAAATTTCGCCTGATTTTTCAATCAATAAAATATATTGGTAAGATGTTCGTACCATTGGTTTTGGAATTCGTTTGTGACCGTTAGAGTGGTGTGGAAACACCAGTAAACAAACTGGCGCTGCTAATATGTCTCTGGAATCAGCAGGCTCCTGAAGTATCGACGGTCAAACTGACGGACATGGCCAAATCGACTCAGCTAGTGATCCTGATCAGGAAAATATTAGCTAGTGTTCCTGATCAAGAGTATATATACCTTAAACGGTCGGACAGTCTTTTTTAATCAATTGTATACTATTCAACCAATCTTGCATACCCGTTTACTCTACGAGTATGGGGCATAGCAAGAAAGTTAGCTTCGAAAAGACGAGATTTGTAATAATTTGCGACAAGGATTAAGTAAATAAATAAATCGATATATTGGTACTCGTTGGGTCATTTCCTCTTTAGGAGCTTAAAATAAGAACATATTTTTCGGGTATATATTTTCTAACGGAAAATAATAATAATAATTGTCGAAACCCCCCTAAAAGTCTTGACGGTAGAATGGTACAAAAGGGTGAGCGATTACCAGCCAGACTTCCCAAAGAAACACCTTTCTCTTTTTTTGCTTTCTCCTCTGTTAACTTCCTTGAATCTTGATATTTCCGAGCAAAAGCACCAGATTCCCAAACCGTCGAGCAGGTGTTGAACTCAATAGCGAACCCAATTTTCTGACTGTCCGAAAATTAAAGTATTACAAAATTTGTTTAAGTGCAGTTGAAAGGGCAAGGTGTTTTAATATGTTGAAAACAGATTGGTAACCAAAATTGGATAGTAATTCTGTTCTTACTTCAAATACCAAGTCGTAGAGTTACCCCTTTTAATTTCTTTGCGAGCGGGTCCCACGGCTAGACCTTCTGCCCAACCGACACAGGGGCGCTGCCGTGTATTATACACCTCGATTTGCTAGAAGATAAGATATATAAAAACTATAGAGAACGAAAATATATAAAAATAAGTATTATTTAATTTTGTGCACGAGTTAACTAGACGTGATTTTAAACGCTGCGCAAAATTAAATTATTTCTAACGACGTCGCTGTCAGAAATGGTCGAAAAGTGTGCAAAGTCGATGTTGCACCCCGTGTTTGCTGCACGATCACAGGTGAAAAAACGTTGATTCCAAACCTTTTTTTTCGGTCAATTGTAAAATATAAACAATTGTTACGAAAGGCCCGGACGATCAAACCGAGTAGCGTTGCCAGACCAACTGTGCTGCCACACCTTTCCCGCTTTGCGCGAATCGTTAAAACTAAAATTTGAACTTAAATTTAAAACTCGTGCGAACAGTCGCTAACCAATCAAAGAAAAACAGCTATATTCTTAACTAGTGTTATGATAAAGACAAGTGCATATTTGTTTTAAATTAATAATGGCCACGAGTAATAAGTTCGAAATATGACCAGCGATCCAAAGAGGGACCATAGAAGCTCAGTAAAATCAAGAAACGTCTGTTACTCTTACTTCTCAACACGCCATACACCCACTCTGCTCAGCCCAACTCCTACATCATGGAGCTACCAAAGTCAAAACTCACCACTACCGGCTTCGATGGAAGAAGCCCCAACAACTAGCAGTGCTATAATTACTGCAGTCACAGCAAAAGCAAAAAAAAAATAAACCAACTAAAATTAAGGCGAATTCGGTGCCAGTTGAAGAGCAAAATACAATTGCAACAAAAACCTTAAGTTTCGATAAGCAACAAGCGGTTTCGGTTATACAGAGCGGTATGAATCGCTACATCCAGATTAAGCGTAAACTTAGTCCACTAAACACGGTTGGTAATAAACCGTTCCAACAAAAGCAACAAACAAACCGTTTTTCCAGAGAGTGGACCGAGCAGAGAGGGGACCCCAAAGGAAACCAAAGCCCCCACCTATTTATATAAGTGAAAAAAACTTAAGCGCCCTGGTGAACAAAATTGTCGCGCTGGTATGAGACGATAATTTCCATGTTGTTCCGCTTATTAAGGGAACATCCACGAAACCAAAGTTCAAACGAAATCCGAAGAACACTTCCTAGCTATGTCTAAGTACCTGGAGGAAACAATAAAGAACATCTACACCTACCAACTAAAAAGCAGCAAGGGACTTCAAGTGGTATTAAAAGGAATCGAACCTGACGTCGCCCCCTCTGAAACTCAAGAAGCCATTAAAGCCAAAGCCTTCTGGGCCAAAAATGTTAGTCACATTACTAAGAGAAACAAAAAACCGCAACCACTTAGCCTTAAAGAAAAACGAAGTGCACCCGATCTACAAGCTGCAGCTCCTACTGCATTAAAGGATCACCGTGGTAGAACCACACAAACGCAACGGCCTTTACAATGTCAAACTGACAGAATAATGGACTCACAAAGATAAACTGCACACTTAAGGCAGTCTGCGTAGTCTGCGGGGACTTCCACAACTCCGTAAACTGCCCCGCAAACAAAGAAGCCCCTTAAAGAAAAAATGTGGCAACTGTGGAGAAAACCATACGGCGAACTACAGAGCTGTGTCCAAAAGGAGTTGAAGAGTCGCCTGAAACGAGCGACAGATACGCGTCAACAAAATACGCAAAACGCGTTTCTTAGCCCAAAAAGTACCGCAGACGTATTTTCTGGCAAGGCAGCCAGATCTTCATTCGGCCCGCTAAATACTACTAATGGCATCTCCTACGCAGAAGCACTACAAGCAGACATGGAAAATCCACTCCAGCCACACTCAGAAACGCTCAGCAGGTCCCAAGGCAGCCGCTAAGCAATTTGGAAACTATGCTGGTCACCATGCAACAAAGTATGATGGAACTAATTTCGTTTATGAAAACAACTATGCAAACCCTTGTCCAGAACCAGAACATGGTGATTCAATTGCTTGTAGCACAACAGTTCAAATAATTAATTGATAAACTACATATTTCCATGTGGAATGACAACGCCATTTCACGCCATAAACTTGAAATAGCGAAATTCCTAAATTCAAATAACATCGACGCCATGCAGCTGGTTGAAACGCACCTTACTGGGCGATATAACTACCACATAAAAGGCTACACCTTCTACCGCACAGATCATACGGATGGAAAAGCCCACGGCGGAACCGGCATATTAACCAGAGAACGCTTCAAACACCACTTTTACAAAAGGTTTGCAACAAATTACTTGCAATTCACGTAAATGAAAGTGCAGGAAACTGCAACCTTTGCATTGCCGCTACTGCCCACCTAGCTTTACTATCTCTGAAGGTCAATTCATGGACTTCTACAACACTTTAGGGGATCACTTCATAGCTGCAAGAGACTTCATTAACAAACACAAGCTCTGGAGATTACGCCTTGTGACTCCCAAGGGGAGGCAACTGTATAATGAATTTCACACGATAGCCCCACATATTGGCCTGCAGATCCCAGAAAGATCCCAGATCTCATTAATTTCGCGGTGACAAAAACAATCTCACGCGATCTAATAAGCGCCATGGCCTTACCGGATCTCTCAGCTGACCACTCGCCTTTGTTGATAACCCTTCTTCAACGCCCAGAACTTACGGACCACCCCTATAGGCTGACGTTGCACAACACAAACTGAATGAAATACAGCAAGCATGTAAGTTCCCACATTGAACTCCTCGGCTAAATATAGAAGCGCTCATTGACTGCTCTATTGCCGCTCTAGTAGAGGTACTCGTCACAGTAGCCAGGATCTCAACACCAAAACGGAAGGATGTGGAAATTAAGATGTTCAAAACCAACCTGCGAATCGAACAGCTGGTTCTGGAAAAGAGGCGTCTTCGACGGTCGTGGCAAATCAGCAGATCGCCATGCTCAAGGCTACGTCTTAATGAAGCCACCCGCAATCTAAGCCGGGCTCTGAAGCAAGACGCTGAAAATGCCCAACTAAACTATCACCCCGATAAAAAATTCTTCAGGTCGCTAGGCCCGCAGCGACAAAGACAGAGCCGAAACATTTGCCTTACATCCCAGGGGCATCTTTCAGCCGAGCCCCTCAGCAAATGCACACGTTCTTCCCCAAATCCATTCCGGTTTGGAACGTACGCCAACTTCATTTCAGCCGAATGAGATCACAAAAGTCATTGAGGAACTAAAACCTAAAAAGGCCCCAGGCGGCGACCTAATAACTACAAAATGATAATGGAACTTCCGTACTGTGCTGTTGAGGTCATCTGTAAACTCTTCAAATGAATCAAAAGCCTCGGCTACTACCCAAGTAAATGGAAAAAATCAATCAAAATAATGATACCTAAGACCGGAAAGGATAACACGATTCCATCATCATACAGACCAATAAGTTTATTATCATGCCTGTCAAAATTATTTTGAAAATGCACTTGAATCCAAGAGAAATGCAAAGACTATTAAAGTCCGCAACTTCAAAGCTTTCTCTCTTCATTTGATCAGAACCCTAAAGTCTAAAGTCCATATTAGAAAAGCTCGAAGCCGGGGCTTGAACGTCAATCAAATCAGAGTAATTATCAGAGTTCAGTTTGAGAACTAATTATAATCGGCCGGTGTTTTTCTCAACTAAAAATATTGTAATCATTCAGTAAAATAAAATTATATTTTTTTTACATATAAGTATTACGATTATTTAATTATATATATATTCATTTCGCATATGCGAAAATTGTTAAATGTCTATACCGACCATATAAATAGTTTATTGTCCGTGTTAAAAGTTCATAATAGGATCGCTAGGAGCTTAAACTTTCTAGGCACCGCACTTGAGGTAATAACGACACACCTGCTGCCTCCGATTTTGAAATGTTAAAAATGTCGGAATCCCAGTTAGTAGAGTCGAATAATAGACAGGTAGTCATTAACACACAAACCCAAAATGAAATTAATGAATTAACGGCAGTTAACAAAATTATTCAATCAAAACAAAATAATGTGGTTGACCCTCCTCACTTGTATGAGATACTGTTGGCTAGAAATAAAATGTTAATAACCGAAATTAATACCGTCACACTGGCTAAAGCCAATATCATAAACCCTGCTATTTTTAACCATGACGATTTGAAGTCTGTACTCATTGATCACCCCACAGAAATCCGCGTTATACGCCTATTAGAGACATCTAATATTAGAGTCTTCCATTCCGATAGTACTATCCATGTGATATTTTCATATCCCAATATTAAAGCCTCTTATAGAAAGGTCACAATTATCCCTGTATCACACCAACACATCATTCTGCAACTAACGGAGAACATATTAGCGGTATTTAACAACGACGTCCTGCAGTAGGCAGTCACCGATTGCGTACTAACAACTTACGCAACGTACTGTAAGCAAGTAAGCCACGATACTTGCGCTCGAGACCATCATCGGCCACGATCCAAGACTAAGCATGCCACTTCTCCGAAGGATAACGAAAATTTGGAGGTCAAGGACTTAAGGTGGAAGTGAAAGTGGCTGGAACTACCGACATCTGGTTCGCGGTCGGTGTGGGATCCAGCGTCCTCATTATGCTCAATTCAGCATAAACGCCTTTAGGTGTTGTGCCTGATTCCCATAGGCTGCCGGTATGGTGAGATATAAGCATATCTTTGCTAGTGTCAGCACCTTGCTGGATGAGCGGTCGACTTGCCGGCCGCGGTTAGCTCTAGTGCAGTTAGATAAGTTTTAGTTTTGCTTTGACCACTGATTCAATAATGAGCATAATCGAAACTCCAGCAAATTGCCGTATATCTTCTTATTATCACGCTATCTGAATCTCTCAGCCAGAAGCTTTTATAATCATCGTAATTCTACATTTGGAATTACAACCTGCAATCCCGTGCAAAGACAGTTGCGTGGGAAACCATAACTTCCGTATAATCGCCAGGCCTGCATTCACGGACTGCTGCGTGGGACCATCGTTCTATATATATATACTATACTACTATATATATATTTATATATATGTGTGTATGTATATATATGTATATGTATATATATATATGTATATCTTAATATACATAAATCTCGTGTCACAATGTTTGTCCTCAATGGACTCCTAAACCACTCAACCGATTACAATAAAATTCGCACACCATGTGCAGTTCGATCCAACTTGAGAGATAGGATAGTTTAAATCTCAAATTATTGTCACAATTATCTGTTAACTCCAAATGATTCTAACCAGAGCTCGCAAATAACAGTTGACCATTTCTTGCAGTCACCAAATAACTGTTTTTTGCGCACAACATGCGCAAATAGTCAGACAAGAACCGTTCACCAGTGTCTCTTGAACGAATGCACGGTGCTCAACCAAAAACACAATTTCGTGTTTCTCTTTTGCTCTGCTCATCGCTGACCGTTTTGCAACGAGCGAAGATTTTTTGCATTTGTTAATGTTAATGTTAATTCGCTAAACACTGAATAAGTACTTAATTTAAAGTTATATCTATCTATCTAATAAATATGTTAAAAATTTTAACTTAAAATTGTTGCAATGGTTTGTTTGCACGGAGGACAAAAGACCGTTTGCGATGAGCCTTTCGTTTTTTCGCTCTTTTGCTGACCCTCATCGAGCGACCGTTCAGTTGGCTAGCTCTCTCTGAGTTGTTGTTGAGTGAGCATAACAAGAACAACGCGACTGAGAACTGTTGACCGAAAACCAAAACAAAGAGAAACGAAAAGTTCTGTTCAGAGCGAGAGCACACGTGCATTGTCTTTTTCGGTTGTGTTCGAGTGCAGACCGCAAAACGAAAAACGGTTGACAGTTATTTGCGAGCTATGATTCTAACAGATGTCGATACCTTTCGACTGGGTTTTTGTTATAAAATTAAATGGAAATAATCAATCTGATAAATGTTTATTTTGTATTGATTTCTGCTTTATATCAAGTGTAAGAACATTTTAATTAATTGTGTTCAACGTACTTCCCCTTCAAATCTTAGTCCAGTGAATTTTTATACCAACATCAACATTTTCGTCTTTAATATAACAAAAACTTTAGCCACAGCAACGCGTGGCCGGGTCATCTCGTATAAATATATAATCATTTCCAGTGTCTGAAACGAACCAATTGAATAAACTAAACAGTGAACAGTAGAAACTACGATCTGCTTCCCAAATGTGTAAGCGTGAGCAGGCTAAATAAGCAATTATCATAAACTGTTATCCGTCATTCTTTCAAGATAGCAAGACAAATGCAAGTTTTATAGAGGTCTTCTCGCACAACAAAATGTATTTCAATCTCTCTGGTAGAGCACTCTATCAGAGTAAGGTTATGCTTTTGGGGTGTACAATGGCTCAAGTGCAATGATCTCTTTGATGGACAAGGATGTGCCCGCTCATCTAAGAAATAAGGTGTTACTTTACCTCGACGATTATTGATTGTTTCATGTAGCTTTAATTTTTTGGGAATAACACTGCGGATAACAATATAATTACACAACTCTAGCCTACAAAAAGGGTTATTAGTGGACATGAATGACATGTACATGAATAAAAAGTTTGCCTGATTACCCTTTACAATCTTTTCGAGAGATGATTTGAAATGCTTTATCTCTTGCAGACCTAATTTGAAACGCTCTATCCTGAGCTGATTTAAATATTTCAATTTCAGAGATATTAAAGAGAATGTAAAGGCTAGTCAGCGAAACTTTTCTGATCTTAAATCCGGCATTGGTTATGTTTATCGGAAAACCGAAAATTTTACGAGATAGCAAAGTAATGACGAGTACGCATGGAATCTATAAATACCTTAAGGATTGATCGCTAAAGTCCTTTAACATGCTTACGGTAGTCCTCTGTCATCTTCCTTTTGAAAGGGTAAGGAATTACTATTTGTGGTATTGTCTAGTGTCTATATTAATACATGAAAAGTATGCAAAACCACTAAAGCTCCGCATTGTGTTCTACGACTCCGAAAAAGCGCTTGAATATCGGCGTTTACAGCGTTTATTAATAGACTTTCTAGGACCCTTTCCTGTGCATCTTTATCGTTCTTAGCAAAACATTTATTTCGTAAGACCGTTAGGAAAATAGATAGATAAGTTGTTTATGACCCATGAAACCGCCGTGTCCGACAATGGCTTTTCAGAAGTTAAGGCAACAATACTGCAATTCTCCTACACTAACTGACGTGCATTCGTCTAACCACATTATTTATGTTATTCGTGCTTATCTATGACCTGACCAATAGAATTGGAACAGACTATTTGGTTCGTTGAGATTATCAGTACTTGCATGGGTCCCAAGGCTTTTCCTTTTACATGGTTTGTGGGACAACAAATTATTACATCCCTTTCCAGATACTCCTTGTTAAGGAAGCTATTTATACATGTCACTCGTAGAGTAAAAGGGTATACTAAATTCGTTGAAAAGTATGTAACAGGCAGAAGTATATATATTCAAAGTATATATATTCTTGATCAGGATCAATAGCCGAGTCGATCTGGCCATGTCCGTCTGTCCGTCCGTCTGTCTGTCTGTATGAACGTCGAGATCTCAGGAACTACAAAAGCTAGAAAGTTGAGATTAAGCATACAGACTCCAGGGACATAGAAGCAGCGCAAGACTGTCAATTCATGGTGTCATGCCCACTCTAACGCCCACAAACCGCCCAAAACTGCCACGCCCACACTTTTAAAAAATGTTTTAATATTTTTTCATTTTTGTATTGGTCTTGGAAAATTCTATCGACTTGCCAAAAAACTTTGTGCCACCCCCACTCTAACGCCCACAAACCGCCAAAAACAGTCTGTGTGGATATTTCTCCTTCGCACTTCCACCAGCTGAGTAACGGGTATCAGATAGTCGGGAAACTCGACTATAGAGTTCTCTCTTGTTTTTTTTTTTTTGAGTCCCACGGCCTCACGTTCTGCCTAACCGACCGAGAAGCGCTGCCGTGTACCATACGGCTCTATTCGCGAAATTATATACACGAGAAATAGAAACGAGTACAGAAATGAAATGAACAAATTTTAATAATTTTATTAGTAGGATCTAATTATGTGTTCAAAAAGATAGTGTTGATTGTAGACAGCAGAACCCTAATGTTCACATGAAGCGATACAATCTTCGCGTTAGGAATGCCATTTTTAACGAAGTACAAGTGGTTTTTTGTTGGAATTTTAATTTGTAGGTATCATTATAGGGTGCAAAGTACCTCTAAATGAATATTCGGGTGGGTTTTGTAACGTCGACCGCAGAATGTTTTGTTTAGACCCTCAGACCATTAGACACTCGTCAAGTGGGGGAGTTACCTTATTATACCCGTTACTCGTAGAGTAAAAGGGTAGATTCGTTTTGATATTTTTTCATTTTTGCATAAATTATAGTAAATTTCTATCAATTTGCAAAAAATATTTTTGCCACGCTCACTTTAACGCCCACAAGCCGCCAACAGCTATCAGATAGTCGGGAAACTCGACTTAGCGTTCTGTCTTGTTTTTTTTAATGGTCTAACTGCCATCTGCGTTAAATTTCGCCTGATTTTTCAATCAATAAAATATATTGGTAAACAAACTGGCGCTGCTAATATGTCTCTGGAATCAGCAGGCTCCTGAAGTATCGACGGTCAAACTGACGGACATGGTCAAATCGACTCGGCTAGTGATCCTGATCAGGAAAATATTAGCTAGTGTTCCTGATCAAGAGTATATATACCTTAAACGGTCGGACAGTCTTTTTTAATCAGTTGTATACTATTCAACCCATCTTGCATACCCGTTTACTCTACAAGTATGGGGCATAGCAAGAAAGTTAGCTTCGAAAAGCCGAGACTTGTAATAATTTGCGACGAGGAATAAGTAAATAGATAAATCGATATACTCGTTGGGTCATTTCCTCTTTAGGAGCTTAAAATAAGAAGTATTTTTCGGGTATATATTTTCTAACGGAAAATAATAATAATAATTGTCGAAACCACCCTAAAAGTCTTGACGGTAGAATGGTACAAAAGGGTGAGCGATTACCAGCCAGACTTCCCAAAGAAACACCTTTCTCTTTTTTTGCTTTCTCCTCTGTTAACTTCCTTGAATCTTGATATTTCCGAGCAAAAGCACCAGATTCCCAAACCGTCGAGCAGGTGTTGAACTCAATAGCGAACCCAATTTTCTGACTGTCCGAAAATTAAAGTATTACAAAATTTGTTTAAGTGCAGTTGAAAGGGCAAGGTGTTTTAATATGTTGAAAACAGATTGGTAACCAAAATTGGGTAGTAATTCTGTTCTTACTTCAAATACCAAGTCGTAGAGTTACCCCTTTTAATTTCTTTGCGAGCGGGTCCCACGGCTAGACCTTCTGCCCAACCGCCACAGGGGCGCTGCCGTGTATTATACACCTCGATTTGCTAGAAGATAAGATATATGTATAAAAACTATAGAGAACGAAAATATATAAAAATAAGTATTATTTAATTTTGTGCACGAGTTAACTAGACGTGATTTTAAACGCTGCGCAAAATTAAACTATTTCTTACGACGTCGCTGTCAGAAATGGTCGAAGAGTGTGCAAAGTCGATGTTGCACCCCGTGTTTGCTGCACGATCACAGGTGTAAAAACGTTGATTCCAAACCTTTTTTTTCGGTCAATTGTAAAATATAAACAATTGTTACGAAAGACACGGACGATCAAACCGAGTAGCGTTGCCAGACCAACTGTGCTGCCACACCTTTCCCGCTTTGCGCGAATCGTTAAAACTAAAATTTGAACTTAAATTTAAATCTCGTGCGAACAGTCGCTAACCAATCAAAGAAAAAAAGCTATATTCTTATTATTCTTCTTCTTATTCTTGTTTTAAATTAATAATGGCCACGAGTACGAAGTTCGAAATATGACCAGCGATCCAAAGAGGGACCATAGAAGCTCAGTAAAATCAAGAAACGTCTGTTACTCTTACTTCTCAACACGCCATACACCCAATCTGCTCAGCCCAACTCCTACATCATGGAGCTACCAAAGTCAAAACTCACCACTACCGGCTTCGATGGAAGAAGCCCCAACAACTAGCAGTGCTATAATTACTGCAGTCACAGCAAAAGCAAAAAAAAAATAAACCAACTAAAATTAAGGCGAATTCGGTGCCAGTTGAAGAGCAAAATACAATTGCAACAAAAACCGTATGGTATGGATCGCTACATCCAGATTAAGCGTAAACTTAGTCCACTAAACACGGTTGGTAATAACCCGTTCCAACAAAAGCAACAAACAAACCGTTTTTCCAGAGAGGGGACCGAGCAGAGAGGGGACCCAAAAGAAACCAAAGCCTCCACCTATTTATATAAGTGAAAAAAACTCAAACGCCCTGGTGAACAAAATTGTCGCGCTGGTATGAGACGATAATTTCCATATTGTTCCGCTTATTAAGGGAACATCCACGAAACCAAAGTTCAAACGAAATCCGAAGAACACTTCCTAGCTATGTCTAAGTACCTGGAGGAAACAATAAAGAACATCTACACCTACCAACTAAAAAGCAGCAAGGGACTTCAAGTGGTATTAAAAGGAATCGAACCTGACGTCGCCCCCTCTGAAACTCAAGAAGCCATTAAAGCCAAAGCCTTCTGGGCCAAAAATGTTAGTCACATTACTAACAGAAAAAAAAAAAGCCGCAACCACTTAGCCTTAAAGAAAAACGAAGTGCACCCGATCTACAAGCGGCAGCTCCTACTGCATTAAAGGATCACCGTGGAAGAACCACACAAACGCAACGGCCTTTCAAGACCAATAAAAAAATGAAAAAATATCAAAACATTTTTCAAAAGTGTGGGCGTGGCAGTTTGCGGGCGTTACAGAGGGCGTGGCAACAAGAATCGACAAACTTGCACTGCTTCTATGTCTCTGGAGTCTGTATGCTTAATCCCAACATTCTAGCTTCTGTAGTTCCTGAGATCTCGACGTTCATACGGACGGACGGACGGACGGACAGACGGACATGGCCAGATCGACTCGGCTATTGATCCTGATCTACTCTTCGAGTAACGGGCTTACAAATGAATGAAAAAAAAAGCTTGGTAACGGGTTTTTCATTTTTGTATTGGTCATGTAAATTTCTATCGATTTGCAAAAAAACTTTTTGCCACGCCCACAAACTGCCCAAAGCTGCTTTTTGAAAAATGTTTTGATATTTTTTTATTTTTGTATTAGTCTGGTATATTTCGATTCGCAAAAAAACTTTTTGCCACGCCCACTCTAACACCGACAAATCGCCAAAAACCGTCAGTGTTGAAGTGTTCGCACTTCCACTAGCTGAGTAACGGGTATCAGATAGTCGGGGAGCTCGACTATCGCGTTCTCTCTTGTTTTTTTATAAATCGTGTAAATTTCCACCGTTTGGCAAAACAACTTCTCTAACGCCCACAAGACTCCAAAAACTGTCACGCCCACACTTTTTCCTCAATTTATATTTCTTCTTGAAAAGGTTGGACTAGCTGTGTAACGTGTATCTGATAGTCGGGGCACTCAACTATAGCAATCTCTTTTGTTTTATATCTGACCTTATTTGGTCCGATTTTAACGCTTGTAACAATCTGGTGGCTGCCATTAATATTTCTATACGGCAATTAAATTATTTTCTAACTGTTGTGTTCGGATGTGTCACTCTAACGCCCACAAACCGCCCAAAACTGTAACGCCCACACTTTTAAAAAATGTTTAGATATTTTTTTATTTGCTTATGTCTTGTAGATTGCTATCGATTTGCCAAAAAACATTTTGCGCTATCATTCTGCTGCCAACAAACGGCAAGCTGTCATGCCAAAACTAAAAAAATTGTTTTTTCAATTCATAATTTTTTCCTCAATTTATATTTTTCTATAAAATGTTGGACTGTGTAACGGGTGTCTTACAGTCGGGAAACCGACTATTGCTCTTTTGTTTTTTTCTCAATTTTTACACTCAATTGTTACACTTATTGTTAGTTTCAAAAACGAGAATAAAAGCAAAGTACATAAAAAAAAAGCTAAAAATGCCAAAGATCGTTGGCTAGGGCTTAAGTTAATTGGCAGTCTACTGGAATAAAAGGGTTATATAGGGTAAGCATCCGAATTCAGGCGCCGTAAGACAGACAGAAGAAAGTTTTTTTAACCATGCGAATGAGCTCCTTTTTACGGACTCCAAACCGGCGCTCCATAATTAAGGATTCTCAACTTATTTAACAATGGGCGAAATATGAGCGGAAAATTTATGTTTTGGGTCCAGGGTCGTATGCTTACACGTAAATCCATTTAAGTTTAGTAAACTATGATATCACCATTTATGAAAGCTGTCTAGATAGGATTGTAAGTTTCAGGATTGTAATCTGTGAAATTAGAACATGACAACGTGTTCTCAATCTACGGATCTTTTGATCTCTTATATAATGACAGAAGTAAATTCCAACAGGATAGTGGCTGTTAATTTGGAAGTATAAAGCCGTGACAATTCACAGCCAACAATTCACTGATACCTCTTTAATTGGTTGCATCCAATATGTTACCTATTTGTTATTGATTCTTCATATATGTATATGGGAACTGTGAAGTTTTTCGAGATAACGGGAAGCTGTCGTTTAGAGTGGGACATAGTTATACCGAGTAAGATTAATGTTGTTCAGAATGAGGTAACGTAGAATATTCTGTATGAAAAGACTAAGCAAATATATCGGCAATTCCATGATCCGATGTTACCTTGGTATTTTTAAGAAATAGGGAGGAAGCTTAAGAAGTGGTTTTTCGCTAAGTATTGACAAAAACTGTAAAACTGTTTTGAATCCTGTGTGAACTGGAACTTGGCATGGTTAAATTTAATCGATCACTTAAATATTTGAGTGAAATTTTGTATAAACCCTATAATTTACGTTTCTTAGGTTTGTTAACTCTATATTAATCAAGTAGGTTTGCTAGAAGTAGACGGATAATGCATGGGAACACAAGAGTTTAAAATTGATTTGATTGTCGAATAAAAATATTAAATGTATCCGCCATAATGTTGCAAGATAAAAATCTGACTAAATAAAGCCATTTAAAAAAAAAAATGCTATAGTTCAGCTCCCCGACTATCAGATAGCCGTTACCCAGCTATTCAAACCTTTTTAGGAAGAAATAAAAATTGAGAAAAAAACAAAAGAGCAATAGTCGGTTTCCCGACTGTAAGATACCCGTTACACAGTCCAACATTTTATAGAAAAATATAAATTGAGGAAAAAATTATGAATTGAAAAAACAATTTTTTTAGTTTTGGCATGACAGCTTGCCGTTTGTTGGCAGCAGAATGATAGCGCAAAATGTTTTTTGGCAAATCGATAGCAATCTACAAGACATAAGCAAATAAAAAAATATCTAAACATTTTTCAAAAGTGTGGGCGTTACAGTTTTGGACGGTTTGTGGGCGTTAGAGTGACTTATAGCACATCCGAACACAACAGTTAGAAAATAATTTAATTGCCGTATAGAAATATTAATGGCAGCCGCCAGATTGTTACCAGCGTTAAAATCGGACCAAATAAGGTCAGATATAAAACAAAAGAGATTGCTATAGTTGAGTGCCCCGACTATCAGATACACGTTACACAGCTAGTCCAACCTTTTCAAGAAGAAATATAAATTGAGGAAAAAGTGTGGGCGTGACAGTTTTTGGAGTCTTGTGGGCGTTAGAGTGCGCGTTACGGTGCGCGTTACGGTGCGCGTTACGGTATCGGATAGTTAAGGAACTCGACTATAGCGTTCTGTCTTGTTTAATTTTTTTTTTTCATTTTATCACTTGTCTTGAAAATTTCATTTTGTGTCGAAGAACTCGACCATACCGTTTCCCCGATTTGCTTATTTTTTTTTTTTTAAATTAGTAGACTAAAACTTTCGTATTTACAAAAGAATGGATTTCGCTTTACAAGAATACTTTTCCAAAAACTTACCCTTTTTCAAAGTTATCTAAGGCATCAATCTTTTTTTTATTGGTGGCGACCAACATTAATAACAGTTGCTTACGAAGCTTTGCACTGAGCTTTTGGCAATCTTCTGACATTGTTGTGTGTAGCTTAGAAATGGCTGATTTGATTCCTTCCTCTAAATTAAGTCTTTCCTTGTTGTAAGCCTTGAATTCTCGAATATGCGCTAATTTAGTTGGTAGACTTGTATAATTTTCCATCAACGGGATCCTTAGGTTTTCGTACTTTTCTTTAAACTCAGAGTTGCCATTTACAAAACCTGAGACATTATGGATAAGGTCCTTAATTTTATTATCCGCTTTTATCGCTAAGCGTATTAGTTCAGCGTGACTTTTTATGCCGCAATCGTTTTTTCCTGTGATATAATTATACTTATTTGTCTGTAGTGTTTCATGTTCTTTTAAAGGCTTTACCAGCTTGTAACATTATGATAAGGCAAATAATACCAAGTTGCATGTTGCTGCTCCGAAAGGTTTTACATATATTAAGTATGGAATGAAAAAAGTACGATGTAATATAATTGATTCGTTTTATTTGAGAACTTTATTTTCACGCTTAGGAAATACATCAAAAACATATTTAGAGCTTCGCATCCAATTAATACATTTATATTTTTATACCGTTACCGTTTGGAAGGTTGCTTCAGAACGTTGTCAAGTCCATTATAACCTTACAGAGGGTATAATGATTTCATAAGAACTTTGCAACGCAGTGAAGTAGAAAACTCGATGATATAAAGTATATCCAAATATCCATATCTCTCAGTTTTAAAGTTTTCTGCACGAACCATTCCCAAAAGTAGTATTAATAATAACCATGATAAAATAAATGGGAAGACAAGTATATTATTTTCATATAAAACACAGTATATTATTTCGATTATATTTGATTTATGCAAACAATCGGATCCATAATTAAAAATTAAAGAAAACAAATCATTGTTTTCTTGTTTTTATACCCGTTACTCGTAGAGTAAAAGGGTATACTAGATTCGTTGAAAAGTAAGTAACAGGCTGAAGGAAGCGTTTCCGATCATATAAAGTATATATATTCTTGATCAGGATCAATAGCCGAGTCGATATGACCATGTCCGTCTCTCCGTCTATCCGTCTGTCTGTCCGTCCGTATGAACGCTGAGATCTCAGGAACTACAAAAGCTAGAAAGTTGAGATTAAGCGTACGGACTCCAGAGACATAGACGCAGCGCAAGTTTTTCGGAATTCATGTTGCCACGCCCACTCTAACGCCCACAAACCGCCCAAAAATGCCACGCCCACACTTTTCAAAAATGTTTTGATAATTTTTCATTTTTTTATTAGTCTTGTAAATTTCTATCGATTTGACAAAAAACTTTTTGCCACGCCCACTCTAACGGCCACAAACCGCCAAAAACTGTCAGTGTTGAAGACTCTCCTTTGCACATCCACTAGCTGAGTAATGGGTATCAGATAGTCGGGGAACACGACTATAGCGTTCTCTCTTGTTTATTATAAAGTTGTTAAAGTGTTGGTTTGTAGATATTTATAATACTTCAAATTGTAATATTAACAGTAGCCAGTTTCATATTGCTTTTCTAAGAAAGCTTTACAATTTTTAAATTATGAATAATTCATGTACGAATTTCTTAATTGATTCGGTATGCTTAAGTGTCGTTAATGTCCCACATTGTGTGAGTTTTTCCCACATTTGTAAGCGTATTTCCTATCCCAGAGGAACTCCCAAAATCCGTGAAATATCCCACATTGCCACAAAATGAGAACGATTTTTTTTTATGAATTTGCCTCTGATCGAATCCCAAAACATCAATACGCAGCGATAATTATATTACATTTTAGAATTCAAACTGTAATACATAGTACATAGACATTGCATAAAATGTACACAGTACACATCATCAAACTCGACTATAGTAGATCTATAGACTATAGTTGCTTATCGCAAAAAAATGACAAATGACAGTGACAACGGCTACAGCATTCATATAATGAAAAGTTTTACAATTTTTTATTACTATAAATATGTTTATTTAACATTTATGATTGTATTATCCCTTACAATTGGCTTGATTAAAATATTTTCGTAATCTTTATTCTCTAGATTTGGAATTTGTATTACATATAAAAGTGTTGTTCTATTATTCAAGACTAAAAAAAAACTTAGCATTTCACCTATGGATAACGACTATAATTTTCTATTTTCAAAAATTTTGTTTACCTCGTGAACTTTTTTTCCCTTTATAGAAAACTATTTATTACGTTAATTTTTGCCCATTGAATGTCACACTTTATATTTATTATTTCTTCTTTTATGAGCCTAACTTGGCTTGGAAGATTAAGTGTTATCTCTTCCGCAAAGTTTCCGCAAATTTTCCTAATATAATTATTTATGGAATTGGTGACACTAGACAATTTACGAAGTCTGACCTTAAATTTGTTATTGAGTACTACCTGTTTATTATTGTTTTCTATTATCTCGTTAACGCTGTTTTCTAAGGATGTAAAGTTATCATGATCTAGGGTACCTGCCACGTATTTCCATGCGAATTAATGGCTCTAGTAGTAAATTAATGGCTCTAACGGGTCTACTGTTATGGAAGAGGGAGGTAATGGTGTCGAAAGTGGTTAATGGTGATCCATTTCGTATTCAGGATATGGTAGTTATCCGTAGTTTCTAGGCTATTTCCTATGTGTCCAGCTAGTTTATAAAGTGCGTCTTCGATATGCTTTAGATGTCGTATTTTCCCTCTTTGCAAATTCAGCATTGCCAACCATCGTGTCTATCTTCCTCTTCATTTTTGGAAAATAAAATCCTTTGGACAGCTGAAGCTTATTTTCATGAGAATTTTTAACTTTTAAGATTACAGCTTGGTCGCCCTCGGTTGCCAAATCTGTTACCTTTGATTGCGTGTAACGAATTCTATACCTCCTAGAATGGACTGGATATATTTCTTGAATTTGACATTATTGGTTCTGAGGATTGTATGCCATTAATGACAGACAGGGTTGAGGTATGTCTTAAGGAGTTTTATAAGGGGGGCTTAGCGAGTCTAGCGTAGTCCCTTATGAACCGCCTGTAATATCCGTAATAGGAAAGATCTTAGTTTCTTCAAAGTTTTTGGTCTTGGAAATTTGGCAATTGCTGTGACTTTAGCTGGATTGGCGTCAATCCCTTTATCAAAGATTATAAGTGCGTGGAATTCCACCCTGGATTTGAAAATCTTGCACTTGTCCAGCTGACATTTCATGCTAGCGTCATTAAGAGTTTTAAAAATTGTCTCCAAGTTTTGTGAATGTGTTTTCTCATCTTGCTGAAAACCACAATATCATCTATATAGATATATCATATCTTTCCTATATGGTCCCTGAGAATATCGTCCAAAGCACGTTGAAAAATAGATGGAGCATTTGTGAGCCCAAACGGGAGTCGTGTAAACTCGTATTTGCCATTATTAACAGAAAAGCCTGTCTTCTCTAAACAACTTTTGAGATCAAGTACGGAGCTGTTTTCGAGTTGGGAGAATATATCATTGATTTCAGGTATGGGATGCATCAGATTTTTTGGGGACAATCCACACTGGTGAGTGGTAACCTTGAGGATCGAATGATGCCATCATTGAGGAGTTCCTTTACTTGTCTGTCTACTTCCTCCTTAAGAGACATAGGGAATTGATAAAATTTTGAATGGACGGGTTCGTCCGATTTTGTCCGTATGTCCGCTTTGACGTTAGTTACGAACGTAAGCTCTTCGTTCGACCTGGCAAAGAGTTGTGGGTATTTATTGGTCAGAATATTTAGTTTCTTGATTTGTGGTGAAGTCATATGGTCGGTACGGGGGAAAATGCTGTTCCCTGCCTCGAGTTTCTTTTCCTTAATTTGTAATTTAACACGGTTTTTTATAAACATTAGATTATAATTGGTGTAAATAGTAGTTTGCAATTCTTTCAGTCAATATAAAAGTTTTTAGTGTGAAGAGTAAGAAAAATTTAATGGGAACGTCGAAAATGTTAAACAAATTAGCTCTTATATGGTGGATTATTTGGATGCTACCTCCTACTGAGGTTGCTTTGAATGGTTTTTTATTGAGTATTGGGTTAGAGACCCAACAAGGCTTGGGTTTGACATACTAATTTTCCACTCTCACAAAACAAGATAAGAATTGTCTTTAAATAATTCTTTTAATTCACTTTATGTCAGAGTTCACTTTCAAATAGTAATTTTGAATTCGATAAATGTTTTATATTTTCTAAAAGGAAGGAAAATATGCTTATTTATTTTCTTATGCTTATGACATTCTACAAGAAAATTTTTTTTGTAAATTTGCCAAAAAAATTATATTAATACCCCTTACTCGCAGAGTAAAAGGGTATACTAGATTCGTTAAATAGTAAGTAACAGGCAAAAGGACCGACCATATAAAGTATATATATTCTTGATCAGGATCAATAGCCGAGTCGATCTGGCCATGTCCGTCTGACTGTCAGTGTTGAAGACTCTCCTTCGCACTTTTACTAGCTGAGTAACGGGTATCAGATAGTCGGGGAACTCGACTATAGCGTTCTCTCTTGTTTTAATTCAGGATTCTTAATGTTTTGTTTTAAAATGTTCTATTTTTTTTTTTTTAATCGTGTCTTACATTAAAATGTTGATCTGAATCCTTCCCGGTGGTCCAGTTGAAGAGCGAGCTGCGATCGTACCTTACAACTCAAAGCAGGATCAACTCCGTTCTTTTATTCCAGTGTAGCGAACTACGGCAGCTGATTTCTCATTTATGTAAAATAAATTATACTGCTTACTTTGCATTTTCCACGATGAAGCGTTGTGAAAGAGAAATACAGCTTATACCGCCTTTTAAACCTAAGAGAGTTGTTTCTTTTCTAGATAATGTAAGGATGGTAAAGATTTAATTAAATTATGTTTCTGCTCTTAACGGTGGCGCTGCTGACTGATGAAATCCTGAAGCAGACCTCCTGGTCGGGCAATCTATCCCTCATTGGTCTCACTGGCCTCACTGGTTAATTTTTTAATATTTTATTCTCCTAGATGCCACCTGTAATTTAATGCCCTTTCCAAACCACAACACACGCGCAAAACATACCTTCTAGGGGTTGGCACTAAAGTTAACGAAATATGAATTGTTTACTGATGATTCACTGTACATTCTGCGTTTTGATTGAAATTTCCGAGTTTTGGTTGAATTGTTCATTTTTCTTTTTTGTAATTTTAAGAAATCACTATATTTTTTTGGACGGACTGAACCCACTTTATTGCTCGCTGGCTTAATCTTAATTGATGCCTAGTGGCTACCGCTTCGGGTCGGGACCTCGATTCTGAACTCCAAAAATGCAGTTGAAGAAATGTTCTACATGACGGCCTAATAAACATTTTTGCCGACCTTAAGAACGGCATAAATATGTTATTTAGCCTACTTTTCAGGCTGAGATCGAAGACAAGCTGTCTACCAAAATCTCACTTGGGGTAATATATTGCCACAAGGAAGATGCAAGCTTGCCGGGCGAATACCTTAGGTCTTTAGCGTGGTATTTGCCTACAACTTTTCCTTGGAGATCCTCGATCTCGTAATACGCCGCTCCGAGCTTCTTCCGAATTGTTGATTTTATAAAGACCGGAGCCAGTTTTGAGCTAAAACCTTTGTTTCCGGAACGCCAAAACAGTGGAAGATTTCCTTTACCAGAAAGGGAAGGATAGCCTCCGTAGTGAACTTTTTTACGGCTTTAAGAAATGGGAATTTTGAAGCATGATCGACGACTATGAACAATCCTATATTCCCTTCTGAGCTACGCGGATACGGTCCTAAAAAATCGACATAAAGTCTTTGGGAGATCCTGTTTGAATGACCAGTAAGGGTTGTCTGAAGATCTGACTGGGGTGTTTGGTAGTTTTACACACCGTACACTTGTTGACAAATTCCTTGACATCTGCTGCTAAATTTGGCCAATAAAAATACCTTCTTAGTTTCTCCAATATTTTTGCTACTCCGCAGTGAGTTGCCATGGGATCTTCATGGGCTCTTTTTAGCAAGTCGGGAACAAACTCTTGGGAAGCCAGAGTTTCCAGCAAGACTCATCTCCAACCTTTTCGTCTACAGAGCGTTCCGCGCGATGATATAAGTACCCGATGCTGAAAAATCTTGGTGTTCCTGAAGAGACAGCTAACTTTAAATTTTCATACTCTATTCCCCTGAATTCTTTGGCCTCCACTAATCTTGGCGTCCACTAAACTTGTTACTTCAAAAGCGGATAGGTCATCTGTAAAGGTCCTTGACAGGGACCAGCGGGCCAGATGGGAACTTAGGTCTCTCTGGGACATAAGCCATTTTAAAGAAGCGTGGTCCGTGATAATGCTAAATTCTTGACGCTCCACATATGCCCTATATTTTTTTTATTGCCAACACGGCTGCTAAACACTCCTTTTCAGTCACTGTGTAATTTGATTGGCACCTGTTCAGCTTCCGAGACATAAAGGAGATCGGAACCTCGTTTCCTTCCGAGTCTTGCTGTATTAGGACCGCTCCAACTCCTGTATTGCTTGCAGCGCAATGAATAGAAAAAGGTGCGTAAAAATTCGGGCTGTGTAAGACTGGGGCAGTGCACATTATTTTCTTTAGCCCCTCAAAGGCTTCCTGAGCTTCCTTGGTGCAAACAAATCTCCGTCTATTTTTAAGGTTGAAAAAAAATTGAATCACACGCCAGTGTTTTTAACAGTGCTCCAGGTAAACAATTCCAAAAATTCCAAAAATGCCTGGACAAATAGATATTCTAACAAATCTATAAGTTATTAATCATCAATTAACTAATTACAAATATAAATAAACTAACCAAAAACAATGAGTGAAAACGAAGCTCGCGTGCAGCGTCAACGTCAGCAAGATGAGCGACGGATCTCTTTGCAACGCAACAACGCTTACTTTTCCGTCGTCTCTGCGGAATCGAAACGCGAGCGGTCAATCACCCCCAACCCGACAGCTGATCCTTCTCTCTTAACACGCGACAGTGAACGCTCTTGCTCCCCGTAGCCGTCGCTACTATCTATCGGGCCGACGCAATCCGACCGCCCGCGATTGGCAACTCCCAAACCGCCAAACGAACATCTGCTTACAGCGAACGTCAAAGAACGATCTTGCTCTTCGTCTCCCCTACCAACAAATTCTGCTTACAACAAGCAAAGAGAACAGAACTTAGCTGTAACAGCAAGCACAAACTCTTCAGTTGTCAAAACAACCTCAATAGCTAAAACAACACCGATGCCGACTTCCCGCTCAACACATACAAACACAACGAAAACTGCGCAGACAGGAAAACAATCTGCAACAAACGAAAACGCAAAGCCGGCCATACAGACTGGAATGGATCGCTACATCCAAATAAAACGAAAGCTAAGCCCCAACGCCAACACAACTTTAGGCGAAGTACCGAACAATGCCAACAGGTTCGACATTTTGGCAGACACTAATACAAAAATAAGCCAAAGTCACCACAAATATCCTAGTACATTTGCATACATATTTGCTCTAGTACATTTGTAAACAATGTAATAAAGCTCATAGGTGAAGCAAATTTCCACATAATTCCCTTAAATAGAGGAAACATTCATGAAACTAAAGTTCAGACCAAGTCTAAACAACACTTAAGAGCCTTAACAAACTATTTGGACGAAGGAGAAAAAAGCTATTACACATACCAGCTAAAAAGCTGCAAGGGTCTGCAAGTCGTACTGAAGGGCATTGTTGGCGGAACTCATATTGTCGGTCATTGTTTATTGTTTGTTGTTTATTGTTGGCAAATGAAGTAGAAAAAATTTGAAGTCTAGTGTAAGTTTAGGGCGAAGGCGGGAGCATAATAAAGTTCTCTCTCGCTCTTTGCGAATTCGCCCCGTCTTCGCCAACCTCTGTTAAGCTAGGCCTAAGAACACATATGTTAAATAGAGATGAAGTCGAAAAATTGAATTCAACACGAGCACACGCATTTTTTCGTTGTCGTAGTTCCGAAATTAAACCTAATTATTCTTGCCACCAAAGTTCAATATTTTTAATAATCTAATTAAAATCTTCATGGCGCCACCGGGTGGACAATAATTAGTTTAAACAAATTAAAGTGACAGTGACACATATAATATAATACGAGTATATATATATAATAATATAAAAGTGCAACATAAAAAATTGTTGGCCGCGACGCGCTATTGTGTTTAAACAATAAATATTTCTTAACCATATTCCGTGTCGGTCGCGAAATACCCTGCTTCCGGAATTGCCGCCACCACCGAGGGAACTTTTAAGGAAAGTGGCCGCTTAAATAAGCATTCGGAAATCACAGGTATTTGTGCAAAAAATTGAAAGCTAGAGTTATAGACAAATTTAATGTTTATTGTCTTGTGCTGGAATATTGCACCTCGCTTTCAGTTCTTGGCACATATGTACGTATCAATATAGTAGAGCTAGATTGCATGCAAATTATTCAATTTATTGGTTGATAAAATAAATACACATACACATATTGAACCGCTTTTGGACGCAACATTTATTTATTATTTTGTACTGTATTATTGCAATCACTGTCGCCCCCCTTCCCCCTCTCGTTCGTTGAAACTCGCATTAATAGTTGGGAAGTTAATCCAAGCTTGCGCACTAATACACAGACAGCCTTATATACTAGCAGCTGCAGCGGTGAACTTTTCGTTTTCGCATCGCTTTTGCACCGCTACCTACGTTGTTGTTGTTTGACCCTTTTTCGTTGGCGCGCTTAGATTAGCGGACCGTCAAGGGATGCTCTACCCTGTATTCTGCGGGTATACCCTTTTCGGCGTCATTTCGCACCCACTATTAATTGATACTGCGTTACTTGAATTTCAATATAAATAATTTGTTTTCGTTGTTCTCATCAGAAAACAAGAGAGAACGCTATAGTCGAGTTCCCGACTATCTGATACCCGTTACTCAGCTAGTGAAAGTGCGAAGGAGGTCTTCAACACTGACAGTTTTTGGCGGTTTGTGGGCGTTAGAGTGGGCGATAGAAATTTACAAGACCAATACAAAAATGAAAAAATATCAAAACAATTCAAAAGTGTGGCCGTGGCAGTTTTGGGCGGTTTGTGGGCGTTAGAGTGGGCGTGGCAACATGAATCGACAAACTTGCGCTGCTTCTATGTCTCTGAAGTCTGTATGCTTAATCTCAACATTCTAGCTTTTGTAGTTCTTAAAATTTCGACGTTCATGCGGACGGACAGACGGACATGGCCAAGTCGACTTGGCTATTGACCTTGATCAAGAATATATATACTTTATATGGTCGTAAACGCTTCCTTCTGCCTGTTACATACTTTTCAACGAATCAAGTATACCCTTTTACTCTACGAGTAACGGGTATAAATATTTAATATACATTTCGAACAGTAAATTAATTATTTATGAAATTAAAAATAACCTATCTTTTTGGTTTAATAAATTTCTAATTATTGATTCGAAGGTCTTAAATTATATTGTCGGTCTGATTTGAGATAATTTGTTTCGGTCATTTATTTATTTAATTCGGAAATAACATTTAATTAATTTAAATATTTAATTTAAAATGAGCCTAGAAACCAAAAATAAATCTGTTCTGGAAGAGCTGAAAAACAAGCTCCAAAGTCGGGTCAGAACAATTCGCCGATTAAATGAGCGATTAGAAACGGGATCGATTCCGCTATTAGAGGAAGAATTGAAATGTCGACTAGAAAACTTAAATGCTTCAATTAGTAAGGCAAATCAATTACAAGAACAGATAGAAGACATAGATTGTAGCGATGCATTTGGCGACGAGTTGGAAGAGCTTTGTATAGTGACCAAGGCAAAAATAATGTCCCTGTTGTCTGCAAGCGTCAGCGAAGCTCCGGGATCAGCTGCTGTAGCTCCAACTCGTGCGCGACTTCCGAATTTGGCATTGCCAAAATTCAGTGGAGATTATTCGGAGTTCAAAAATTTCATCAGCTTTTTCGAAACTTTGGTTCATAAAGACGCCAGCATTCCAGTTATCGAAAAATTTAACCATTTAATTTCATGTCTCTCTGGTGAAGCTTTAGGAACAGTTAAAGCTTACCAAGTCACCGAGGGCAATTACGAAAAGGCACTAGCCAGTTTAAAAAAGGTTTACGATAACGATCGTAACGAAATTGTGTCGAGCAAGCCACATAATCGTAGCTCATTCTCGTGTTCCTTCTCCAACAGCAAGCCTCAGCTAAATTATAGCTATTGCAATGCAGCAGAAAATTTGCTACATAATTGTAGCCCGTTTGGGCGTCTCTCTGTAATGCAAAGGTTCAAGTTTGTTAAGTCTGCCTCCTTATGTATCAATTGTCTGCGAAAAGGCCATACTGTTTCGAAATGCAAATGCAAAAAGTGTCGAGCTTGTGACCGCTCACACCATGTTCTGCTTCATAGATATACAGTGCCTGAGAACAGTTTAGCGTTGCCACCCCCGCCAGAGACCATATCTCCTACTTTTAACCAAGATCAACCTTCTACGTCACATGTTATGCATGCCACGTCCTTGGACAGGATGATTTTGGCTACGTCAATCGTAAGCGTCTGTACGAAAAACGGAGAATACGTTTTGGCCCGAGCTCTGCTGGATTCTGGGTCTCAAACGAATTTTATAACAGAAGAACTGGCGAACCGCTTTCAGATTCGTAAAAGGAGTCGTGTATCAACTTACTTGGTATTGGCGAGTTCAATTCTCAAGGCAAAAAAAAGATACACACAGTGGGGAAGTCGCGAATAAATGGGAGTGAGTTCTCGTTCGATTTCTGGATCTTAAAGTCGATCTCCGGTTACCATCCTGATCAGTCGGTGAACGTCAGTGATTGGAAGATCCCGAAGAACCTACCATTAGCAGACCAATATTTCTACAAGTCACAAAAAATTGATATGTTGATAGAAGCAGAATCTTTATTTGAATTGCTAGCTGTTGGTCAAATTAGACAAGGTCCTGACTATCCAACTCTACAAAAAAACCTTCTTGGTTGGGTTGTTTCGGGCAGATACAAGGTTGCAGTCCCGAAACAAGTTGTGAATAGTTTCAGTTGTAGTGAAGAACCTTTAGTATCGATTGACGGCACACTACAGAAATTTTGGTCGCTGGAGGAAATGCCAAATCCAAAGAAAATTCTGTCGCCTGAGCACAAGTTATGTGAAGACTACTCAGGTATTGCCATCAGGTCGGTTTGAAGCTAGGCTGCCGTTTAAATCTGATCCAAATGGATTAGGCAACTCCTTCGAGGTTGCAAAACGGCGGTTTTTGTCGCTTGAGGGAAGGTTGTCTCGAGATCCTAACTTGAAGACCATGTACTTGGAATTCATGGAAGAATATCTCGCCCTAGGTTATATGTCGCCTACAGACAACAAAATCTCTTCCACTCCACATTATGTCATTCCCCATCAATGCGTGTTAAGGCCCCAGAGTACGTCAACAAAGTTGCGCGTCGTGTTCGATGCGTCCTGCAAAACATCGTCTCAGGTGGCCTTAAACGACATCCTGATGGTGGGGCCGACAATTCAAGAAGAGTTGTACTCCACTCTACTCCGCTTCCGGCTGCACAGGTATGCCCTGACTGCCGATGTAAAAAAGATGTATCGCCAAGTAATGGTTAATGAAGCGGATAGGAAGTTTCAACTCATATTGTGGAGGAGAGACCCCTCTGAATCCTTGAGATTATACAAGCTCAACACCAGCCCCATTTCTGGCTATTCGGTGTTTAAATGTTCATTCCCTAGAGCTGCCGCCGTGATTGGATCCGATTTTTACGTCGATGACATGTTAACTGGTGCTGCATGCGTAGAGGAGCTAAAGACAATTAAGTCTGAAGTGTCTCAGGTTCTTCAAACAGCAGGTTTTGAATTGACAAAGTGGTTTTCAAACTCACCTGAGGTCACTGCATCTGAGAGCACAGTTAAGTCGATACCAATCTCGGATTCAGAGTCAACTAAGGCGTTAGAAATATCGTGGTTGCCTAGCGAAGATGCCTTCAAGTTCAAAATTGACACTTCTGTTATGGGTCTCCGAGCGACAAAACGGAACATACTATCGGTGACATCGAAGCTGTTTGACCCCCTCGGCTTGTTAAGTCCCATTGTGATTAAAGGAAAGATCCTATTGCAGGAACTCTGGCTTAATAAGTTAGATTGAGATGAGTCAATTCCGATGCATTTGGAAACAGCTTGGGATATGCTAAAAAGCACTCTGTCTCAACTGGATGAGATATCGATTCCTCGGTTCGTGCATACCGACCCATTGTCACCGGTACAGCTACATGCCTTTGCCGACGCCTCCATGAGAGCTTATGGAGCTATATATAGACGCATATTCGCAGCAAAACTGCCGAAGATTTTAAATTATCGTTGTTGACTTCAAAGTCAAAAGTAGCGCCGCTCAAGACCCAAACGCTCCCAAGGCTTGAGTTGTGTGCCGCTCACCTTCTCGCAGATCTCTGCCATAGAATCAAACCCTTATTAAAAGTCCCTATCGAACGAATTGTATACTAGTCGGACTCTGAAGTTACTCTTCACTGGATTCGATCTCATCCATCTTCGTTGTCGACATTCGTTTCGAACAGGGTAGCGGAGATTCAAGAATGGTCAGGAGAAGCTACGTGGCGGCATGTTCCCACAAAGCAGAACCCAGCAGATATCGTTTCGAGAGGTTGTGACGTCGAGGAGATAGGGCAGTCGATCTGTTTCACTGGCCCACCAGTCGGGAACAAACTCTTGGGAAGCCAGAGTTTCCAGCAAGACTCATCTCCAACCTTTTCGTCTACAGAGCGTTCCGCGCGATGATATAAGTACCCGATGCTGAAAAATCTTGGTGTTCCTGAAGAGACAGCTAACTTTAAATTTTCATACTCTATTTCCCTGAATTCTTTGGCCTCCACTAATCTTGGCGTCCACTAAACTTGTTACTTCAAAAGCGGATAGGTCATCTGTAAAGGTCCTTGACAGGGACCAGCGGGCCAGATGGGAACTTAGGTCTCTCTGGGACATAAGCCATTTTAAAGAAGCGTGGTCCGTGATAATGCTAAATTCTTGACGCTCCACATATGCCCTATATTTTTTTTATTGCCAACACGGCTGCTAAACACTCCTTTTCAGTCACTGTGTAATTTGATTGGCACCTGTTCAGCTTCCGAGACATAAAGGAGATCGGAACCTCGTTTCCTTCCGAGTCTTGCTGTATTAGGACCGCTCCAACTCCTGTATTGCTTGCAGCGCAATGAATAGAAAAAGGTGCGTAAAAATTCGGGCTGTGTAAGACTGGGGCAGTGCACATTATTTTCTTTAGCCCCTCAAAGGCTTCCTGAGCTTCCTTGGTGCAAACAAATCTCCGTCTATTTTTAAGGTTGAAAAAAAATTGAATCACACGCCAGTGTTTTTAACAGTGCTCCAGGTAAACAATTCCAAAAATTCCAAAAATGCCTGGACAAATAGATATTCTAACAAATCTATAAGTTATTAATCATCAATTAACTAATTACAAATATAAATAAACTAACCAAAAACAATGAGTGAAAACGAAGCTCGCGTGCAGCGTCAACGTCAGCAAGATGAGCGACGGATCTCTTTGCAACGCAACAACGCTTACTTTTCCGTCGTCTCTGCGGAATCGAAACGCGAGCGGTCAATCACCCCCAACCCGACAGCTGATCCTTCTCTCTTAACACGCGACAGTGAACGCTCTTGCTCCCCGTAGCCGTCGCTACTATCTATCGGGCCGACGCAATCCGACCGCCCGCGATTGGCAACTCCCAAACCGCCAAACGAACATCTGCTTACAGCGAACGTCAAAGAACGATCTTGCTCTTCGTCTCCCCTACCAACAAATTCTGCTTACAACAAGCAAAGAGAACAGAACTTAGCTGTAACAGCAAGCACAAACTCTTCAGTTGTCAAAACAACCTCAATAGCTAAAACAACACCGATGCCGACTTCCCGCTCAACACATACAAACACAACGAAAACTGCGCAGACAGGAAAACAATCTGCAACAAACGAAAACGCAAAGCCGGCCATACAGACTGGAATGGATCGCTACATCCAAATAAAACGAAAGCTAAGCCCCAACGCCAACACAACTTTAGGCGAAGTACCGAACAATGCCAACAGGTTCGACATTTTGGCAGACACTAATACAAAAATAAGCCAAAGTCACCACAAATATCCTAGTACATTTGCATACATATTTGCTCTAGTACATTTGTAAACAATGTAATAAAGCTCATAGGTGAAGCAAATTTCCACATAATTCCCTTAAATAGAGGAAACATTCATGAAACTAAAGTTCAGACCAAGTCTAAACAACACTTAAGAGCCTTAACAAACTATTTGGACGAAGGAGAAAAAAGCTATTACACATACCAGCTAAAAAGCTGCAAGGGTCTGCAAGTCGTACTGAAGGGCATTGTTGGCGGAACTCATATTGTCGGTCATTGTTTATTGTTTGTTGTTTATTGTTGGCAAATGAAGTAGAAAAAATTTGAAGTCTAGTGTAAGTTTAGGGCGAAGGCGGGAGCATAATAAAGTTCTCTCTCGCTCTTTGCGAATTCGCCCCGTCTTCGCCAACCTCTGTTAAGCTAGGCCTAAGAACACATATGTTAAATAGAGATGAAGTCGAAAAATTGAATTCAACACGAGCACACGCATTTTTTCGTTGTCGTAGTTCCGAAATTAAACCTAATTATTCTTGCCACCAAAGTTCAATATTTTTAATAATCTAATTAAAATCTTCATGGCGCCACCGGGTGGACAATAATTAGTTTAAACAAATTAAAGTGACAGTGACACATATAATATAATACGAGTATATATATATAATAATATAAAAGTGCAACATAAAAAATTGTTGGCCGCGACGCGCTATTGTGTTTAAACAATAAATATTTCTTAACCATATTCCGTGTCGGTCGCGAAATACCCTGCTTCCGGAATTGCCGCCACCACCGAGGGAACTTTTAAGGAAAGTGGCCGCTAGAACTAGCATTCGGAAATCAGAGGTATTTGTGCAAAATATTGAAACCAGAGTTATAGACAAATTTAATGTTTATTGTCTTGTGCACCTCGCTTTCAGTTCTTGGCACATATGTACGTATGAACATAAAATTATTCAATTTATTGGTTGATAAAATAAATACACATACATATATTGAACCCCTTTGGACGCAACATTTATTTAAAATATTGTACTGTATTATTGGATTCACTGTCGCCCTCTTCCCCCTCTCGTTCGGTGAAACTCGCATTAATAGTTAGGAAGTTAATCCAAGCTTGCGCACTAATACACAGACAGCCTTATATACTAGCAGCTGCAGCGGTGAACTTTTCGTTTTCGCATCGCTTTTGCACCGCTACCTACGTTGTTGTTGTTTGACCCTTTTTCGTTGGCGCGCTTAGATTAGCGGACCGTCAAGGGATGCTCTACCCTGTATTCTGCGGGTATACCCTTTTCGGCGTCATTTCGCACCCACTATTAATTGATACTGCGTTACTTGAATTTCAATATAAATAATTTGTTTTCGTTGTTCTCATCAGAAAACAAGAGAGAACGCTATAGTCGAGTTCCCGACTATCTGATACCCGTTACTCAGCTAGTGAAAGTGCGAAGGAGGTCTTCAACACTGACAGTTTTTGGCGGTTTGTGGGCGTTAGAGTGGGCGATAGAAATTTACAAGACCAATACAAAAATGAAAAAATATCAAAACAATTCAAAAGTGTGGCCGTGGCAGTTTTGGGCGGTTTGTGGGCGTTAGAGTGGGCGTGGCAACATGAATCGACAAACTTGCGCTGCTTCTATGTCTCTGAAGTCTGTATGCTTAATCTCAACATTCTAGCTTTTGTAGTTCTTAAAATTTCGACGTTCATGCGGACGGACAGACGGACATGGCCAAGTCGACTTGGCTATTGACCTTGATCAAGAATATATATACTTTATATGGTCGTAAACGCTTCCTTCTGCCTGTTACATACTTTTCAACGAATCAAGTATACCCTTTTACTCTACGAGTAACGGGTATAAATATTTAATATACATTTCGAACAGTAAATTAATTATTTATGAAATTAAAAATAACCTATCTTTTTGGTTTAATAAATTTCTAATTATTGATTCGAAGGTCTTAAATTATATTGTCGGTCTGATTTGAGATAATTTGTTTCGGTCATTTATTTATTTAATTCGGAAATAACATTTAATTAATTTAAATATTTAATTTAAAATGAGCCTAGAAACCAAAAATAAATCTGTTCTGGAAGAGCTGAAAAACAAGCTCCAAAGTCGGGTCAGAACAATTCGCCGATTAAATGAGCGATTAGAAACGGGATCGATTCCGCTATTAGAGGAAGAATTGAAATGTCGACTAGAAAACTTAAATGCTTCAATTAGTAAGGCAAATCAATTACAAGAACAGATAGAAGACATAGATTGTAGCGATGCATTTGGCGACGAGTTGGAAGAGCTTTGTATAGTGACCAAGGCAAAAATAATGTCCCTGTTGTCTGCAAGCGTCAGCGAAGCTCCGGGATCAGCTGCTGTAGCTCCAACTCGTGCGCGACTTCCGAATTTGGCATTGCCAAAATTCAGTGGAGATTATTCGGAGTTCAAAAATTTCATCAGCTTTTTCGAAACTTTGGTTCATAAAGACGCCAGCATTCCAGTTATCGAAAAATTTAACCATTTAATTTCATGTCTCTCTGGTGAAGCTTTAGGAACAGTTAAAGCTTACCAAGTCACCGAGGGCAATTACGAAAAGGCACTAGCCAGTTTAAAAAAGGTTTACGATAACGATCGTAACGAAATTGTGTCGAGCAAGCCACATAATCGTAGCTCATTCTCGTGTTCCTTCTCCAACAGCAAGCCTCAGCTAAATTATAGCTATTGCAATGCAGCAGAAAATTTGCTACATAATTGTAGCCCGTTTGGGCGTCTCTCTGTAATGCAAAGGTTCAAGTTTGTTAAGTCTGCCTCCTTATGTATCAATTGTCTGCGAAAAGGCCATACTGTTTCGAAATGCAAATGCAAAAAGTGTCGAGCTTGTGACCGCTCACACCATGTTCTGCTTCATAGATATACAGTGCCTGAGAACAGTTTAGCGTTGCCACCCCCGCCAGAGACCATATCTCCTACTTTTAACCAAGATCAACCTTCTACGTCACATGTTATGCATGCCACGTCCTTGGACAGGATGATTTTGGCTACGTCAATCGTAAGCGTCTGTACGAAAAACGGAGAATACGTTTTGGCCCGAGCTCTGCTGGATTCTGGGTCTCAAACGAATTTTATAACAGAAGAACTGGCGAACCGCTTTCAGATTCGTAAAAGGAGTCGTGTATCAACTTACTTGGTATTGGCGAGTTCAATTCTCAAGGCAAAAAAAAGATACACACAGTGGGGAAGTCGCGAATAAATGGGAGTGAGTTCTCGTTCGATTTCTGGATCTTAAAGTCGATCTCCGGTTACCATCCTGATCAGTCGGTGAACGTCAGTGATTGGAAGATCCCGAAGAACCTACCATTAGCAGACCAATATTTCTACAAGTCACAAAAAATTGATATGTTGATAGAAGCAGAATCTTTATTTGAATTGCTAGCTGTTGGTCAAATTAGACAAGGTCCTGACTATCCAACTCTACAAAAAAACCTTCTTGGTTGGGTTGTTTCGGGCAGATACAAGGTTGCAGTCCCGAAACAAGTTGTGAATAGTTTCAGTTGTAGTGAAGAACCTTTAGTATCGATTGACGGCACACTACAGAAATTTTGGTCGCTGGAGGAAATGCCAAATCCAAAGAAAATTCTGTCGCCTGAGCACAAGTTATGTGAAGACTACTCAGGTATTGCCATCAGGTCGGTTTGAAGCTAGGCTGCCGTTTAAATCTGATCCAAATGGATTAGGCAACTCCTTCGAGGTTGCAAAACGGCGGTTTTTGTCGCTTGAGGGAAGGTTGTCTCGAGATCCTAACTTGAAGACCATGTACTTGGAATTCATGGAAGAATATCTCGCCCTAGGTTATATGTCGCCTACAGACAACAAAATCTCTTCCAATCCACATTATGTCATTCCCCATCAATGCGTGTTAAGGCCCCAGAGTACGTCAACAAAGTTGCGCGTCGTGTTCGATGCGTCCTGCAAAACATCGTCTCAGGTGGCCTTAAACGACATCCTGATGGTGGGGCCGACAATTCAAGAAGAGTTGTACTCCACTCTACTCCGCTTCCGGCTGCACAGGTATGCCCTGACTGCCGATGTAAAAAAGATGTATCGCCAAGTAATGGTTAATGAAGCGGATAGGAAGTTTCAACTCATATTGTGGAGGAGAGACCCCTCTGAATCCTTGAGATTATACAAGCTCAACACCAGCCCCATTTCTGGCTATTCGGTGTTTAAATGTTCATTCCCTAGAGCTGCCGCCGTGATTGGATCCGATTTTTACGTCGATGACATGTTAACTGGTGCTGCATGCGTAGAGGAGCTAAAGACAATTAAGTCTGAAGTGTCTCAGGTTCTTCAAACAGCAGGTTTTGAATTGACAAAGTGGTTTTCAAACTCACCTGAGGTCACTGCATCTGAGAGCACAGTTAAGTCGATACCAATCTCGGATTCAGAGTCAACTAAGGCGTTAGAAATATCGTGGTTGCCTAGCGAAGATGCCTTCAAGTTCAAAATTGACACTTCTGTTATGGGTCTCCGAGCGACAAAACGGAACATACTATCGGTGACATCGAAGCTGTTTGACCCCCTCGGCTTGTTAAGTCCCATTGTGATTAAAGGAAAGATCCTATTGCAGGAACTCTGGCTTAATAAGTTAGATTGAGATGAGTCAATTCCGATGCATTTGGAAACAGCTTGGGATATGCTAAAAAGCACTCTGTCTCAACTGGATGAGATATCGATTCCTCGGTTCGTGCATACCGACCCATTGTCACCGGTACAGCTACATGCCTTTGCCGACGCCTCCATGAGAGCTTATGGAGCTATATATAGACGCATATTCGCAGCAAAACTGCCGAAGATTTTAAATTATCGTTGTTGACTTCAAAGTCAAAAGTAGCGCCGCTCAAGACCAAAACGCTCCCAAGGCTTGAGTTGTGTGCCGCTCACCTTCTCGCAGATCTCTGCCATAGAATCAAACCCTTATTAAAAGTCCCTATCGAACGAATTGTATACTAGTCGGACTCTGAAGTTACTCTTCACTGGATTCGATCTCATCCATCTTCGTTGTCGACATTCGTTTCGAACAGGGTAGCGGAGATTCAAGAATGGTCAGGAGAAGCTACGTGGCGGCATGTTCCCACAAAGCAGAACCCAGCAGATATCGTTTCGAGAGGTTGTGACGTCGAGGAGATAGGGCAGTCGATCTGTTTCACTGGCCCACCATTTCTGAAGGACGAAGAAGAAAACTGGCCCAAAAATGCGCATTTCGAGCCGGATGAGGAAGTCTTGCGTCAGGAAGCTAGGAAGACTGTGGTCGGGCTGACCGCTGCTCTGCAAACTTCCGATTTGCAGGATGTCATCGAGGGGTTTTCGTCACACCTCAAACTGCTTAGAGTGTTCGCTTATATGTTCCGCTTTATAAGAAAATGCAAAGACAAGAGTATAGTTTTCGAAGAAACTCACCGACTGGCCCTGTCTATACGACATTAAAAATTCGAGGAAGGCCCCCGTATAAGTCCTACGTTGCCTTATTTGTTTGTTTTGCGTCCAAGGCGGTTCACTTAGAGATTGTCTCAGATCTAAGTACTGATTCTTTTCTATTGGCTTTTCAAAGATTCATTGGTCGACGAGGATGTCCGCAGACGGTGCATTGCGACAACGCGACGAACTTCGTCGGAGCGAGTCGCCACTTCCAGGCTCTTCGCGATCGGATCGAGGAGCAGGCGGACGCAATTTGCGAGTTCGCATCAAAAAGCGGATGCGAATTTGCGTTCACACCCCCTCGGGCTCCGCACATGGACGGCTCCACATATGCCCTATATTTTTTTTATTACCAACACGGCTGCTAAACACTCCTTTTCAGTCACTGTGTAATTTGATTGGCACCTGTTCAGCTTCCGAGACATAAAGGAGATCGGAACCTCGTTTCCTTCCGAGTCTTGCTGTATTAGGACCGCTCCAACTCCTGTATTGCTTGCAGCGCAATGAATAGAAAAAGGTGCGTAAAAATTCGGGCTGTGTAAGACTGGGGCAGTGCACATTATTTTTTTTAGCCCCTCAAAGGCTTCCTGAGCTTCCTTGGTGCAAACAAATCTCCGTCTATTTTTAAGGTTGAAAAAAAAATTGAATCACATCGCCAGTGTTTTTAACAGTGCTCCAGGTAAACAATTCCGAAAATTCCAAGAATGCCTGGACAAATAGATATTCTAACAAATCTATAAGTTATTAATCATCAATTAACTAATTACAAATATAAATAAACTAACCAAAAACAATGAGTGAAAACGAAGCTCGCGTGCAGCGTCAACGTCAGCAAGATGAGCGACGGATCTCTTTGCAACGCAACAACGCTTACTTTTCCGTCGTCTCTGCGGAATCGAACCGCGAGCGGTCAATCACCCCCAACCCGACAGCTGATCCTTCTCTCTTAACACGCGACAGTGAACGCTCTTGCTCCCCGTAGCCGTCGCTACTATCTATCGGGCCGACGCAATCCGACCGCCCGCGATTGGCAACTCCCAACCCGCCAAACGAACACCTGCTTACAGCGAACGTCAAAGAACGATCTTGCTCTTCGTCTCCCCTACCAACAAATTCTGCTTACAACAAGCAAAGAGAACAGAACTTAGCTGTAACAGCAAGCACAAACTCTTCAGTTGTCAAAACAACCTCAATAGCTAAAACAACACCGATGCCGACTGCCCGCTCAACACATACAAACACAACGAAAACTGCGCAGACAGGAAAACAATCTGCAACAAACGAAAACGCAAAGCCGGCCATACAGACTGGAATGGATCGCTACATCCAAATAAAACGAAAGCTAAGCCCCAACGCCAACACAACTTTAGGCGAAGTACCGAACAATGCCAACAGGTTCGACATTTTGGCAGACACTAATACAAAAATAAGCCAAAGTCACCACAAATATCCTAGTACATTTGCATACATATTTGCTCTAGTACATTTCTAAACAATGTAATAAAGCTCATAGGTGAAGCAAATTTCCACATAATTCCCTTAAATAGAGGCAACATTCATGCAACTAAAGTTCAGACCAAGTCTAAACAACACTTAAGAGTCTTAACAAACTATTTGGACAAAGGAGAAAAAAGCTATTACACATACCAGCTAAAAAGCTGCAAGGGTCTGCAAGTCGTACTGAAGGGCATTGTTGGCGGAACTCATATTGTCGGTCATTGTTTATTGTTTGTTTTTTATTGTTGGCAAATGAAGTAGAAAAAATTTGAAGTCTAGTGTAAGTTTAGGGCGAAGGCGGGAGCATAATAAAGTTCTCTCTCGCTCTTTGCGAATTCGCCCCGTCTTCGCCAACCTCTGTTAAGCTAGGCCTAAGAACACATATGTTAAATAGAGATGAAGTCGAAAAATTGAATTCAACACAAGCACACGCATTTTTTCGCTGTCGTAGTTCCGAAATTAAACCTAATTATTCTTGCCACCAAAGTTCAATATTTTTAATAAACTAATTAAAATCTTCAGGCATAGAGCCTGATGTATCACCAGAGGAAAAAAAGCTGGCGCTACATCGTCTTCAACATCTTAAACAAAGATAGACAGCCGCACCCACTCTTCAAGGTGGAACTTGCACCAGAAACAAAGATGCCGAAAAGAAACGATGTGCATCCAATCTACAAACTCAAATTTGTACTACATCGTAGAATCACTGCAGGAGAGCCTCACAAACGTAACAATCTGGTACAATGTATGAACTGCCAAGAATACGGCCATACAAAGTCTTACTGTAAGCTGCGCCCAGTGTGCGTAGTCTGTGGTGAGCTCCACGACAAAGCCAGCTGCAGTGCACCCAAAGAAGACTCAAGCAGAAAAAAGTGTGGCAACTGAGTGGCAATCACACAGCCAACTACAGAGGCTGCCCAGTATACAAAGATCTCAAAAGCCGCATTAACCAGCGCGTAGCCACTGTACGCTCACAAAACGCACCGATCACGAAAATACCCCCCAAAAACAACCCATAAGTTTTCTTCTCTACCGCAGCCAGATCCTCACTTGGTACTGGCCTACTGACCCCAAAGAACTACCTGATCAAATTGATTTCGCAGTCACCAAAAACATTCCCCGTAATTTGATAGGCGCCGAGTGCCTCCCTGACCTATTATCTGACCACTCGGCCCTCCTAATAAATCTGCTCCGACACCCAGAACCAGCAAACCTCTCTTATAAGTTGACTTCAGAAAAAACCAACTGGCTCAAATACAAAAAATACATAAGCTCACACATTGAACTTAACCCACCTCTTGAAGCTGAAGCGGACATTGATAGTTTTGTTAACTCACTGGAGTTAATCATCTGCAGCTCGCTGCTCAACGACGTAAACAGTAAGCAAAATTACAAATCACAAAAAGACCAACCTGCAAATCGAACAACTTGTTCTCGAAAAACGGCGCCTACGGCGAGAATGGCAGTCCGACAGATCACCGTCGGCAAAACAAAAGTTAGAAGACGCCACACGCAAACTTACAAAAGCTTTAAAGCAAGAAGAAGAGCTTGCCCAAGTACTTATATTGAAAAATTATCAACATCCAGTACCCAACTCACCCAACTCTTGGCTCACCCACAGTACCAGTGGTCCCTATTAGAAACCACACAGGTGGTTGGGCCCGTAGCGACAAAAATAGAGACGATTCCCAGCTTAATCATGCACCAGTTGTGTTTCGCTCAAACAAAATCTCAAAAATCATCAAAGATCATCTGAACCCAAAAAAATCTGCAGGGTGCGACCTAATTACCCCTAAGATGATTATTGAGCTGCCTTACTGTGCCGTATGCTGCATTACCCAGCTCTTCAACGCCATCAACAAACTTGGCTACTTTCCAGGAAGATGGAAAAAGTCAATAATAATAATGATACCAAAGCCGGGAAAAGATCACACTGTTCCATCGTCGTACAGACCCACAAGCCTTCTATCCTGCTTATCGAAACTTTTCGAAAAATGCCTACTGTCTCTGACTATTAGTCCATTTCTGAACATTCGTGAAAAACACGGAACTATTGAGTAAGTTAACCGCATAACATCAGAAATACGAAACGCATTTAAAAAACGGGAATACTGCTCTGCGATATTTCTAGATGTTTCGCAGGCATTCGACAGAGTTTGGCTGGACGGTCTGATGTACAAAATCAAAAGAACTCTTCCAAACAACACTCATAAACTGCTAGAATCGTACCTCTACAACGGGAAGTTTGTAGTGAGGTGCAACACTGCGATATCCGACGAACACAGTCTAAAAGCCGGTGTCCGACAAGGCAGCGTACTAGGCCCAACACACTAGGTCCTATTCACAGCAGACATCCCTAAAAGCAGCAACCTGACAGTTTTAACATATGCGGATGACGCAGCTATTCTCAGCCGCTCCAGATGCCAAATCAAAGTATCATCTCAGCTTGCCATCTACCTGGTCGACGTGGAAAAGTGGTTATCCGACTGGCGTATAAAGGTAAACGAACAAAAATGCTAGCAAGTAACTTTCACCCTTAACAGGCAAGATTGTCCACCGCTCACGCTGAACAACGTCGCACTTCCAACAGCAAACGAAGTGACGTATCTGGGAGTACACCTCGATAGAAGACTAACTTGGCGCCGACACATCGAAGCCAAGAGAACTCACTTGAAACTGAAGGCCAACAGCCTTCATTGGCTTATCAACTCCCATTCTCCACTCAGTTTGGACTTCAACTCAGTGCTAAAACCAATCTGGACTTACAGCTGCCAGCTATGGGGAAAGAGAGCCCAGACGAAGATATTGGGAACTATCACCGGGGCACCGTGGTATGTTCAAAACGCCAACATTCACAAAGATCTAAACGTGCCACCTGTAAAAGACGAAATTGCGGAAAAAAAGGAAAAGTACCTTAACAAGCTATCAACGCATCCTAACCAGCTCGCGAGGAGTCTAATCACGCCTACGTCGAAACGACTTGCCATTCCAGCAGTAATATTTTTTTTAGGGACGCTTTTATAATACAGTTCAAGAAACGTACTGGTAATTAGTATTTACACTTAAGATTTGTTAACTTGTTAGTTTTCGGTACTGAAAAGATACAACATATAAAAGCTCCAAACTGAAAAAAAATATTTTTTTAAGGGTATCTCTTATTGGGGCTAGCGCGGCGAAGTTCTTTATGAACTTACTATAACACCCAGTCATCCCTAAAAATCGACGAGCTTGCTTTATTGATCGCGGGCTTGGAAACTCGAGTGTGGCGGATATTTTATCTGGGTCTGTGCCTTCAGTTCCATTTCCAATCACATGGCCTAGACATTTTACCTCCTTGATGCAAAAGTTGCTCTTCTCCACATTTATGGTCAGTTTGGCTTTTTGAAGGTGAGAGGCAACCTCCTGCAAAACTTCTATGTCTTTCGAACGTGTCTGAGACTATTAGTAGGTCGTCCAGGTATACGAACACCTCGTTTCTCAAGTCTGCGGGTAACACCTGATCCATCAGCCTGCACATAGTCTGAGGAGAATTTGATAACCCAAGAGGCATTGCCACAAATTGGTAAAGGGGTCTCCCTGGCACGGTAAGCGCTGTTTTGGGTCTAACGGGATCTGCCAGAAGGCATCCTTAAGGTCTAGGGTAGTAATAAATTCTGCTTTAGGGAGTCTACTCAATATTCCATTCATTAAGAACATGGGGTATGCATCTTTTACGGTCACCTCATTGAACTTTCGGCTATCGATGCAAGGCCGAACTTTTCCTGGTTTTTGCACCAGGACTACTGGGGAGGACCAAGCGCTGGATGACTCTTCTATAACCCCCAACTTGAGCATCCTATTCAACTCGGCGTACATCAGTTTTTCTGTTGCAGGCGATACGGCATAGTGTCTTTGCTTTACTGGCTTTCCTTGAGCAACATCAATAGAGTGGGTAATCAATTGGGTCCTTCCTAATCCTTTTATCGCACACGACGATAAAAGTTAAACAACCTGAAGCAGCGTTTTCTGCTGGCTTTGAGTGGGCTCTCAAACCGAAGGCTCTTTTAAGGTTGCCACTACTTGGTTGTTGCCACAGAAAGCTTCGGGTTGCAGCTGAAAGTGTTTCCAAAAATCTATTCCCCTGCTAAAGATAGAACTACGTAGATGGTAATCATTTTATTCTCGTTTCGGAAGAACACTTCAGTGGTTACTCGGCCGGTAATTCTTTGAGATTGTCCGTCGGCTGTTCTAACATCTGCGGTAAATTTCTGGCATAAAATATTTAGTCCTGGCAGCTCTGTGGCCAGAATACCACCTATGCTGCTAACTGATGCCCCTGTATCTAATAAGCCATTACTATTTTTCCCAGCATTTGCACCTGAGCATACGGCCTAACGTCGCGAAGTTGCCCCACCATGGCTGAGAGCAGCAGCTGTTGTTCTTCCTTTCTTAGTTTGTCTTCTTTCCCTACGAACTTTTGAGCGGCTTGTATCTGTGCTTTCTGTATCTAGCTTTTGTTGGACCTGGTCCACCTCAAAGGTTGTAGATACACTGCTACTTGTTTGGTTGAAATCGCTTAATTGGTCATCGTCGATTTCGAAACCATCTGTCTGCGTGCTCTTGTGGCACGCCCTTGCTAGTTTTTTGGAGCGTAGCTAGCAAATTTACTGCATGAAGGTTTTTAGGTATCTGCTTTACCGCAACCATAACAGAAGACATCTGTCCGCGGTGCACTCCTGATACCTGTGACCCTTTTCCCGGCAGTTGCAGCACTGCAATTCCATGGCCGCTAACTCTAGGCCTTCTTTATATCTTTGAGTTTCGACTCTGACTTGATCTGACTTTGGACATCGCAAACCTGTCGCCTGGGTACCTGGCGTTGTGGAAATCCCTAAGGCTTCCCTACGCTTTGCATAAAGATTTTCCGAGTCCCTAGCAACCTTCTTAACTCGGAAACTGTATCGACACGCTTATATGGGCTGCGATAGTCCATGATAAACATGAGTTGCGATTACTCATCATCGAAATCTTCATCATAGAAATCATCGAATGATTTGTTTCCGCGTTGCTTCCTCTATCTTGGCCCTATTATTCCTGTCAGTTCGGTCGTCCTTAAATTGCCCTTTAAGTGCGGGGCATAATTCATACCAGCGCACAATGGTTACGCTTTTGTGGTAACGCCAATGCCACTCGATCGCAATACCCTCGAATAATTTACTGGCATTTTGAGCCACGAGTTGAAGATTACCTTCGCATTTTTGACCGGCTAAAGCTTCGACTCGGTGAATGGACCCATTCCTGACAATCGTAGTTTCCAGTTAAACATTATCTGGGCTATCTTATCCGGTCTTAAGGAGGTCATTGCTGATGCAGGTGACTGGTTTATGCTTCGGGTTGGACCTACATTTGGTGAGACATTTTGTTTTCTGGGCCAAGGCAGCCGTAATGGCTCCCGAGATAGCCGATCTCATGCCATTGCTGTCTGAAAATCGCTTGTGGGTTCAGTCGGAGGTGAAGGCTGGTGGAGGAGGTTCTTTGGGTTGGACTTTGTGGTTTTTTTTTGTAGCCTTTCTTGACTGGTTTTGGACATAGTTAGTACGTTCGGTTGTGCTCTTGGAGCCTTATGTTTTGACCCAGAGGGTTGGTTTTCTAGGTCCCCCCGGACAAGTTTCCGGTAGACGGTAATGAAAGGGAGCTAGAGCAGACAGGACAGATTTTATTTTTCCCCGATTTCGCAGTAAAACAAGTTCGGTGAAATTCGTGACCGCAACTGGTGGTTAGAATTTGGCTAGGGTAAGAAAAAGTTCTAGCGCAGATGTGGCATATACTTTCGCCAATTTTAGTTAAGGCTTCAGTACTGTGTGCTAGTGGCATCTCTAATAAACCTATGCTTTACACTGACCTATACTATAAACTCGAGGATATATACAAAAATTAATAAATAAATAATGTGGACTATAATAAAAAAAAATTTTCCTATTAAATGAATAAATGAGAACACAAAATTAAAAGAAAATAAATACACAAATAAAAATCGTTTTCAGGTACCTTGTTACTAAAGTCCTGATGTGGTTTAAATGTACGCTATTGACACTACTGATTTAAAACAGAAAATTACTAGAATTGAAGGTGAAGGATGTTGTATTTAGACATAGAAAAGAAATAACTTGGCTCAACACAAAGCAAAAGGCAACAAGTGGTTCCTTGATTCTTTGAAACCCTGGTGAACTTTTCAATAGTCCTACATTTAACATCCTATGTACATTAACCTTTTGGATTTCATTAATAAATGACAAATTATACAAAACACAAAGGGCAAAAGACAACAATTGGCTTGTAAAATTTATACATTTAATTTTTTTAATTCTACACAAAAGATTAAAGAAAAAACAAAATACATTATTGAAACATTAAATGAACCAATTATGACGCGGCGTTAAAGCTATATAGCTAAAACTCTTCCAGCAGGCAATAGGACAATTTAATATAAAAATAATAATAAAACAATATGTGTTCGGATTCAATAGCGGCGTAAGAGCCAAGAGGGGGGTAATATTATATTTGGCATCGCGACTGCTCGCTCCTCTCGTATCACACTCTTATTTACATCGCGTGCTTTTGAATTGATCTCCACAAAAAAACGCTATAGGACTACCGGACGACAGGACAGGACAAACAACTAAGGACATAAAACATGACTTTGACATCAAATGTGATCCCTACAAGTATGCTACATTTTAGACGACATAGACCTTCCGACGACGCATGGCACCCCTAGAGAAATTCACTCGGATTTAAACATTATAAAATTTAATTTTTAACATAAAATTAACATAAACAGAGTAAGACAGCTTATACTAAATGATTACCCTAGGTTTACAATTTTAAACTTATGGATTTTAACTGTTAAAAAGAATTTTTGGACTACTTCATGTAGATGTTAACTCAACAGATTTTGTAAAAATGTAAAATTTTTATTTAAAAAAAAAAAGAATATTACAAGCGGCATTGTGACAATGTTGTTATTTTTAATTAAAATGAGAAATGAAAACGAGAAAAAAATTAGAATAAAATGAGAAAAGAGAATGAAGAAATTTTGATTTGAATTAAGATAAGTTAAAAGAAAAATTAAAAGAATAGTTTGATTTAAAGCATTAAGAGTTAATAGGAATAATTGAAGAAGAATTTAAAATGAATGATGAATAAAATAGTAAAGAATTTAAAGTACTAAGATGAATAATGCAGTAGTAAGAATAATACTAAAGATTAAGTTTATGGAAAATAAAGTTGTAATGTTAATACTTTTACCCCTAGTTTATTGTCACATTCAAATTAGAACTGAAGATCGAATACAATGTGTGAATTTCTGAATCGTTATAGAGCGTAGCCCTTACACGAGCGTGGGTAATTTATCAGAATGGCTTGTTGAAGAGCCAAATGTTATTTTGAAATGGGCGCCTTATTGATAGTCATCTGCCAAAGAGACTTATCGAAAAGACGGGTTGTATTTGATTGTTAGATCTTGATATACATTAAGAATGAGTGTGACCCTGGAAAAGTTGCGGTGTAATCAATCAAGAAGCAACTATAAAAGAACTTACACACGCAGCGTCAGTAAAATAAGAAGTGAGAAAATATATATCAGGAATAATAATCTGGAAGTCGCCTTTATATATATATATTTACGAATTCAGTCCGAGAGTTTAATAAAAAAATAACACGGTTGGTTTGTGATATATTATTAAACGTTTTATTTATTCCAATAGAGGAAGAACTAGAGCCTTTGGATTATCACTTAGTTGGACAATGGATTTCGAAGTTGAAATGAGCTGACAGCGTACTCAGAACTGAACTGCCTTATGGCATATTAGGATATATAGGCAGATTGGGATAGCTTAAGAGTGAAGTTTAAGAGAATTAAGTTATAATTGTTTATTAAGAGAGAAGCTCTCGAAAAATATGAGAGAGAAGCTCCCGAAAAATAGGAGTAATTGAAGAATCCTGAGACCATTGCGTGGGCGGAAGTTTTTGTTATTTCAGTTGGCCTCGCCAAGTGGTCAAATTTTTACGATTTGTTATTTCAGTTGGCTTCGCCAAGTGATTGATTGTTAAGTGATCGACGTTGGCTCGCCACAGAGTCTAGACTTTGGAATATGATGCTGTGCGAAATGACAGCTAAGCTTAATCGAAGGGCTCTCGATCTTTGATTACATTTTGTTCTTAGACATTAATGTGTGCGTGTGAGTTGTTACAATAGTGTGTGGTTTTGTACTTAGACATTAATGTGAGTGTGTGAGTTGGGGAGTTGTGGGTGTAGAATGGATATGTTACTTCCCCATCCTTAGAAAAAAATCCTGTCCTCAGGCGTTAAGATTAGCGTACAATACGGGGGTATTGGGGGGTACAATATTGTTTGATTCAGAACTTATAATATTTTCGTTTTTTAGAGTTTGATTTTTGAATTTTACAATTAATTTTTGGTGTATAGTCTTATATTTATAGATAGTGTACAATAATGCAATTATAACAATTATGATTAGTGTTGAAAGTGTTATTTCTTTAAATATATTATTCGTCTGATTGTGTTGTTCGATTATTTCTTTTGTTTGAATGTATTAGAGTTTTGTTACATTATTATTTACAAAGATAGTTTGAGTATAGTCTAACATTGTGTTGGTAATTAATATTTCTTCTAGTTGAACTGAATAATTAAATGTTTTTATCATGTTATTGCCTTCTGTTATAGTTTCTCTATTGATACAATTTTGGCTTAGGATAGTCTTGGGAAGGTTCCAAGTTGTAATTATATTAGGCTCTACATATTTAAGTTCGATTATATATTCAATATATTCAGTGAATTGTTGTAAGTTGAAAATTATTAAAGCTATCATTTGATCTCATTCAAAATTATGATTTAAATGATTACTTAGTTCGTCTCCTTGTTTAATGACTTCTATTACGTGGTTGAGTTCGCTTATTTGTACATTATTTTTAGAGATGTCGGCTATTTGTTGTTGTAATTCTTCTTTACCTTCTTGATCTAAAGTACCGAATAAGTATTTGCAAATTGTTCCTATGAAGTTAACAAGACCGCGTTTACTGCGTTTTACAATTCTTATACCGTTCATTTCTCTGTTTAGTTTTTCTACTAGATACTGAATTTGTGGTAAGTTATTAAAAGGTTGAGTTTGTTTAATAAGTTCTTCATAAGTATTTTCGGTTTTAGTTATTTTATTCATGGCTTATTGGTAAGACTATTGATCCGGTTTGAAAGATTAGGTAACCGTTTTTGGCCTGGATGGGGGTTACTTCTAGATATTGTGTGTTAATTGTCGATGGGAGGCATAACATGATTATCATGCTCAGGAGTAGGCCTGGAATTATCGCTATTATATTTACTCTTATTAATTTTCCTTTTCTTTTTAAACTTGGATTTATAGTGTATTATCTTTCTGCCTCTATTTGTTTCTTCGAAATGTTTATCATCTATTTGTCTTAAATTTCCTGTCTTTTTGAATGGGTTAGTTGTTTTTGATCTAACTAGAGGGAGTCTCTAAAGTTGGTATCTATACTGAAGTCATGTCTATTCTCATTGAGTTTGTCAATTTTGTTTACTTTATTTTGTTGAGTGTCATAAACAGGGGTTCCTGCAAAAATGAAGATGTCAGCTGGAGTTCGACTGGCTGTATTATGCTTATTAACCAGAGTTTAAGTGCAGCGCACATGAAAGCGGAGTCTTTGTCGGCTGTGGGTTTACCCATATCGTTGAATATGCGTAAAATAGCTCTTTTAGCTTCAAGCCAATCTCTACTGTTTACTTCTATCAGGGAGGCGTATTTAGAATAAATGTCAATACATGATTGGAATTGTTTATTGTTTATTAAGTAAAAATCCATGACATACTTGTCTCTGGGATTGAAAGTTTCTATAGTTATTTCAAGAGTTAATTTTGTGTTTCTATGTTCCGTTTTGCCGATGTTGCAGATTTCACATTCGTAATGATATTTTGGATAAGTTTTTGATAATCAGGGTAATAATAGAGTTCTTTGAACTGAAGCGTGAGTTTCTCTATACCAGGGTGTACTAGTTCTTTGTGTGTTTTGAGAATGATTTCTTTGAATTGGGCGTATGTTTGAATGTCTATTAGTTTATTACTGGTTTTCATAGTTTTAGTAAAACTGTCGGGGCTTATGATTTGAATATACGCATTTTGAAAGATTTGAAAGTCGACTTCGTTAGGGAAGTAAATAATACTTCTTTTAGTGCAGAAGTATTCTTTAATTAGATCTTTGGCAAGGGTATCAGTCATTTCTTTATAACTGATTTTTATTCTGATTTTATGTAAATATTTTATTATCTGGACGTCGTCAAAATCGTCTTATATGAATTCGAATTGTCTGTTATAATAATTAAGAGGTCTTTCTGTTATTGAGATGTGACTTTGGTTGTCTTCTGGTGCACTATGCACAGTAGCTGCTGTGGGAACGGAAACTGGGTCATCTTCTCCTAGGAAGTTTTCTTGTATTTGGACTCTAGATAGAGCGTCAGCGACGTGGTTTTCTTTACCGGGTAGATATTGAATCTTATAATCGTATTCGTTAAGTTTTATCTTCAATCTCTGTAGTTTCATATTGGGGTATTTTATGTTACTTAACCATACAAGTGGCCTATGATCGCTTAATATGTCGAACTTTCTCCCGAAAAGGTAGGACCTGAAATATTTTGTTGCCCATACTATAGCTAATAGCTCTTTTTCTAACGCCGAATAGTTAAGTTCATGTTCATTTAAAGTTCTGCTTGCATAACAGATGGGTTTATGTTCTTGGGATAATACAGCACCTATCGCTATATTACTCGCATCTGTTGTCAGTAAAAATTTCTTTTTGAAGTTGGGATATATTATGATTGGATCGGACGTGATGAGTACTTTTAGTTTTTCGAAGGCGAACATATAATCATTATCTTTTGTGTTAATTACTGCTCCTTTTTTTAGTTGATTGTCATAGGTTTTGCTATTTTTGCAAAATTGGGAATGAATTTACGGTAAAATCCGCATAGTCCAAGGAAAGATTTTATTCCTTATCTGGTTTTAGGAATAGGGAAATTAACAATTGCTTTTATTTTTTTAGGGTTTGGTTTTATACCTTCTGTTGAGATAATGTGACCGAGAAATTCTGTTTCTGTCTTCAGAAATTCACATTTATCGAGTTTCAATTTGGGATTAGCTGATTGTAGCTTATTAAATACCCTTTTTAATGACATTATATGTTCCTCCAATGAAGTGCAATAAATGATAATGTCATCTAAGTAAACTACACAATCTTTATAAATAAATCTTCTAAAAGATTGTTCATGCAGCGTTGAAATGTTGCTGGTGCATTTTTCAGACCTAAGGGCATACGAATATATTCATAATGTCCATCTTTTGTTGAGAATGCTGTTTTGGGTATTGATTGTTGGTCCATTTGGATTTCATGGAAACCTTTAGCTAGATGAATGGTTGTGAAGTATTGACAGCGTCCAAGCTTGTCTAATATTTCATCCATTACAGGAATAGGGAATTTGTCGTCAATGGTTATCTCGTTAAGACTACGATAGTCTATGACTAATCGAAATTTTGGTTTCCCAGAAGCATCGCTTTTCTTTGGGACGATCCAAATTGGAGAACAATAGGGGGATTTCGATTTCCTAATTATTTTTTGTTCTAACATTTCGTTAATTGGTTTGTTGACTTCTTGATCAAATGCTTGGGGGTACTTATTTGGTTTTTTATAGATCGGGTCTTCGTGTTTTTTATGAATAAAATGTTTGATCGTACTTGTAAAAGTCAAATTTTCACCTTCTTTGTACTGAATGTCATTATATTCAAGCAAAACGTGGGAAAAATGTTCCCTTCTGTATTCAAATGTTCTAATCTGAATACGTTGGATTCTCTTAACTCGTCGTCAAAGGCGTAGTTAGAGGATGTTACTAATAGGGCTTCTTCTATGTAAGGGGTAATAAGAGGGTTTTCCTCAGATTTAGAAGGCTTGGGATACTCATAGGTAATCTTGGTCTCTTCTGAATTAGACGGTCTGGGGCACTCATTGGTGTTCTTTGGTTTTACGTGGGCTTTCCGCTTAATTTTCTTCTCCTTTTTTGGGGTTTGTAGAGGGGTTTCCTCTGGGTTAGATGACTTGGGGCACTCATTGGTAGCCTTGGACTCATCTATTTGGATGTGGTCGTACCACATTTTGTTGAATAATCAATTTGAGTGTTAGTTGGCTCTAAATAGTTTCTGCCTAACAGTAAATCATACTTTTCTGAGAAGTTGTGAATATAAAATATTTGATTAGTGGGACAATGTTTGCTTGACTGCAATGAAACACTTTGGTTCAATGTTACAACGCCATTTATAGTGTGGACATATACCTTAGAAGGTTTGATTGGAAAATTAAAGAAATTTTGTTTCATAATGTTAATAGACGAACCAGTATCTACTAAGCATTTGAGAGTGATATTATTAATTTTAATTTTTAGGAATGGGTTTCCACTTCCGCTGAATCGCTTTCTGATTCCGAGGCTGGTTGAAGAAAATTTTCGCATCCTGTGTCCATTCTGAATTGAGCACTAGCGTTTTCTCTCTGCCTTTTGGTAGGAGGGTTTTGTGCACTAGTATTTTTTTTTTTTACGCGCGAGTCCCACGGCCACACCTCCCGCCCAACCGACCGAGGGGCGCTGCCGTGTATCGTACGGCTCGAATCGCGGGAAGATAGACGCGATATAGAAGACAGTAAAGGACGAGGAAATATATGTATGCTAGTAGTAATATCTAAGAATTCGTTAAGTATGTTAGTATTGATCGCTTTAAAAACGGCAGAGAGTCAGAATTAGAGATAATAGGATAGAATCTATTATAGTCAGAACATAATACTCTGTAGGGATCATGCAACTCATAGTTAGATCTACAATGATTTAAAATTAAAGGTACGTAATTTCTAGTAAATCTGCTTGGAACAGTGAAGTTTATCCGACTAACCAAGTCGGGACTATCCACTTCACCACGAATAAGGTTAAAAATAAAGACTGTTCCAAGCATCGTTCTACGGTTAGCTAAGGAGGGTATGTTAATTAACATTAATCTACTCGAATAAGGAGGTAATCTACGGTTTGCATCCCAATTAAGGCGCCGTAAGGCAAAAAGTAAGAAGTTCTTTTGAACCGATTCAATGCGGTCCGAGTAAACTTCATATTGTGGACTCCAAACAGGTGATCCATACTCGAGGATCGGACTTTGGACATCGCAAACCTGTCGCCTGGGTACCTGGCGTTGTGGAAATCCCTGAGGCTTCCCTACGCTTTGCATAAAGATTTTCCGAGTCCCTAGCATCGAAATCATCATCATAGAAATCATCGAATGATTTGTTTCCGCGTTGCTTCCTCTATCTTGGCCCTATTATTCCTGTCAGTTCGGTCGTCCTTAAATTGCCATAATTCATACCAGCGCACAATGGTTACGCTTTTGTGATAACGCCAATGCCACTCGATCGCAATACCCTCGAATAATTTACTGGCATTTTGAGCCACGAGTTGAAGATTACCTTCGCATTTTTGACCGGCTAAAGCTTCGACTCGGTGAATGGACCCATTCCTGAGAAACGTAGTTTCCAGTTAAACATTATCTGGGCTATCTTATCCGGTCTTAAGGAGGTCATTGCTGATGCAGGTGACTGGTTTATGCTTCGGGTTGGACGTACATTTGGTGAGATTTGTGGAACTGCGTTAGCTCTGTCGTATATTGCGTCTAGAACTACATGGTTAGGCGAAAGGCTTGATGCCTGAGCTTGAAAGCCCGCAGTGCTCGCTTGAGTTAGGCTATTTGTTTGTTGGCCCAAAGCGTCTGGAAAACATTTTGTTTTCTGGGCCAAGGCAGCCGTAATGGCTCCCGAGATAGCCGATCTCATGCTTTCAGCCATTGCTGTCTGAAAATCGCTTGTGGGTTTAGTCGGAGGTGAAGGCTGGTGGAGGAGGTTCTTTGGGTTGGACTTTGTGGTTTTTTTTTGTAGCCTTTCTTGACTGGTTTTGGACATAGTTAGTACGTTCGGTTGTGCTCTTGGAGCCTTATGTTTTGACCCAGAGGGTTGGTTTTCTAGGTCCCCCCGGACAAGTTTCCGGTAGACGGTAATGAAAGGGAGCTAGAGCAGACAGGACAGATTTTATTTTTCCCCGATTTCGCAGTAAAACAAGTTCGGTGAAATTCGTGACCGCAACTGGTGGTTAGAATTTGGCTAGGGTAAGAAAAAGTTCTAGCGCAGATGTGGCATATACTTTCGACAATTTTAGTTAAGGCTTCAGTACTGTGTGCTAGTGGCATCTCTAATAAACCTATGCTTTACACTGACCTATACTATAAACTCGAGGATATATACAAAAATTAATAAATAAATAATGTGGACTATAATAAAAAAAAATTTTCCTATTAAATGAATAAATGAGAACACAAAATTAAAAGAAAATAAATACACAAATAAAAATCGTTTTCAGGTACCTTGTTACTAAAGTCCTGATGTGGTTTAAATGTACGCTATTGACACTACTGATTTAAAACAGAAAATTACTAGAATTGCAGGTGAAGGATGTTGTATTTAGACATAGAAAAGAAATAACAAGTGGTTCCTTGATTCTTTGAAACCCTGGTGAACTTTTCAATAGTCCTACATTTAACATCCTATGTACATTAACCTTTTGGATTTCATTAATAAATGACAAATTATACAAAACACAAAGGGCAAAAGACAACATTTGGCTTGTAAAATTTATACATTTAATTTTTTTAATTCTACACAAAAGATTAATGAAAAAACAAAATACATTATTGAAACATTAAATGAACTAATTATGACGCGGCGTTAAAACTATATAGCTAAAACTCTTCCAGCAGGCAATAGGACAATTTAATATAAAAATAATAATAAAACAATATGTGTTCGGATTCAATAGCGGCGTAAGAGCCAAGAGGGGGGTAATATTTGGCATCGCGACTGCTCGCTCCTCTCGTATCACACTCTTATTTACATCGCGTGCTTTTGAATTGATCTCCACAAAAAAAACGCTATAGGACTACCGGACGACAGGACAGGACAAACAACTAAGGTCTACCACTAACCATTTGACATAAAATGTGATCCCTACAAGTATGCTACATTTTAGACGACATAGACCTTCCGACGACGCATGGCACCCCTAGAGAAATTCACTCGGATTTAAACATTATAAAATTTAATTTTTAACATAAAATTAACATAAACAGAGTAAGACAGCTTATACTAAATGATTACCCTAGGTCTACAATTTTAAACTTATGGATTTTAACTGTTAAAAAGAATTTTTGGGCAATGCCGTTCATGTAGATGTTAACTCAACAGATTTTTTAAAAATGTAAAATTTTTATTTTAAAAAAAAAAAGAATATTACAAGTGGCATTGTGACAATGTTGTTATTTTTAATTAAAATAAGAAATGAAAACGAGAAAAAAATTAGAATAAGATGAGAAAAGAGAATTAAGAAATTTTGATTTAAATTAAGATAAGTTAAAAGAAAAATTAAAAGAATAGTTTGATTTAAAGCATTAAGAGTTAATAGGAATAATTGAAGAAGAATTTAAAATGAATGATGAATAAAATAGTAAAGAATTTAAAGTACTAAGATGAATAATGCAGTAGTAAGAATAATACTAAAGATTAAGTTTATGGAAAATAAAGTTGTAATGTTAATATTTTTACCCCTAGTTTATTGTCACATTCAAATTAAAACTGAAGATCGAATACAATGTGTGAATTTCTGAATCGTTATAGAGCGTAGCCCTTACACGAGCGTGGGTAATTTATCAGAATGGCTTGTTGAAGAGCCAAATGTTATTTTGAAATGGGCGCCTTATTGATAGTCATCTGCCAAAGAGACTTATCGAAAAGACGGGTTGTATTTGATTGTTAGATCTTGATATACATTAAGAATGAGTGTGACCCTGGAAAAGTTGCGGTGTAATCAATCAAGAAGCAACTATAAAAGAACTTACACACGCAGCGTCAGTAAAATAAGAAGTGAGAAAATATATATCAGGAATAATAATCTGGAAGTCGCCTTTATTTATATGTCGGAGAAGGAAATGTTATTTTGAAATGAGCGCCTTATCGATGGTTAACTTGCTTACGATACTAATCGATAGGACGGTTTGTATTTGGTTGTGAGATCTTGACATACAAAAAGATCGAGTGTGGCCCTGGTTTAGCGTGGTTGTGGCGCTTAGGAAAAAAGTTGGGAAGAAACACACAAGCAGCGGAAGAACAATTGGAAAATCTATCAAGGGACTCGCTACACAATCATAGAACAACTTTTAGCGCTCCGACATCAGAAGTGGGATTGTACTTTCGTCTACTAATCATGGAAGACCAACTGCACATCTTGATGGAGCACCAAAGCCAAAGTTTCCTGGAATTGGCAAAAACTCTGCAAGCGTCGGTACGAGAACAGGCACAAACTTGCGTCGTCACATTGCCGAAATTTAACGCCGACATTCCTGGCGCCGACGCTACTCAATGGTGTGCTACGGTTGACATTATTTTGGTTGAAAAACCGCTGGAAGGCAGTGCTTTAATATTGGCCTTAACAAAATCGTTGGAAGGAAGCGCGTCCCAATGGCTTTCTGAAGTGTGCTACGCAGGCGTGACTTGGCCGGAATTTAAACAGTTATTTCAACAACGCTATGCAAATACTGATACAGTATTAAACAGTCGCCCCGGCAACAGTAAATGCCTTGCGATATACGCTAGTCGCATGGTGACTTCGCTTGTTAACAAGTGGAAGGGCTTGGATGCTGAGAGGATTGCGGTGTCCGTGGTTTTGGGACATTTGGCCAACTTTGACCGCCGAGTGCAAAGAATCGCATACACTGCCGAGATCAAAAATAGACGTGACCTACAGGCTGAGTTACAGGTCTTCGCTTTTGACAAGCGCACACATCATTCTGGAAATGAGGAATCTGGAGCAAAGGGAGCTAAGTTGGCGTCACTGAAGTGCCATCTTTGCGGAAAGATGGGGCACAAAATGATTGATTGCCGAAACAAGAAGCAGAGCGCCGGCATGTCGAGACAGGATCAACGAGGAAGCCAACCATTTTAGAGCATTTTAAAGACAATATAACTTGCTATCGTTGCCGAGAGCATATAGCCTCACAATTCCCCAAAAAAATGACAGGCGGTGGAGCTGGATTGCGGAACGAAAAGAGAGACAAGTATGCTGTTACGAGGTGAGGACTTTCCAATCTTTTTCGATTCTGGAGCAGAGTGCTCTTTGGTTAAAGAGAGTTTTGCAGAGAAGCTAAGCGGTAGAAAAGTAAATAACGTAGTTAGCTTAAAAGGTATCGGAAATGCAAATGTTTGTAGTACAATGCAGATTGATAACAATATTCTTATTAATGGAAATAGTTTAAATGTAACATTTCATGTTGTACCCGATGACTGTATGTCAAATAATATTGTACTGGGACGAGAAGTGTTGGCTCAGGGATATGCTGCAGTAGTATCTTGTAAAGGGGTTGAAATAATTAAGGATGAAACAAAAATTGTTAAAACGTGCTCTAAATTCATAGACAACTCATTTGATATAATAAAAAGCAATGTAAATGGAGAAAACAAAAACGAAATAATAACATTGTTAAAATCCTACTCAGATTCTTTTATACAGGGTACGTCTCAGACTCGCGTCAATTCTGGTGAAATGCAAATTCGATTGATTGATCAGACCAAAACGGTACAGAGAAGACCATATAGATTGAGTCCCAGCGAGAGAGATATAGTTCGACAAAAAGTTCAAGAATTGTTAGATTGCAAGGTTATCAGACCGAGTAGCTCCCCTTTTGCGAGCCCTGTTCTATTGGTGAAGAAGAAGAATGGATCAGCCAGACTTTGCGTGGATTATAGAGAATTGAATTCCAATACAGTTGCCGACAAGTTTCCCTTGCCTTTAATATCTGATCAGATAGCCAGGCTGCGCGGTGCAAAGTTTTTCACCTGCTTAGACATGGCAAGTGGATATTACCAAGTTCCTATGCATCCGAACTCTGTCGAATATACGGCATTCGTCACCCCTGATGGACAGTACGAGTTCCTGTCGATGCCATTCGGACTCAAGAATGCACCGTCAGTTTTTCAAAGAGCAGTCATAAAGGCCTTGGGTGATCTCGCCTATTCGTATGTCATTGTGTATATGGACGACATAATGATTGTAGCTCCAACCAAGGAATTGGCACTTGAAAGACTAAAAATTGTTTTGGATATTTTATCAAAGGCTGGATTCTCATTTAATGTTGAAAAATGTTTCTTTTTACGGACTTCTGTCCAATATTTAGGATTTGAAGTACGAGCAGGGGAGATTAGCCCAAATATTCGCAAGGTAGAATCTCTGAATGCTTTGCCCCCTCCGTGGTCTGTAACAACATTGAGACAGTTTATTGGGCTAGCATCGTACTTTCGACAGTTTGTTCCCGGATTTTTTCAGGTAATGAAGCCTTTATATTTTCTCACCTCAGAGAAAAATAAGTTTGAGTGGAATACAGAACACGAGGCAATTCGAAGAAAAATTATTCACATTCTTACAAATAAACCTGTCTTAATTATCTTTGACCCGCAGTATCCAATCGAATTGCATACCGATGCCAGTGCAATCGGATATGGTGCTATACTCTTACACAGAATTGAAAATAAACCGTATGTAGTGGAATATTATAGCAAGACAACAAGTGTATGTGAATCCAAATATACCTCATATGAGTTGGAAACACTTGCCGTGGTTAATGCTGTTAAGCATTTTCGGCACTACTTACATGGCAGAAAGTTTGTAATATTCACTGACTGTAATTCGTTAAAATCATCACGAAATAAGATTGACTTGTTGCCTAGAGTCTATCGCTGGTGGGCTTATTTGCAGTCCTTCGATTTTGATATACAGTATAGGGAAGGCAAGCGTATGGCCCATGCTGATTTCTTTTCCAGAAATCCACATCCTCCGGAAAATTCCTCTGAATATGCAAAGATCGTTGAGAAGGGAATCGAATTAACTGAAGTATCTGAGTATTGGATTCGTGCAGAGCAACAGAAAGATCAAGATATTGTAGAAATCATTACCAAGTTGAACGATGATGAATTACCATTCGAGCTGTCTAAGACATATGATTTGAGAGGTGGAGTTTTGTATAGAGTGATACAAAGAAATGGCAAGACGCTGTGTTTCCCAGTAGTGCCTCGCGGATTTAGATGGTCGGGTTTTAACCAAGTACATGAATCCATAATGCATCTGGGCTGGGAGAAAACACTCGACAAGGTATACCATTACTATTGGTTTGAGGGCATGGCCAAATACGTTCGAAAAATTGTTGAAAATTGCATAACGTTCAGAGTTTCCAAATCATCCTCTGGGAAAGTACAAATGGAATTACATCCTATTCCCAAAATAAACGTTCCATGGCATACTATCCACATAGACATAACAGGCAAGCTTAGTGGTAAAAGCGATCGTAAGGAATATGTAATTGTACAGATCGATGCATTTACCAAGTACGTTTATCTTTACCACACTTTCACATTAAGTGCAGAAAGTTGTGTAATGGCGTTGAAATCATCAATTTCTTTGTTTGGAGTACCTATTCGTATTGTGGCTGATCAGGGAAGAAGTTTCACAGGTGCCAAGTTTGTTGAATTTTGCTCTTCCCAAAACATAAAACTACATTTGATAGCAACAGGAGCAAGCCGAGGTAATGGCCAGGTTGAAAGGGTTATGAGTACCTTAAAAAATTTATTGACAGCTGTTGAAACAAGTTCTAGATCTTGGCAAGAGGCATTGGGTGACGTGCAGTTAGCTATTAATTGTACTGCTAATAAGATAACCAAAGCGAGCCCGTTAGAATTATTAATGGGAAAGGTTGCTCGTCCTTTAGGTCTTGCTCCAATTCATGATCCAGAAACAGAAATAGATCTGACCAAGATAAGAACTCAGGCTTTAGATAATATAGAAAGATCGGCAAAGTATGAGAAGGAAAGGTTTGATAAAGGCAGAGCGAAGGTAGTAAAATTTAGTGTTGGAGATTTTGTGTTGCTTAATAATAGTGAGAGAAACCAGACTAAATTAGATGCTAAATATAGAGGTCCATTTGAGATTACAGAAGTATTGGATAATGACAGATATACCTTAAAGAGTATGAAGGGTAATAGACGTTATAAGTATGCGCATGAAAGATTGCCAAATGGGCAGGTGCCAAGCGAGCTGGAGATCGATCTTAGCCCGTCAGAGGAAGCTGTTGAAAGAGACAGTAGTGAAACCGTTGAAAGAGACGGTATGGAAGCTGTTGAAAGAGACAGTAGTGAAGCCGTTGAAAGAGACGGTATGGAAGCTGTTGAAAGAGACAGTAGTGAAGCCGTTGAAAGAGACGGTATGGAAGTTGATGAAAGAGAAAGTGAATGTAGATGTTGAAATAGAGAGTAGAATGGCGGAAGGTGTATGGAAGTACACAGTTGTCGATGGCTACGTGGCGGTACCTGACCCTAGAGTGGTATTATAATGATGTTATTGTTTGGAAAGAAAATAAAAAAAAAGAGAATGATTAAAAGTTGAGATAAAAGAAGAGAGAAATAAGTAAGAAATGAAACGAATGAATTGAATTGACTTCAAATTAGTTGAACTATGTAGAGAAAAATTTAAAGAATTATTAAAAGAAAGATTTGAGTTGTATTATGAAAAGTTAAGGAATACTTTGATTTGAAATATGAAAAATTAAAAACAAAAAAGATCTTTAACGAAGGATTTAAGGAGAAAGATGTAAAACGAAATAGTTAAGAACTTGAAGTATTAGAACAAATGATGAAGTATAACGTTGGTTAATGTAAACTAAAGATTATGTTAAAGGAAAACAACGATGTTAATGACTAAGACTAAGACTAAGTTGATTGTCACATTAAAATTAGAACTGAAGTCTGAATGCAGTGTATGAATCTCTAATTTATGGCAGGACGTAGCTCATACACGAGGGCGTGTAATTTATCAGAATGGCCGTGTCGGAGAAGGAAATGTTATTTTGAAATTGGGGATTGGGATAGCTTAAGAGTGAAGTTTAAGAGAATTAAGTTATAATTGTTTATTAAGAGAGAAGCTCTCGAAAAATATGAGAGAGAAGCTCCCGAAAAATAGGAGGAATTGAAGAATCCTGAGACCATTGCGTGGGCGGAAGTTTTTGTTATTTCAGTTGGCCTCGCCAAGTGGTCAAATGTTTACGATTTGTTATTTCTTGGCTTCGCCAAGTGATCGAATGTTAAGTGATCGACGTTGGCTCGCCACAGAGTCTAGACTTTGGAATATGATGCTGTGCGAAATGACAGCTAAGCTTAATCGAAGGGCTCTCGATCTTTGATTACATTTTGTTCTTAGACATTAATGTGTGCGTGTGAGTTGTTACAATAGTGTGTGGTTTTGTACTTAGACATTAATGTGAGTGTGTGAGTTGGGGAGTTGTGGGTGTAGAATGGATATGTTACTTCCCCATCCTTAGAAAAAAATCCTGTCCTCAGGCGTTAAGATTAGCGTACAATACGGGGGTATTGGGGGGTACAAGATTCAGATTCAGAATATATAATATTTTCGTTTTTTAGAGTTTGATTTTTGAATTTTACAATTAATTTTTGGTGTATAGTCTTATATTTATAATGTGTATAGTGTACAATAATGCAATTATAACAATTATGATTAGTGTTGAAAGTGTTATTTCTTTAAATATATTATTCGTCTGATTGTGTTGTTCGATTATTTCTTTTGTTTGAATGTATTCGAGTGGATCGAGTTTTGTTACATTATTATTTACATAGATAGTTTGAGTATAGCCTAACATTGTGTTGGTAATTAATATTTCATCTAGTTGAACTGAATAATTAAATGTTTTTATCATGTTATTGCCTTCTGTTATAGTTTCTCTATTGATACAATTTTGGCTTAGGATAGTCTTGGGAAGGTTCCAAGTTGTAATTATATTAGGCTCTACATATTTAAGTTCGATTATATATTCAATATATTCAGTGAATTGTTGTAAGTTGAAAATTATTAAAGCTATCATTTGATCTCATTCAAAATTATGATTTAAATGATTACTTAGTTCGTCTCCTTGTTTAATGACTTCTATTACGTGGTTGAGTTCGCTTATTTGTACATTATTTTTAGAGATGTCGGCTATTTGTTGTTGTAATTCTTCTTTACCTTCTTGATCTAAAGTACCGAATAAGTATTTGCAAATTGTTCCTATGAAGTTAACAAGACCGCGTTTACTGCGTTTTACAATTCTTATACCGTTCATTTCTCTGTTTAGTTTTTCTACTAGATACTGAATTTGTGGTAAGTTATTAAAAGGTTGAGTTTGTTTAATAAGTTCTTCATAAGTATTTTCGGTTTTAGTTATGTTATTCATGGCTTATTGGTAAGTCTATTGATCCGGTTTGAAAGATTAGGTAACCGTTTTTGGCCTGGATGGGGGTTACTTCTAGATATTGTGTGTTAATTGTCGATGGGAGGCATAACATGATTATCATGCTCAGAAGTAGGCCTGGAATTATCGCTATTATATTTACTCTTATTAATTTTCTTTTTAAACTTGGATTTATAGTGTATTATTATCTTTCTGCCTCTATTTGTTTCTTCGAAATGTTTATCATCTATTTGTCTTAAATTTCCTGTCTTTTTGAATGGGTTAGTTGTTTTTGATCTAACTACAGGGGAGTCTCTAAAGTTGGTATCTATACTGAAGTCATGTCTATTCTCATTGAGTTTGTCAATTTTGTTTACTTTATTTTGTTGAGTGTCATAAGCAGGGGTTCCTGCCAAAATGAAGATGTCAGCTGGAGTTCGACCGGCTGTATTATGCTTATTAACCAGAGTTTAAGTGCAGCGCACATGAAAGCGGAGTCTTTGTCGGCTGTGGGTTTACCCATATCGTTGAATATGCGTAAATGATTTCTTTGAATTGGGCGTATGTTTGAATGTCTATTAGTTTATTACTGGTTTTCATAGTTTTAGTGAAACTGTCGGGGCTTATGATTTGAATATACGCATTTTGAAAGATTTGAAAGTCGACTTCGTTAGGGAAGTAAATAATACTTCTTTTAGTGCAGAAGTATTCTTTAATTAGATCTTTGGCAAGGGTATCAGTCATTTCTTTATAACGGATTTTTATTCTGATTTTATGTAAATATTTTATTATCTGGACGTCGTCAAAATCGTCTTATATGAATTCGAATTGTCTGTTATAATAATTAAGAGGTCTTTCTGTTATTGAGATGTGACTTTGGTTGTCTTCTGGTGCACTATGCACAGTAGCTGCTATGGGAACGGAAACTGGGTCATCTTCTCCTAGGAAGTTTTCTTGTATTTGGACTCTAGATAGAGCGTCAGCGACGTGGTTTTCTTTACCGGGTAGATATTGAATCTTATAATCGTATTCGTTAAGTTTTATCTTCAATCTCTGTAGTTTCATATTGGGGTCTTTTATGTTACTTAACCATACAAGTGGCCTATGATCGCTTAATATGTCGAACTTTCTCCCGAAAAGGTAGGACCTGAAATATTTTGTTGCCCATACTATAGCTAATAGCTCTTTTTCTAACGCCGAATAGTTAAGATCATGTTCATTTAAAGTTCTGCTTGCATAACAGATGGGTTTATGTTCTTGGGATAATACAGCACCTATCGCTATATTACTCGCATCTGTTGTCAGTAAAAATTTCTTTTTGAAGTTGGGATATATTATGATTGGATCGGACGTGATGAGTACTTTTAGTTTTTCGAAGGCGAACATATAATCATTATCTTTTGTGTTAATTACTGCTCCTTTTTTTAGTTTGATTGTCATAGGTTTTGCTATTTTTGCAAAATTGGGAATGAATTTACGGTAAAATCCGCATAGTCCAAGGAAAGATTTTATTCCTTTTCTGGTTTTAGGAATAGGGAAATTAACAATTGCTTTTATTTTGTTAGGGTTTGGTTTTATACCTTCTGTCGAGATAATGTGACCGAGAAATTCTGTTTCTTTCTTCAGAAATTCACATTTATCGAGTTGCAATTTGGGATTAGCTGATCGTAGCTTATTAAATACCCTCTTTAATGACATTATATGTTCCTCCAATGAAGTGCAATAAATGATAATGTCATCTAAGTAAACTAAACAATCTTTATAAATAAATCTTCTAAAAGATTGTTCATGCAGCGTTGAAATGTTGCTGGTGCATTTTTTCAGGCATACGAATATATTCATAATGTCCATCTTTTGTTGAGAATGCTGTTTTGGGTATTGATTGTTGGTCCATTTGGATTTCATGGAAACCTTTAGCTAGATGAATGGTTGTGAAGTATTGACAGCGTCCAAGCTTGTCTAATATTTCATCCATTACAGGAATAGGGAATTTGTCGTCAATGGTTATCTCGTTAAGACTACGATAGTCTATGACTAATCGAAATTTTGGTTTCCCAGAAGCATCGCTTTTCTTTGGGACGATCCAAATTGGAGAACAATAGGGGGATTTCGATTTCCTAATTATTTTTTGTTCTAACATTTCGTTAATTGGTTTGTTGACTTCTTGATCAAATGCTTGGGGGTACTTATTTGGTTTTTTATAGATCGGGTCTTCGTGTTTTTTATGAATAGAATGTTTGATCGTACTTGTAAAAGTCAAATTTTTACCTTCTTTGTACTGAATGTCATTATATTCAAGCAAAACGTGGGAAAAATGTTCCCTTCTGTATTCAAATGTTCTAATCTGAATACGTTGGATTCTCTTAACTCGTCGTCTAAGGCGTAGTTAGAGGATGTTACTAATAGCGCTTCTTCTATGTAAGGGTTAATAAGAGGGTTTTCCTCAGATTTAGAAGGCTTGGGATACTCATAGGTAATCTTGGTCTCTTCTGAATTAGACGGTCTGGGGCACTCATTGGTGTTCTTTGGTTTTACGTGGGCTTTCCGCTTAATTTTCTTCTCCTTTTTTGGGGTTTGTAGAGGGGTTTCCTCTGGGTTAGATGACTTGGGGCACTCATTGGTAGCCTTGGACTCATCTATTTGGATGTGGTCGTACCACATTTTGAATGTATAGCCATTTATAGTGACTTTTTGTGTTGAATAATCAATTTGAGTGTTAGTTAGCTCTAAATAGTTTCTGCCTAACAGTAAATCATACTTTTCTGAGAAATTGTGAATATAAAATATTTGATTAGTGGGACAAAGTTTGCTTGACTGCAATAAAACACTTTGGTTCAATGTTATAACGCCATTTATAGTGTGGACATATACTTTAGAAGGTTTGATTGGAAAATTAAAGAAATTTTGTTTCATAATGTTAATAGACGAACCAGTATCTACTAAGCATTTGAGAGTGATATTATTAATTTTAATTTTTAGGAATGGGTTTCCACTTCCGCTGAATCGCTTTCTGATTCCGAGGCTGGTTGAAGAAAATTTTCGCATCCTGTGTCCATTCTGAATTGAGCACTAGCGTTTTCTCTCTGCCTTTTGGTAGGAGGGTTTTGTGCACAAGTATTTTTTTTTTGTACGCGCGAGTCCCACGGCCACACCTCCCGCCCAACCGACCGAGGGGCGCTGCCGTGTATCGTACGGCTCGAATCGCGGGAAGATAGACGCGATATAGAAGACAGTAAAGGACGAGGAAATATATGTATGCTAGTAGTAATATCTAAGAATTCGTTAAGTATGTTAGTATTGATCGCTTTAAAAACGGCAGAGAGTGAGAATTAGAGATAATAGGATAGAATCTATTATAGTCAGAACATAATACTCTGTAGGGATCATGCAACTCATAGTTAGATCTACAATGATCTAAAATTAAAGGTACGTAATTTCTAGTAAATCTGCTTGGAACAGTGAAGTTTAGCCAACTAACCAAGTCGGGACTATCCACTTCACCACGAATAAGGTTAAAAATAAAGACTGTTCCAAGCATCGTTCTACGGTTAGCTAAGGAGGGTAAGTTAATTAACATTAATCTACTCGAATAAGGAGGTAATCTACGGGTTGCATCCCAATTAAGGCGCCGTAAGGCAAAAAGTAAGAAGTTCTTTTGAACCGATTCAATGCGGTCCGAGTAAACTTCATATTGTGGACTCCAAACGATCACCTGTACTCGAGGATCGGACGGACTAGAGAAATAAATAAGGTTTTGGTCATGTAAGGATCATCAAATTCCTTTGACCACCGTTTTATAAAACCAAGCACACCCTTGGCCTTATTGACAATAGACGAAATATGGTCTGAAAATTTAAGTTTAGGGTCCAGAAGAACACCAAGATCATCAACATGTGTTATTCTGTCCAAAGAGCACCCACTTAAAGAGTAAGTTGCGTGCATTGAGTTGGCACGACAAAAGGTCATAACTTTACACTTAGAGCCATTTAAGTTTAATACGTTATCACGGCACCATGTTTGAAAGCAATCTAGATCGGATTGTAAGTCCAAATGGCGAGAAATGTCCTTATATTGCAAGCATAATTTTACATCATCAGCGTACATTAGTACACGCGAATGATTTATTATTAAGGGAAGGTCGTTAATAAATAGGGTAAAAAGGAGCGGACCTAGGTGGCTCCCTTGTGGGACGCCGGATGTGACTCGGAGAATACAAGAAAGAATACAAGAAAATTTAAATGATTTTGAATTCTACCTGTATTTAGTCTTTGTGTGAATTCCCTTGCTAACCTTGGATTTATTTCAGCTGGTCTTGAGTTGGTATTTTGGATCTGTGTAGGGTTTGTTAATGGAATAAAAGTGGGAACGAATCGTTGGTTGGGGTGAGTATTTATACCCGTTACTCGTAGAGTAAATGGGTATGCTAGATTCGTTGAAAAGTATGTAACAGGCAGAAGGAAGCGTTTCCGACCATATAAAGTATATATATTCTTGATCAGGATCAATAGCCGAGTCGATCTGGCCATATCCGTCTGTCCGTCCGTATGAACGTCGAGATCTCAGGAACTAAAAAAGCTAGAAAGTTGAGATTCAGCATACAGACTCCAAAGACATAGAAGCTGCGCAAGTTTGTCGATTCATGTTGCCACGCCCACAAACCGCCAAAAACTGCCACGCCCACAGTTTTGAAAAATTATTTGATATTTTTTCATTTTTGTATTGGTCTTGTAAATTTCTATCGATTTGCAAGAAAACTTTTTGCCACGCCCACTCCAACGCCCACAAACCGCCAAAAACTGTCAGTGCTGAGGACTCTCCTTCGCACTTTCACTAGCTGAGTAACGGTTATCAGATAGTCGGGGGAACCGACTATAGCGTTCTCTCTTGTTTTAGTGTGGTTAATGTGTGTATGTTTATGTGAATTTGGGTTAAATCTTGGCAGACTATCGGATGCTTTTGAGACTGGGTCTTCTTGTTAGGCGGTTTGTCTTAATTTTTGGATAGTTGAAATGTCATGCCTCGCTAGGGTCATAAACAGTCTATCGGGGAGTAATCTTTGAATTGTATTCTTTATAGTGGTTGCCATTGCTTGTGTATAAACTGTAATATTAGTTCTGTCATTTTCTAATGCTAACTTATTTATGATTACATTTGATATATCTTCTAACTGTTCGCAAAATAGACGTAAGTTACCTTTGAAAGGTGTGCGGTAGTAGATCCTCCAGGGGTGTCTGGGTCTTAAATTCTGTGATTAAGGCGTCCCTTAGAGTTGACCAATCGTTATGCATTCCGAATAGGGAAACTTTTTCTGCATCACCAGTGATTTGAAGTTCGATGGCTCAAAATATGATAGCGTCGTTTGCAGGGTATAGGTTCAACAGGTATTCCATTCGTCTGATGAACGAGCTGAGTTTTGATGGATCTCCATTGAGAATGGTGATACTTGACGTATTTGCCGAAGTAATTGAGAAAGATTTTCTGCTGGGAACGCCATTTTAGTTTTATTTATAAGTTATTTTCTGTTCTTGTTCACAGACTGATACAGTATGTCGAGACTTATGCCTTAAGTGAACTACACTGTTTTAACTTTTTGTTGTTAAATACAATAGTAGCGGTCACACTTTTGATTTTAGTGGGCTACTGTTTTTGTTCACAGACTGCTACAGTATGTAGAGACTAATGTCTTAGTGAACTGCACTGTGCGCCTTTTAATTGTATTACACCTTAGTGGAGGTCTCACTGCACGAAACGGTCCACAAAATTAGGTCTTTAAATTAACTCCGATCACACATGTTCTTGTGCGGATACCGATTTTAGTCACTTTAAACGAACCGAAACCACTTTGTTGCGGCCGATTCGCGAGTACAATCAGAAAAGGTTACTTGGTCGTACAAGTTTCCTCTTTTCACTAGATTGTCAAAGGATAACGAGTTTACTAGGACTTTTATTCAGTATCCTACCGGCTGCGCCACTTACGAATTCAGTCCGAGAGTTAAAAAAAAAAAACACGGTTGGTTGTGATATTTTATTAAACGTTTTATTTATTCCAATAGAGGAAGAACTAGAGCCTTTGGATTATCACTTAGTTGGACAATGGATTTCGAAGTTGAAATGAGCTGATAGCGTACTCAGAACTGAACTGCCTTATGGCATATTGGGATATATAGGCAGATTGGGATAGCTTAAGAGTAAAGTTTAAGAGAATTAAGTTATAATTGTTTATTAAGAGAGAAGCTCTCGAAAAATATGCGAGAGAAGCTCCCGAAAAATAGGAGTAATTGGAGAATCCTGAGACCATTGCGTGGGCGGAAGTTTTTGTTATTTCAGTTGGCCTCGCCAAGTGGTCAAATGTCTAGACTTTGGAATATGATGCTGTGCGTAAATGACAGCTAAGCTTAATCGTAGGGCTCTTAATCTTTGATTACATTTTGTTCTTAGACATTAATGTGTGCGTGTGAGTTGTTACAATAGTGTGTGTGGTTTTGTACTTAGACATTAATGTGAGTGTGTGAGTTGGGGAGTTGTGGGTGTAGAATGGATATGTTACTATATATATAAAATATATATAAGGAAAGGGGTATGCACTTTGGAGAGATATATGTATATATATGTATGTGCTCGGGCGGCTACTCCGCGTAGCTTCTTAGCCCTTAGAGACTTAAGCAAAGAATTATTCGAAACACTGATGAATCATATCATATCTACAGGAGACTACAATGCAAAACACAAGCACTGGGAATCACGCCTCGTGACTCCCAAGGAATGGCAACTGCATAATGCACTTATAAAAGTGAGAAATAAACTCGACTACGTTTATCCTGGTAGCCCCACATGTTAGTCTTCAGACCCCAGAAAGATTCCAGATCTACATGTGACAAAAAATATTCCACGCGATCTAATAGCCGCTACAGTCCTACCGGATCTCCCATCTGCCCACTCGCCTTAAAGCCGATAAATTACAGCCCCCCCTAAAAGCTGACGTCGCACAACAGTAACTGGATGAAATACAGAAAGTATGGGAGTTTCCACATTGAGCTAACTCAAATAAATATAGAAGTGAACATCGACTGCTCTGCCGCCGCTCTGGAAGAGGTACTCGTTACAGCAGCCAGGACCTCAACACCAAAACGGAAGGAATTGAAAATTAAGATAGTCAAACCCAGCCTGCCAATTGCACAGCTAGTTCTAGAAAAGAGGCGTCTTCGATGGGCGTGGCAAACCAGCAGATCGCCATGCTCAAAGCGACGTCTTAATGAAGCCAACCGCAATCTAAAGGGGGCTCTGAAGCAAGACGCCAACTCTCGCCAACTAGTACAAAGCATCCGCGGTGGGCTTACCCAAATCCAAGCTCTTCGATTAAAACCGTCACCCCGAAAGCAAATTCTTCGGGTTGAGGGACCCGCAGCGACCAAGATAGAGCCGAAACATTGGCCTTACATCTTGAACCGAACCGAACCTCTCAGCAAATGTTCGGCCGAACGAGATTACAATAGTCATTAGGGATCTAAAACCAAAAAAGGCTCCAGGCGGGGACCTGATAAGGTAATCTGTAAACTCTCTGTAAATGTAAATCATAATGATTGAATAGGTTTATTATCATACCTGACAAGGCCTTCGAACTTAAAGAATACTGCAGCGCAATATGATGTGAATGAAAACTTAATAGCTTTTATAGTTCCTTGACATTTTTTCTATCGATTTCCCAAAAAACATTTTGCCACGCCCACTGAAACACCCACAAGCCGCCCTAACTTCAAGAAAATGTTTAATTTAATTTTTTTTTTTCAAATTCTACCGATATTTCCGAAACTTTTGATATTTCTCGATTCCAAGTGCACTAGCTTAGTAACGTAAATCTCATAGTATGGGGAATTCGTCTACAGCATTATTTCTTGTTTAACTAAAGTATAATGTTCGCAAGGATCCCAAAGAAGGTTCAGTATTTTTAGAGTCAGAGCGTCTGCCCAGTTAGAGTTACTTTATTCGAATGTTTCTTATGCGCTCAACTTGGGCTGAGCTGACCCGTATATATAGTACTTATTATTATATACATATAGTTCCATATACATCTACATATGTATGCAGAAGGCATACATCGCTCCGCGATCGGCCTATGTATAAGCGTTAGATCATATTACTTTAGCGCTGGAACACTTGTGTAATTGTTGGTGGTCTTTTGGGCACTTGAACGTTATGTTTATTATGACAAAGTGTCACAATGTTTTAAAGATAAGTTGTACCCATTAATTGTGTATATATATAGGGAAGATATGTTACACCTCCCTTTTTAAAGAAATGACGTAATACATGTAGTCATTTAGTTCTCAATATTAATATTTTTAAAAATTAATTAAAATTTTTTTTTTTAATGATATTGATTTTTCTTATTAATTATTAGCAATGTTTTGTCTCAAATCATTTTTGTGTAATGACAGAATAAATACAAAAAAATAATGTTGAAATACGTTATTTTTTTTTTGTTTTATGTTTAACTTTCTTAGAAGGAAACAACATTTTTTTGTTTTGCTTTTTTTTTTGTGGTTGATCAGAGTGAAATGAAACGTTTCATTGATTATATATTTTAAGTCTATCCTTATGTAATTTTTGTTTCTTTTGCTTTGTATCTCTAATTACTATGTTATCTCTGTCTTCTATGGTTTCTACAGTATAAGGACCTAAATATACTGGATCTAACTTATGACCCGTTTCGTTCCTTAGTATAACTTTATCTCCTATTTTTAATTGAAAAACTGAAGTTTTCTTATCATAAAGTTGTTTTCTATAAGACTTCGCTTTTTCTAACATAAGTCTAGCTCTTTTATATGCTATTTCTAATCTAAATTTTATTTCCTTAGAGTAATCTTCTACATTATACAGTGGTTCTATTCTATCTGTTTTATTAAAATTTGCGAACTGCCTTGGTAATCTTCCAAAGACTAGTTCATATGGACAGTAATCAAGCATGACTGATGGTGTTGTGTTAAAACAATATGTAAAATATTGTATCCAAAAGTCCCAATCAGTTTTATCTGCAGAGATGTATGATCGAATGTATTCATTGAATGTTCTATGACTTCGTTCTATTGTCCCTAAAGTTTGGCGATGATATGCGGTAGATGTTAGGTTTTCTACTTTCATGTATTTGCACATATCTAAACTTACTTTATTTTTATACTCGGTACCCATGTCCGAAATAAACGTCTTCATTGGACCGTACTTTAGTATAACATTTTCGAATATAGCTCTTGCGAAAGTATTTGCGCTTTTGTTTGCAACCGGTATGGTTACTAGATACTTCAATCACATACAATCAATCACATATAAGTGTGACGATGTATTCGTTGCCATATTCTGATTTCGGTAGTGGACCTACTGTGTCCACTATCACTATATCAAAAGCATTTGTTGGGGTTTCTGTGTGAGTCATGGGGTCTTTGTATGTGTCGTTGTTTTGGACATTTGGCATTTATGACATCTACGTATGTACTCTTTTATATGACGAGTCATATTTTTCCAATAATAGTGTCTTTTTATTTTCGCCAGCGTTCTTGTAATGCCTGCATGACCTCCTTGAAATGGATCGTCATGATATGTAGACAGTATTGATTGTATCTCTTTTTCAGTTTTTATAATGGTCACCGGCTGGAGTAGCCAATTTAAATTAACGGCATCCATTATGACAATGCTGAAGTTACAACCTTTGAGAAAACCGAATTTATTTTACCACCATTACAAAAATTAATAAAAAATAAAACAGTAAAAGTCCTAAGTCTGGACAAGAAGCATCTGGATAACATGGAGATATAAAATAAAGTCCTAAAGATCCAATATAATACTAATCGCCACGCTGGGACCCTATACCCCTTGCCTTCCTCACAATATTGTGAGGAGTGCAGATAGTTGTATGAACGCCCATAACGTATAATACATATCCAGCCTGACCGAATTTTCGTCGCTTCGTACTATGGGAGGAGGAGTTAACATTGACGCAATCCCTTAACCCGCCAAACCACTCATCCTCTCCCTTCCCCAGAACACTGAATCGGAAAGATCAATTCAGTTGGGACAGTTTCTTAAATTGTTAGACTTCAGCAACACATAAGGCTGACGCAGCACCCGGCAACTTTAGTATAACACTATAGAATCTCTACATTGTTTACATTAAGAATTTCTTCTCTTCTCCAAACTCTTTTTCTACCGGTTCAGTTTCTCCAAACTCTCTCTCTACAGGTTCAGAGTCTTTAAACTCGGCCTTGAAGTTCCTGCAGGACATTCCTGAGATCCCGTCGACCCTCACAGCTCTGTCTTGAGTTCCACAGCGCCGATCTCCTTTTAGCGTACTCCTCGTTCCTCATTTTCAAATTTTTCCGCCGATTCTTATTTCCTTCTTTCTTCACTCTTCTTTCCGCATTCCGTATTCTTGACCTTTCGTCATCTGGTCACACTATTTCCTGTCGATCAATTGCTGCCGATAGCTCCTGTGGGTGCGGCATAGCCACTCGATGACCATAGTATTCCTGCAGTGTGACCGTCATGTGCTGCTAGTTCCGACATTCTTGCCCATCGATTGACAACTTCGAGTGCCGATCGACCGCCTTGTGATCAATCGCCCTTTGATGATTTGCCGGTAAGTTGGATTATAAACGAAAACGTTTCATCCTTGTTAATCATTGACTTTTCCTTCCCTGCAGCCTCATTTGGCGTGCCTTGCGGTACTGCTGTACCGGCCCTCCCCTTTCCACGGAAGTATGTGGCATACTTGTGGCATGCCCCCGTTGACTCCGTTCTCGGGTCCTGCCATTTCTCCATACCGACAGTGGTGGTTTCACCTATGTGGTTGGGCTGTTGACTCTGGCGGTGGCCAGACGAATAAACGGTCGTCGTCGGGCATGTTCGTGGGACGCAGTATTTCGGATTGCATGTTTCCGTTGGCATGTCTCCGTTGAATCCGGCTTTAGCCTGACGCTGAAACGGATGACTGGTCCATTCTCGGGTACAGTTGGCTCTTCTGCATGCTTTCCCTGCTTTCTCCCGACGGGTCCGCATCCTCGTTCTTGACATCATCCTCCACCAAACCCTGTTGCTTAAGGTCGCTGATGTGCACCATGCGCTCCTTTCCGTTTTTTCGGTGACCACCGTCATTGGTCCGCGAGCTGAGGCAATACCTTGGAGATGCATCTTGCTACCGACGTTTCGTGCCTGACTTCACGACCATTGTAAGGCCATTCAACGACCTCCTCCGCAAGGGTACCAAGTGGACTTGGTCACAGGACGACCAGTAAGCCTTCGAGGAGGTGAAAGCCAGATTAGTCACCAATCCAGTCCTGGCGTGCCCCGACTTCGGAAAAAGATTTATCCTGCAAACGGACGCCAGCGACTACGGGATTGGCGCGATCCTTACGCAGGATACGGAAGATGGGGAAAAAGTTATTTCATATTCCAGCCGGACTCTAAACGGAGCCGAGAAGAACTACACAACAATTTCTTGGCAATTGTGTGATCAATTCGGAAGTTAAAGCAATACGTGGAGTGCTACTTTAAGGTAGTGACGGATCATATGGCACTGAAGTGGTTGAACAACATAGAAAGCCCTTCAGGAAATATTACCAGATGAGCATTAGAGCTATCGCAGTATGACTTCGAGGTCACGTACAGAAAAGGCAAATAAAACCTAGTAGCAGATGCGTTATCAAGGCAGCCTCTGCCAGAACCGGTGTCAACAGAACCAGAGATGCTGCGAAGTACGCAAGACACAGAGGCCAAACCCAAGTGTAGCTGGATCACGCAAATGCGAGAGAAATTAAATGCGCATCCTCAAAAGTTCCCATACTACGTATGGGAAGGTAGCACCCTGCGGTGCCTTTGACAGCCACGGCGAAAACGTTGCAGAAAGCGTCAAGGGAACGCATAGTCGCACAATTTGGAGTACCGACATTTTTAATTGCGGACAAAGGCGTGCAGTTAACCAGCAGGGCTTTCAAGATAAGAAGTTCCTCAATGACATAGGGGTAAAGCAGCAGTTTACGACACCGCACACCCCGCAGAAAAATGACCCGAAATCATGCGGGCGGTGAATTAAAGTGAATCTACTGAACTACTACTCAGTGAAGACTACTGACTGACAGAGAAACGCTAGGTACAGGAGTCGCCGAAAGGAAACGCCGAAAAGATGAAAGAGATCTTTCATCTAAGAGATAGAGCGGATAAACCTGGAGAGAGTGTCCCAAGACCAGGCAAGGCATTTCAACCTGCGAAGGAGCCAATCGAAGCCAAGGATTGGTGATGTGGTGTGGGCCAAAGAGCACCATTTCGATAACGAGGATGCGGATCCGTCGGGAGAAAGGAGGAAAAGCATGCAACCGTACCCGAGAATGGACGGGACCAGTCATCCGATTCAGCATCAGGATAAAGCCGGAGTCAACGGGGACATGCAGCGAGCAAGCCGGAATACTGTTTCTTCCACGCGGACATCAAGAGAGTTTTGGAGAAGAGAAGGTTTGATGGACAGAACGTGGAGAGCGAGAGGGAGACGGCACGGTCTGGAGCAGGACGGCAAGTCAACAGTAGTCGTCGACGTGTCAGGGTAAGGAGAATAACGGCACAAGCAGGACTTTGGATCGGGCCCACGGTAAAACCGTGGAATTTGGATCCGGGGACTGGAGAAAAGAGGGACAAAACTCTATTTCTACCTTTTCAATTTCTCCAAACTCTCTCTCTCTCTCTACAGGTTCAGAGTCTCCAAACTCTCTTTCTTCTCAGTTTACTGTCCTCAGTTACTCAGTTTAATTGGCAACTGCAGACCCTCCTCATGCAATCGTCATCTGCATTTGTGCGGAGTTTTAACTCCTCACACACGATGTCCCACTAAGGTAACTCGCGCGGTGGTGCGTATTGCTGTTGGTTGTAGACGTTTCCAAATCTAGCAAGGAATTAAAAGGAATTTTACATCTACTAAGAAATTTAAAAAGTTGTTTGCAGCAGCCAGAGATTGAGTGCAGGCACAAGTTGAAATCTCCTAACACTAAACAATGACTATTTAATAAACTTTTTTAACGGATAGGTTAGACCCTTATATAAAACATGAATCCCTAAAGTCCGGTAGTTAAAGACTCGAAAACTGGAGAAGTTAAATTTGAAAGATTTAAAAAAAAGCGACCACTTGAGCAAAGACTAACATTCTCAAATAGTTCGATTCGAATATAAACAGGAATGCCTCTTTTTGGTCGATTGAAGGACTTTATTTAAGTATGTTGAAGCCTTAACAAAGCACAAAAGAGACAACTTAAGCATTAGCCCATGAGAAAAAACTTCGCTAATGTGGCAGTGCAACCTTCCGTATTATGACAAAAAAATATGAAGATTCGGACTATTGAGTAAACCGAAATGAGTATTCAGTAACTTAGTGGAGCGTTATGCTCGGAGCTTTACATTTAAAGATGAATCCGGAGCTGATCTTGGTAGGACAAAAGGTCCAATAATGAAGAGACCTGCCGCACTTGTGGCTCTACTACATGCTGAATACACGCGATGGCCCTGCTTATTCCAAACATCTGTTTCTCTGCTCTAAGCTTATTTGAGCGGACTTAACTGAGTCTACAGCTTTCGATTGAAAGTGGGGATTGAGTTAAGCTTCTCCCTATTGTTCCGATCTGTGTCCTGGTTAATTGAGAGAGGGCGTATTGATTCATTTAGCACTTGACTCGGAAATACGGGATCTAGGCAAGCTAACATCATCAGATGACATTTGGTCGGATGCCATGTTATTAATTGTGATTGCAAACGGTTGGCCATTTTGCTGTGGCACATTGGAAAGGGAATGTAATTTTGGACCTGCGTTTGCCACTCATGCAACATAATAGCGTCTGTCACCGTGCGGGATCGCCAAGGCGCAGACCAATGGGTTAAGCCGCGCAGATCGTCTCCTGCAACCCATAATATACTGCCGTTGACGAACCAAAAGAGAGCCATGTCCGTCATTATCAACGACCGCTACTGTTTTTTTGAAGTAGTTTCGTGCTCCCCTGTGACTATTCAACTTTCCACTACATCTGGCCCAACGGAAGGGCAGACCTTAATAGATGCGATTGGGATTTAAACGATTTCCAGAAAAATCCAATCCCAGTGAAGGGAGTCATTGATGCTTATATTTGCTACAATCAAAAACATATCGGAAATCTCCCACTGGTTGTTGTTACAGATGGCGGCTCAAACTTGATAAGGTGTAACTGGATTGATGCATTTGGAATTCGAATCGATGGAATATTCTCGCAATACAGATATTCAGTCAGTTCTTGATAAGTTCAAAAAACTTTTTAGCTCAGAATTTGGACCAGCAGTTAGACTTAACTATTTGACCCGTTAATTAAGGGACTGGTAGAATAAGAAATCAGTCGCCTAAGCAACCTTCCGAGTACTCGGAATTGGCAACACCAATTGTACAAGTTATCAAAAAGGATGGTTCTGTTCGCAATTGCGGGGATTACAAATCAACACCGAACAAAGCAATTAAGCCATATTGCCACCAAACTCCAGCTGCCAATACAGTGCTAGCATCAATCGAAGGAGACTCGATCTTTGCAAAGATGCCAAAGCAACCAGCAGGTTGTTGTGGGCGAGCACTCAGCCAACCTACAAACGATCATCACACACATGGTGGCTCTTAAGGTAAACAGTCTATAATTGGCTATTACATCAGCCCCAGGAATTTTTCAAAGCTACAAAGAACATAGTGCTTGGAATACCTGACGTATTGCCATATTTTGCTGATATCATGATCATGGGAAAATCTGAACAGGAGATTGCTAAAAGACTCAAGGAAGTTTTGTAAAGATAAATGTTATTTTTGTAAACCATCTTTTGAATTCAACAGATAAAATTAAACCAATTCAATAATCTCCCACACCAGAAAATGAAAAACAATTATAAACTTGCCTTGGATTGTTAAATTTGTACCTTACCTTCTTGACACAGGAAAGTTGCCGTTAATACTAGCATGAGACGCATCGCTGGCTGGGAGCAGTTCTTAGCCACAAACTCCCAGGCGGATCCGAAACCAATTGCTTTTTATTTACGAACGTTTTCTAAAGCAGAGCGAAACTATGCTCAAATTGACAGAAAAGCTGTTTCAAATCTATGTGTATGCACGATTCTTCACGCTCGTCACCGATCATTAGCCGCTGTTGGGCATATTTACAACGGCAAAACCAGAACCCGACGTAATCTCGAACACAACGCTAAGTTGTTCTATATTCCTCCATGCATATATCTTCGATATAGTTTACCGCAAGCGATCCACCGAACTGGGTGGCGCTACCCAATAGAAACCGACGACAAAATAGCACATACTTAAGAAGTTCCAATGATTGAATTAGCAGCAACGTCTATTATCAATGCTTAACTCATCACATCACAAACTTTAAAGGATCCGACACACTTAAAAGTTTTGAGTTGGGTGTTAAGGGGTTGACTTGACATGAAGATCAAAAGGGAAACCCTGGTGTCCACAAAGACTTTGGAAATATACGAACACAAACTTGTACTTAATTTTTCGAATCAAAACGTATTTAAATAAACTTTTCTTTGCCATATTTCAACCGAAGATTTAAACGATTTAAAACGACTTTAAACTTCCCGAAACGGGATCAATCTAATTAAGTTGGATTAAATATATAATAGTTAACCTTAAAAGAAAAATTTAATTAAATACAAAAGTAATGTAAAAGAATTATTTTCTGTAATACATAGTTATAGGATTCATTTTAAATAAATTAATTATTTGCGGATGTAAATTATACAGAAAATTTCTCTCGGTTTAGATTCGCAGTTTGATATATTTCACGCTGGTATAGGATTAGGTCCGACAGAATTAAGCAAGAATTTGTATTTATTTTTGGTTTTCTTCAGCAGAAACATTCTCTCGGTGTATATTCGCAGGTTGGTATATTTAACGCTGGTAAAGGGTAAAGGTCCGACAAAATTAGGAAAGAATTTTTATTTATTTTTGGTTTTCTTTAGAAGAAGCATTCTCTCGGTGTATTCATAGCTCCTAACACTGCATTTTATTCTCGTCCACGTGCTCACATTTATTTTAATATTTTAATATATCTTTCCTGCCATGCTGCTTGATGACTGCGCCAGGCAAAGATTTTTAAATATTAAATTTGCGCCTAGGAAAACAAACATAAAAATTGAAACCGCGAACCGTATTAGCGGTGTGGGAAGCTCACTTTTTTTTCCACGCCCGCAGGTTACTAATTTATTAAAAAAAAAATTGTTAGCTTGGAGGCGAAACGTTTACGACTTGACGCCACTAGGGTTCGATTGGAAAAGAACTAAAACGGAAACTCAAGCCTGGGTCTAGGCCATCAGCGAAAATCATAATCAGCTGAAACAGCCGAAATCAGCTCCATATGCGATAACTAATTTTTCCAAAACTAAGCTTAAGCTTCTTATAGTCTATCTATCAGGAGCATACTACTTTCAGGATGTTCTAACATGATTGTTTGATACCCTAGGTGGAGACCGACTGAAGGCACCTTATTGCTGAATGTCCTTGGCATGATATGTGTCCACAACTCGCCCTTGGAGGTCTTCCAGCTCGCTTCTTCTTACGAACTCGGGATTTCACGAATGTAGGTCCGAATTTGGCATTAAAACCTGTTTGAAAGCAGCTTTGCATTAAATTACGCCGATAAACTTCTTGTCCTTGGACAAACGATACCACGCGAGAACGGAGATTATATCATTTCTCATTCTTGTTGTGCGTCCTGTGCATCTGGTCAGCAGCTTGCTTGAGGCGAATAAACAGCGGTTAAAGTGTGATTAACCCTTTACTTCTCCATTAGGTTAGGGAACGCTTTAGCTCGAAATTGATATCCGTTATCTGATATTATCACTTCGGGGACTCCAAAAGTCGTTTTCAAGATACTTATTGACGACGCTGGAATCGATTTTTTTGGCTGGCTTTTAGAAAACGTATTTCGAAAAATGATCAAGAACCAACATTGCCGCTCCTTGGCCTAGAATACGGTCCGAGGAAATCAATAAATAAACGTTGGAAAAACTCGTCTTTCGGATAGACATTCTTGGTAGCGGTGTCCTTCGACTCGGCAATTCCAAGCTTCTACGTCGTGCTTACTTTCGAATGCTGAACCCACCTCATCTTTCAGCTCCTGACTGTCCTCGGATATCTCACGTTTAAACAGAGTGACTTTCGTATAACCACTACATCTTTTGCCGTCAGCCAAAAATGCCTGGCGTCGCTACAGATCTCCCTTAAGTCCGATACTGTTCTAACATCGATATTCAGAATCAGACGAAGATTACTTTTAAGCACCCGGACAAGTTTGTTAGCCGTCCACGGCTGCTCTAGCTGATCAACTAGCTTCAATATAGTCTCATAGAAACTATCAAAGTCCTCATTTGGTTTTGGTTTTGTGTTCCTAATTAATTCCTTTATATCACCATCGTCGCGACTCTGATGAAATTGGAGTCGTAGAGCTGTACAAAAGCTTTCCCTAAGGATTTCACCATGCGGTTTATGACAGCGCCAAAAGAACTCATATGCCTTGCCCTCAAATAACACGCTGATATTCCTACATAATAAGTTGGAATTACCATTCAAAGTCTGCTTTGTAAGGGCCTCGACTCTGTATATAAAATTGTCAACTGACATCCCTACTCCGGAATATTTTATTTTCCATCCATTCAGTATGTGGACTACTTTGTCCGGCGAAAGCCCGGGATTCGGCGCTGTTGAATATTGCCTTTCATAGGCTTTGGGTTGATGAGCGGGCACTTCACTTGCAGTATCAACTACAGCAGGACTAGAAATGGCCATTATCCAATCACCGAAAGCGTGGTGATAGAATTTTGTATCAAATCCGCCATTTTTTCTGATACGTTGCCAGTGGGTTGCATAGTGGGTGGATGATTCTTAGATTTGCTACGAGTTTCTCGTCCTATCCATTCGGTTTGTCTGATTCTACAGGCTAGTTTACACATCGGACAGTTCTCACTTTTTTTAAAATGATTTCCGATGCATTTCCTGTGATATTCATGCTGGCATGTAGTTATGTACGAGTCTGGTGTAATGATCTCTGCTGCACATATTGCGCAAACAGAGTTTGAGACACTAGTGGATTGCCTAGTTGGTGATCTGTCTAACCCCATCATACTTAAGAAAAATCCCAAGTTTCAAGATAGAGAGAATAAACGAACTATAACAAGAGAAACGATAATGTGCGAAATAAGATATTAAAAAACTTGTCTATTATTTTCAGCTTAAATTTCTCAAAAAGGCGCACAAGAGTCTTCTTAAAAAAAGATATTCCATTTGTAAGACTATATTAAAAAAAAAACCCATCCGATATTTGAATGAAGTCTTGTACCGTGCACTCTTCCAACACGAGTATTCCAACCTTTAAGAAAATCTATCTTCTTTTAGCAGAATAGTAAAGAAGAAGAAAATCGTCAACTATTTGAGGATATGGCATCCCTCACGAGTATTTCCAGTACTTTCCGTCATGTTACATTATTTTTTTCCAAGATAGGGTTTAGTTAGATCAAGAAAGAAGATTAAACTGAGACAGAAACCAAACTGCTGTTACGAATTACTCTGTTTTCCTCAGAACAATCCACCTATCTGTTTGCTACACTTAGGAACATTTTTGGGATACGTCTTTATTACGGCCAGTCGGTAATACTTATATCAAATTGACGTGGACTCCACAACTAATTTCTAACACATAAAATTTGGAAGTATGAAACTAAAACGGAAAATTTAAGAGAAAGGATTGAATATATTTATTTTCGAATAATCAAAAAACGCACTAAGGCCCCACACGTTGGGCGTTACTTTTTCTTATTTATTTTAATACTTAAATAAACTGTAACGTGTAACGAAAGAAAAGATTGAAGGCATGGAAACCAGCACTGTCTTGTGCACGCTTTAGAATCCGGCTTTAGCTCGTTGGCGTTGATGGTCACCTTTTCGCTACGGACAATATTGTTTAGATAGAGAATTTAGCATTCTTGCGATAAAAAAATGAGCTAGTAAACAAAATTGGAGGAAGAAAATAAGTATATTCGGAAGAAAACGATTCAGAAATGCAGGAAAAGAATGAGAAATTTGTTGCTAGCGCAACACGGGTGTAATTGTACCCGCAGATTGCCCTACCCTACCTGTGACCACTTTCCTTAAGAGCTTGGCTCTGGTGTCCCGTTTTTGTGCCCCATGTCCGGAGAAACATCAGCCGGTGCAATATATACATTTTATATATTCATTTCTTTTTTTACTTTTGGGACTAAAAACTAATAACAATGTCCATAGGACCTTTAAATAAGAACAAAATAAGTGGAAATAAATTCAGCGTAAAGTATTAAATAAAGATTTACGTAAGTTTAAGAAAATAGAAAATTTGTAAAAATAAGGTAGAGTTATAATTAAGTAGATGCTAAGATGATTAATATATTGGCTATACTTCTAATACTATTTATTTATAATTTCCTTATTGTATATTTCTTTCGCTCTTCTTTACGTTATTATTCCATAAATTAGTTCTCAATTCAGTTTGTTTAATAAGTAAATGGAAAAATGTAAGAGAGTGGTTCGCGGGCTTGACTATAATTTCATTATTTTTTTTCAACAAATTGTTCCCGGTGTCCTTTAGATGCATTACTCTGGCGGTAAACACTATTCCAAGGAAGCAAAGTTTTAACATTATTCGGCTTCCATTATTTTTCTCGGTGTATAATTTGAATATTTTACGACTTTTCTTTGTAACTGGTTCTATTTAATTTCTCTCAGTGTGTATTTAAATATTAACCAAAATAAATCTCACTCAATTTTAAAAATTTCTCTCGGTGTAGATTCGCAGGTTGGTATATTTCACGCTGGCAGAGGGTAAGGTCCAACAAAATTAAGTTAGAATTTTCTGCTGCCTGATGACTGCGCCAGGGAAACATTTTCAAGTATTAAATTTAAACAGCGAACCGTTTTAGCGGTTTGGGAAACTCACTTGCTTTCTTCATTTTGAACTTTTTTTTTTGTTTTCCACGCCCGCAGGTTAACACTTTAAACGAAAAAAAAGTCTTAGCTAGAAGACGAAATGTTTACGACTTGACGCCACGGCGGTTCGATTGGACAAGAACTAGAACGAAAACTCAGCAATCACTCCATATGCGACAACTAATTTTCCCAAAACTTCCCTGGTGCATCTGATCAAGATTTGCATATTTTTTAGTATACCTATGATGAATAATACTGCATTTAATAAGACCTTTAATTAGGGGCCCAAAGCTAAGCTTAAGCTTTTCATAGTTTATCTATCAGGAGCACACTTTCAGGATGTTCTAACATAATTGCTTCAGTCGCCACTGCAACACGTGGACTTTGCTGTTTACCACACTCGGCTTTGCCCGACGAACTTCTTTTAAATAATGGCACGGCGTTCACATCAGAGGATTTTAAATTGTTGATTGAGAACAACCTGATTAGATAAATGGTCAGAACTTTCTAAAGAAGTTTGACCGGACTGCAGACATCAACCTAAACTTAGCCAGATACTTGTTTCATCAGCATATAACGCCGCACTTATATAATCAAGGAACACGACAATGAGCCAGCTGATCCGTTTTCCGAAGCCATCGACGAACCTGTTCCTAACCAGCCATATTCTCCAGCTGCTTTGGAGGCAGTTCCACCTAGTGAGCAACCATCAATGCAACCGCCGGCAGCCGCGCTACGTAGATCTCAGCGTAATAGACGACGTTCACAAATTATTAATAGCTTTAAACACACGGCCTTGTTAGATTGGCATCTGATCACCGAAAGAATATCGGCAGTTGAGTACTCAGCGCGCCAGGCCACTCACCCACCACGCATCAAGCAGCCATTACCATTACCATTACAATTACCATTACAATTACCATTTTGTAACGATTTAATTTAATAAACCGCCGACTAATATTAAAGCTTGGCATATTTAATAACTGTAATCTTTTCTTATGTCCCTTCCAAGAGAGTCTTCTAAACCATCTATAGCATTATATTTTTGGAATTCGGCTTTAAGAGCCACCTCATAGTAAAACTCTTCACAATTTCTCCAATTCAATTTCCCCTGTATGTTTCTCCACGGAGAATACAGCATGTCTAATGATCTAAAATAGTTTGGCCTATCTAGACCTATTTCTTGCCCATATAAAATCACTTCCATCTCGGAGGGAAATCTCCTCTGGCAAGTTCTTCTACGGCTCTTACAAAACTCATAAAGTGAAGAAAAATCGGCTAAACACAGGCCTTCGTTGAAATCTTGTCTTTTTTCGTATCTGTCTAGAAATCCGTTAAGAAATAATTTTTCTTCCTAGCTTAAACGCGTAAGGTCGTGTTTTTATACCCGTTACTCGTAGAATAAAAGGGTATACTAGATTCATTGAATAGTATGTAACAGGCAGAAGGAAGCGTATCCGACCATAAAAAGTATATATATTCTTGATCAGGATCAATAGCCGAGTCGATCTGGCCATGTCCGTCTGTCCGTCCGTATGAACGTCGAGATCTCAGGAACTACAAAAGCTAGAAAGTTGAGATTAAGCATACAGACTTCAGAGACATAGAAGCCACGCGCACTCTAACGCCCACAAACCGCCCATAACCACAACAAATAATTTGATATTTTTTCATTTTTTTATTGGTCTTGTAAATTTTTATCGATTTGCCAAAAAACTTTTTGCCACGCCCACCCTAACGCCCACAAAGTGACCAAAGCTGCCACGCCCACACTTTTAAAAAAGGTTTTGATATTTTTTAATTTTTTATTAGTTTTGTAAATTTCTATCGATTTGCCAAAAAACTTTTTGCCACGCCCACTCTAACGCCCACAAATCGCCAAAAACTGTCAGTGTTGAAGACTCTCCTTCGCACTTCCACTAGCTGAGTAACGGGTATCATAGTCGGAGAAATTGACTAAAGCGTTCTCTCTTGTTCTTTTTGCGCTCGGCGCAACCAGCTGCAGTGGCGGCTTATAATTTATAATTCTATTTTGTAAACATAATTATTACAGCTCCGTTCGCTTCGCAAGAGAATCTCTTTTGATTTGTGCACTAGATGAAACAAATGAATTAAATATTTTGCTTAACTGTCTTTCTTTCTTTATTCCCTATTTCGTGCGTTGTACGCACTACTGTTTGGTGCTGTTTTTGTAGCAACCTAACTAAATTTTATTCTGATAGCCTTTCCTTTGCATCCCATTTCATTGTGTTTACACATTGTGTTTATATGTCAGCAAAAATGTCAGCTGGTTCCGGCATAATTTTCAGCCGCCTTTACTTCCACTTCCTCGGCTAGTTTTAGGAACTCTGTTAGCGACGCTATCCCGGATCTCCGCCTAGCAGTTTTGTTTTGCTTCTAAAGTTCCTATATGCGGTCGAGCTTATCATGTTCTGATGACCTCGTAAACCGCATTATCTTCTGGATTTCCAAGTTCTCTCCAAGAGTCTCTCCGAGTCTCCAGTTATTCCTCATACCTTTGTGGTATCAGCTAACGGTAATTGATTATCAGTCTTATTTATTAAAAGTAGTTACAGTAGAGTTGAATTGTGATAGCCAAGGTCCGCGCAGCTGATCTGGTTCGGGTTTTTGCCGGTGGGCTCGACGTCCGGGGTATCAAACTGCGGCGAGAGAATGAGTGGCCGCCGTAAGTAGTTCCTGGGGGGCTGAGAAGATATAGAACCACTTGGGGACCGGCAGGTCATCCGCAAGATAGAGAGAACCCTTATTCGGGACAGCTAGGTCAGCCGTAAGGGCGAGAGAACGATACCTTGAAGACCGTAAGGTCAACCACAAGAGATAGAGATGGATCGGTGGTCCGAGTTCGATGTATTACCAGATCCGGCATTGCTGCTGAACCCTGGAAGGCTTACCTCAACAGATCGCCAGCCGCCCGCTTTATATAGGCCCCGGCTAAGCCTACTTTGTCCGTCGCCTGCGTGGCATATGTCGGGATTAGTATGGCCATTCTGCTTAATCCACAGTGACTCCCCTTGCTCGTATTGAATTTGAAGTATTCCATATAATTAATTACTTCATGTTTTTCGTGAACTTGATTTTTGCCCTTCAGTTTATTATATTTACATGTAATGTGTATTTAAGGTACGCGGTACGCAAGTGTGTTTTAATTTTATGCATAGTCCTTCGACCCAGATGCAATATTTTATAAGCTCGAAGGCTGAGATAATCTCTGATGTTATTCTGTAGCCAAATTGATGGGCTGGAATAATGTTGTGAGCTGCCATGTATGATATTATGCGCGTTAGAAGGTCTTTTTCATATAATTTGATAAGGCATGATAATAAACTTATTCGTGTGATCTTTTCCGGGTTTCATTATAATGATTGATTTTTTACATTTACCTGGGAAGTAGCCGAGACTTATGATTCCATTGAAGAGTTTACAAATGACCTCAACATCACATTATCCATCATCATTTTTAAAGTTATTAGGTCATCGCCTGGAGCCTTTTTTAATTTAAGCTCCCTTATGACTTTTGTAATCTAGTTCTGCCGGAATGAAGTTGGCGTAGATTCCATATAGGAGTGGATTTGAGGAAGAACATAAGCATTTGCTAAGGGGTTCGCCTGAAAGAAGCCCTGAGATGTAAGGCCAATGTTTCGGCTCTGTCTTTGCCGCTGCGGGCCCAGCAACCTGAAGAATTTCTTATCGGGGTGACGGTTTTAATTGGAGAGCCTAAATTTGGGCGGGCCCTTCACAAGAGATGCTTTGTACTAGTTGCAGGTAGTTTTTCAATATACTTAGTTGTGCAATTTCAGCATCTTGCTACAGGGCCCGGTTTAGCATGTTGAGCATGTCGATCTGCTGGCTTCCAGGACCAGCTGTTCAATTCGCATGCTGGTTTGAACATCTTAATTTCTACATCCTTCCTGGCTGCTGTGACGAGTAACTCTTTCGGAGCGGCGGTAGAGCAGTCTATGTCCGCTTCTATATTTAGTTGAGGACATAGCTCAATGTGGGAACTCACATACTTTCTGTATTTCATCCAGTTAGTGCGGCATATAGGGGTGGTCAGTAATACTTGGGCTTTGAGGGAGGGTTATAATCAAAGGCGAGTGGTCAGATGAGAGATCCGGTAGGGCCATGGCGCTTATTAGACCGCGTGTGATGTTTTTTTTTCACTTTTATAAGTTGTTCGATCGCCGACGTGTGAAGACGTGTTTTAATCGAGCTTCGCACAAAATCCGTTGTTTTGATTGAAGTGAACGACTAATAAAATAAACTAAATAAATAATCCAAAAGCGAAAGAGACGCTCTACGCGATGCAAGATCGCTTAAATAGATATAGTGATTCGTTATCTTAAATAACAAAATAACGGTCAATAACCCATAGCCCAAGAAACCTTCTTCTACCAACAAATCAAGAAAGAGCACTTTTGCTCTCCCGCTCTTTTAGCCCCGACACAAGCCCCGCTACCTCCAACAACAGCAGCTGGAGCTATACCGACAGCCCGCTCTATTTCGTCGTCCGCTGCACCCGCTCACGCTCTGACTGAGTCAGCGAAAGTAAAAGCGCAAGCAACAAACAGCAAAACAAAACGAAAACGTAAAAAAAAAAGCTGGGCTGGAATACCCGCTACATTACAATAAAGCGAAAGCTCAGCCCGAAAAACTCAGATTTGGAAAACAAGCCGAAAAATACACGCGACAACTCTACCCTGATCAACAATGTAGCCCCCGCAAATACCAACAGGCTTCTACGCCTACCAGCTTAAAAGCAGCAAGGGCTTGCAAGTAGTACTGAAGGGCATTGAGTCTGACGTTATTCCCGAAGAGATAAGTGAGGCGCTAAAGGAAATAGGATTTTTCGCCAAAAGCGTGTTCAATATCAAAAACAGAAACAGGCAGCCCCAACCACTCTTCAAGATTGAGCTTGAAGCAGAAAGCAAGCCTCCTAAAAAAAACGAGGTTCATCCAATCTACAAACTCCAGCTCCTTCTGCACCGTAGGATCACAGTAGAAGAGCCGCATAAAGGTAACGCTCCTGTACAATGTACAAACTGCTAAGAGTATGGCCACACGAGGTCGTATTGCACACTTCGCCCGGTGTGCGTAGCCTGAGGAGGTCTCCATGACTCCACACACTGCCAAACTAATAAAGAAAATGCAAACGGAAAAGCAATCAATAACTGTGGGGGTAATCGCACAGCAAACTACAGAGGCTGTCCAAACTACAAAGAGCTGAAAAGCCGACTTCAAAAAAGAATGAACACGGCGCGGGCACACCAAGGAACAGCTACGCTGACACCATCAGAAACAAATCCTAAAGTCCTTTTTTTGAAAGCAACAAGTTTCGCTCACTGGTCTAATCCAAGCACTAACAAGATAACCTTTGCAAACGTTTTAAAATTAGGTATGACGCCTCCAATCCAAATTACCCAAGCCCCAAATGAAGTGCATACAAAATTAGACACACAACAAAACCCAGCTACGCAAGAAACAAAAACTGAAGCTATGATGCAAGCCTTACAACAGAGCATGATGGAATTTATGACATTTATGAGGACCACCAAACAAGACATGTTGCGTAATCAAAACCCTTTGATGCAGATGCTTGTAGCCCAACAATCAAATAAATAATGGCTACCTTACGCATAGCTACGTGGAACGACAATGGCGTTTCACAGCGCATACTTGAGCTAGCTCAATTCCTACTGGAGAAGCATATCGGCGTAATGCTTCTTTCGGAAACTCATCTCACCAGCAAATACAATTTTTAAATAAAAGACTACCATTTCTATGGTACAAATCATCACGACGGAAAAGCAAACGGCGGCACCGCCATACTCATAAGGAACCGTATGAAGCACCACTTCTACAAAGAATTTGCGGAAAATCATCTTCAGGCCACATCTATCAACATACAGCTGGAGGACAGCACTCACCTCAAACTAGCGGCCGTATACTGCTGGATTTCTTCCAAGCACTAGGGCCACACTTCATTGCAGCAGGCGACTACAACGCTAAACACACTTACTGGGGATCGCGACTTGTGAACCCAAAAGGAAAACAGCTTTATAAGACTATAACAAAAGCCACTAATAAACTTGACCATGTTTCCCATGGGAGTCCTACATACTGGCCAGCAGACCTCAATAAGCTGCCTGACCTGATCGACTTCGCAGTTACGAAAAATATTCCCTGCAGTTTGGTTAAAGCTAAATGTCTGCCGGATTTGTCATCTGATCACTCGCCTGTACTAATTCACCTCCGCAGATACGCAGAAAACGTGAATCCACCATACAGATTGACTTCTCACAAAACAAACTGGCTCAGGTATAAAAAATATATAAGTTCACTCATTGAGCTAAGCCCAAAACTCAATACTGAATCTGATATAGAGAGCTGCACGTGTGCATTGCAATCCATCCCTACTGCAGCAGCTCTTACTGCAACACCCAAAATCACAAATACTACAATTAATTCAAAAAAGTCCAACGCACAAATCAAGCAACTCGTCCACGTAAAACGACGCTTAAGCAGATAATGGCAATCTTCTAGATCTCCAAAAGCTTAAAGTAGCCACACGAAAACTGGCCAACGCTCTGAAACAAGAAGAGGAAAACGATCAGCGCCGATACATAGCGCAACTCACACCAACAGGCACGAAACATAAGTCACTGTGGAGAGCCCACTCAACTCTTCGCCCACCGACTGAAACCGTTTTGCCGATAAGGAATTCCTCAGGCGGCTGGGCCCGTAGTGATGCAGACAGGGCCACCACATTTGCCGCTCACCTACAAAATGTGTTCACGCCAAACCAGGCTACTAGCACGTTCGCGCTACCGTCCTCACCCGTAAACTGCCACCAGCAACACACCCCAACTGTGTTTCGTCCTAAAGAAGTAATTAAGATAATCAAAGACAATCTCAGAAATGATCATCCAGTTGCCACACTCTGCAGTTCGCTACATAATCCAGCTCTTTAATCCCATCACCAAACTTAGTTACTTTCCACAACGATGGAAGAGGTCGATGATCATAATGATTCCAAAGCCTGGTAAGGACCACACAGTCCCTTCATCTAACAGACCAATAAGTCTACTCTTATGTATTTCGAAACTATTCGAAAAATGCCTGCTGGTCCGACTTAATCTACATCTGAGAACCCACAACATAATCCCAGCCCATCAATTTGGATTTCGCGAGTGCCACGGAACCATTGAACAGGTGAATCGTATAACATCGGAAATAAGAATTGCATTCGAAAATCGCGAATACTGTACAGCAGTATTTTTAGACGTATCCCAAGCATTCGACAGAGTCTGGCTCGACGGCCTTATGTTTGAAATTAAAACAGCCCTACCCGAAAGCACACACAAACTCCTAAAGTCTTACCCCTATGACAGAAAGTTTGCTGTGCGGTGCAACACTGCCACTTCCACTGATCATGTAATTGAGGCTGGAGTCCTCCAAGGCAGCGTTCTTGGGCCAACCTTATACCTCATCTACACAGCCGACATCCCTAAAAATAGTCGCATAACGGTATCCACATTTGCCGACGATACAGCTATTCTTAGCCATTCAAGGTCCCCTACCCAAGCCACAGAACTGCTGGCATTGCACCTCACCGACATTGAGAAGTGGCTCTCTGATTGGCGAATAAAGGAAATCGAGCAAAAATGCAAGACGTTTACGCTAAACAGACAAGACTGCACTCCGCTCTTATTGAACAACAAACCACTCCCGAAAGCAGATGAGGTAGCGTACCTAGGAGTATACCTTGACAGAAGACTCACATGGCGCAGGCACATTGAAGCCAAAAAAACTCAACTGAAACTAAAAGCCAACAACTTACATTAGCTTATCAACTCTGGTTCGCCGCTCAGCCTAGATCACAAAGTCTTACTCTACAATTCTGTATTGAAACCTATCTGGACCTATGGCTCACAGTTATGGGACAATGCCAGCAACAGCAATTTTGACATCATACAGCGAGCACAATCAAAGATTCTGAGAACCATCACTGGGGCACCGTGGTACGTTCGGAATGAAAACATCCAAAGAGACTTAAATATCCCATCAGTTATCAATGCAATTACGGAACTTAAGGAAAAATACCATAGCAAGCTTTACTCGCACCCCAACCACCTAGCGAGGAGTTTAACCCAGCTCAGCAGCCGTTCCCGTCTCCGGCGAAAAGACCTACCAACCCAGCGAAGAAATTTTTAGAGCCGTTTAATCATAGAACAGTTGGAAAAATAATACAACTGTTCAGAAAAAAAATACTTGTTATAGTTAAGATTTTTAAAGTTGTTGTTAGTTCTTAAACAAGAAGATTCAATAAAAAAAAGCAACATAATTTACAAAAAATAAAAAAAAAAAATTTTATAAGTGCATTATACAGTTGCCTTCCCTTGGGACTCTCGAGGGCTAGTCCCCAGTGCGTGTGTTTGGCATTGTAGTCTCCTGCAGCTATGAAGTGATCCCCTAGTGTGTTGTAGAAGTCCATGAATTGACCTTCAGAGATAGTAAAGCGAGGTGGCAGTGGACAGCGGCAATGCAAAGGTTACCGTTTCCTGACTGCACTTTTATGGACGTAGCTTGCAAGTAATTTGTTGCAAAGCTTTCGTAAAAGTGAGGCTTGATGCTTTTTCTCATTAAGATGCCGGTTGCGCCGTGGGCTTTACCATCTGGATCATCTGTTCCTGAGAAGGTGTAATTTCCTATTGCTTATAGGATATATATTATATATTCCTTATATTGCCCAGTGACGTGCGTCCAGCAGCATGGCGTCGATGTGATTTGCATTTAGGAATTGCGTTTTATGTCGTGTAATGCCGTTGGCATTCCAAATAAAAAAAAGGAAGGTTAGCCATTTATTATATGGACTGTTGTGCTACAAGCAACTGAATCTCCATGTTCTGGTTCTGAACAAGGGTTTGCACAGCAAACAACAACCTAATGGTTGTTGGTTTAGTTGTTGCTGGTGCTTTTGCCGCGACTTTAGTATATGTTGCACTGCTAGTTGTGGAGCCTTCTTCCACCGAAGCCGGCGGTGGTGGGGTTTGACTGTGGTAGCTCCATGATGTAGGAGTTGGGATGGGCAGAGTGGGTGAGCAAGAGTTCGCTCTGTTGCTGTCGACAATCGTAGAACTGGGTTACTCTTTGATGGTATGGTCGGTATGGTCGGTATCGCATGTTGAGAAGTAAAAGTAACAGGCGCTTTTTTGGATATACTGAGCTTCTATGGTCCCTCTTTGGATCGCTGGTCATATTTATAACTTTTTTCGCGTGGCCATTATTTATTTAAAATAAATTTGCATTTGTCTTTGTCATAAACCTAGTTAAGAATTTAGCTTTCTTTGCTGAGTCTGTTTTTTTTTATTGCCTAGTTTTCTAGTGTTTTTCGAAGTACTGCAGCTACAGTTGCTTTTTTCGATCACGGAAAGATCATGCGATCTGGCAAGTCTTATACTAACTTCTGCTTTACAGGTCATATTGGATAGTGAAGTTGCTTAATTGGTAAGTTTTCGTTTGTTACCTCTTTTATGTTTTATGAAGGATAAATATTAATTATGGATTCAATCGGGCTGCTACAGCTGAATCGAGAAAAATTTACTAGACTAACAAAACTGTAAAAAAATATCAAAACAGTGGCGTCGTGGCAGTTTTGGGAGATCTTTGGGCGTTAGAGTGGGCGTGGCAATATGTGACTACATGCGCTGCGTCTATGTCTCTAGAGTGTTTATGTTGAATCTCAACTTTCTAGCTTTTATAGTTCCTGAGATCCCGATGTTCATACGGACGAACAGACAGACATGACCAGATCGACTCGGCTTTTTATTCTGGTCAATAATATTTATACGCCGCTCATAAAATACCGATTCTCAAAATATCGATTCTAAAATATCGATTCCGATACGGAAATCGGTTGCAGACTGTCTACTATACGTAGACGCTCTAGACAGCAGAGCCCTCTCCGAAAGAAAGACACGTGTTGAATATTTCGCTTGACTTAAAAAAGGCATAGCCAAATGGTTGCATACCATATTGAGCCAACCGGAAAAAGGGGGCAGCGGACAGACGATCTTGAAATACATAACAAACTTCATGAAAAGCCAAAAAATTCTTCTTCGAAAGAGTCACACCCACTCAAGCAACGGCGCCCCACGAGGATCACCGCTACCAGTAATTTTGTCCTAATAGCATTTAACGACATAACATAACATTATTAACATAATTAAAAAACATAAAAAGTTGAAATTGAAAGCATACGCAGACGATTTTAACATAATAATAGACATAAAAAAATTAGGTCAAACTTAGACCTCTTGTTTACAGAGATTAGCAACTGGTGACGTAGATCTGGGCTGCATTATCCTTAAGGAAGGGTAGCAACTTACACATATGTAGGAAATAAAAAACAAGAGAAATCGGTATAGTCGCGTTCCCCGACTATCTGATGCCCGTTACTGTGCTAACGGAAGTGCGAAGGAGAGTCTTCAGCACTGAAATTTTTTGGCGGTTTGTGGGCGTTAGAGTGCGCGTGGCAAAAAGTTTTTTGGCAAATCGATAGAAATTTACAAGACCAATACAAAAATGAAAAAATATCAAATTATTTTTCAAAAGTGTAGACGTGGCAGTTTTGGGCGGAGTAGGCGTGGCAACATGAAACGATAAACTTGCGCTGCTCCTATGTCTCACGAGTCTGTATGCGTAATCTCAACTTTCTAGCTATTTTAGTTCCTGAGATCTCGACGTTCATACGGACGGACAGATGGACTGACAGATGGACGGACAGACGGACGGACAGACGTAAATGGCCAGATCGACTCGGCTATTGATACTGATCAAGAATATATATACTTTTTATGGTCGGAAACGCTTCCTTCTGCCTGTTACATACTTTTCAATGGATCTAGTATACCCTTTAAGTCTACGAGTAACGGGTATAAATATAAAACAAATAAAGCTACGAAGGAGAGTCTTCAGCACTGACAGTTTTCGGCGGTTTGTGGTCGTTAGAGTGGGCTTGGCAAAAAGTTTTTCAATAAACTCCAGGTACAATTAAAACTCACATATATTAAAAGTGTGAAATACTCACTGTCTACATTGTTATTAAGTGTTTATCTAACTATAAGCATATTTGCTTAGGTTTCACCTTCCGAAGCACAAGATCCAACGCGTCGAGATATTATCGGCCAGGATTTGAAAGGAGGAAAGTTTGTCAGAACACAGTTTCCTTGCATAACCATATATATAAATGGATATATGTATTTGCTATTTGTGCATGAATGTAAATATATTAGTAACTGAAAAAGTATATAAAGCTCTTCTTAGCAAGAGAAATATCTGTAATCAAATTAACTTGATGTTCGTAAATAAATGTATATTCATCATTTTAAATAAAGTTAACTTATTAACGAAATGTATTTTTCTTTACTTTTTATGAGCCAACATAAGAGCCCCCAGAGTAATGTTTTCTGTTGTTACTTTAGGGTATTTATCAAAACGAGTTTTTTAAACCGATTGCAGATATATAAAATTCTATAATCGACTTAACAGCTCGTCGGTGTGCGGAAATATCAAGAAAGACTAGTTTTCTAGTGTTTTTCGAAGTACTGCAGCTACAGTTGCTTTTTTCGATCACGGAAAGATCATGCGATCTGGCAAGTCTTATACTAACTTCTGCTTTACAGGTCATATTGGATAGTGAAGTTGCTTAATTGGTAAGTTTTCGTTTGTTACCTCTTTTATGTTTTATGAAGGATAAATATTAATTATGGATTCAATTGGGCTGCTACAGCTGAATCGAGAAAAATTTACTAGACTAACAAAACTGTAAAAAAATATCAAAACAGTGGCGTCGTGGCAGTTTTGGGAGATCTTTGGGCGTTAGAGTGGGCGTGGCAATATGTGTCTACATGCTCTGCGTCTATGTCTCTAGAGTGTTTATGTTGAATCTCAACTTTCTAGCTTTTATAGTTCCTGAGATCCCGATGTTCATACGGACGGACAGACAGACATGACCAGATCGACTCGGCTTTTTATTCTGGTTAATAATATTTATACGCCGCTCATAAAATACCGATTCTCACAATATGGAAACAGTGCGCTAGCGACTCAGAATCCGATAGTGAAAAGAGATTCCCTTCTTCTACAACTATGATTATGACGATAAATCCAGAACAGCTGACAGCTGACAGCTGTAAAACAGGCAGTTGTGGCCAAAACAACAGAAAGAATATAAGCTGCTTCAGGTAATCCAAAAGCATCCAAATGTCAGCAGTATATGTACCGGCCACCCCAGCGGTGGCCCCCGAATTTAGAGCTTACGAATAGATAGACATAACTATAATACTTAATGTTGCTTGACTCTAGACTCATAATTCCAAGGCGAATATAAATCGGCTGCATGCCATCGATGAAGACATGAGCACTTTCAGAAAGGGAAGCATGACCATATTACAGTATTATGGTGATGTCAAAGAAAAGCTCACTTAGCTCACAAATTAAGTCTATTCGTGCCAATGACGTCGTCATCCGAGATGAAACACGATAACACATTCGAAGAAGACATAAAAATCCATTAGAGGGCAATTAGCGGGGATGCAAAAAATTTTTCAGGATCACAAAAAAAGGTTTCATCTAGATTTTAAATATAAAAGCAACCTTTATTTTTTTACCAGAAGTTAACCCATTCGATGGAATATTCGGACCAGACCTATTACCACAGGCGGAAGCATAACCTTCCCTTGCCTCCGGCCAATTCAAATGGGGTTATGGAGGCTGAGGAGCCTATCTGCGCCAAGTTAGACATCATGGGGGCAGCAGACGTCGTCAACTACGATATACAAGAGCTGCATAAAAATGGGAGTAATTATACCAAAATTGACAAGCTGGGGCTGGGGCTGGATATGGGAAGTCCGTGTTCGGTGCTTTATAGTTTTCGGGTGGATGGCTGGCGTTAAGGGGCGAACGGAGAGGCTCGCCAGTTTTCTGGGCCTTGGGAGCCGCGCTTGTGCCCTGTGCTTTTAGGGTCACAGCGCAGTCCCGCTCTTTTGTCGACATTAATTTCTTTCATGAAGAGGGTCCTTGCAATCGCAGTCAGCAGCTTCGTCCCAAATCAAGACTGCGTACAGGACTGTGGTCCCTGCTATTGCGTGCGCTAGAGTTATCGGTGACGGCACAAGCATGCCTTCACCTCCCCCGAAACCCCCACGGGCAGCGACCTTCATATGAGACACTCAACCCGGACACACACCGCAGCAAAGTCATCAACCCACACTGGATCAGCAGAGTCAGGATTCCCAAGAATCCAACCGAAGCACTGGAAGGGGCATCCGGATAAAAAGTGCCGACGCAAGGGGTTTCGCAGACCAAAAGAATTGTACGCTAGGCTTAGAGGAAAATTTATTCTGAAATAAAATCATTCTGTCACCGAACTTCAAACGAGTCGCTTTAATTACTACAAATCCTCCTTGGCTTAAATACAAAACCGAACAGATCCTCGCCCACGACATAACTGGCGCAGCCGGAAAAGGAACCTAAAGGATATCCAGAGCATCCAGAGCATCCAACAGAAGAAGGATATGAAGATCACCGGGATATTATTAAATATTATACTGTAATGCAGGTAAGCAGCCGGCCAAGTGACTTCAATAAGTGAGTGCAAATGTAAAATAAAGAAAGAAACGAAATTAAAAATGATGCAGTGCACCCAAAGAAATTTTAAATTCCGTGCGCTTAAAAGAAAAACAACCGACTCCGAACATACATAAATACCTTTATACACAAGAATAAATATGCAAAACCAGCAAAGTACGGTGTGCGGAAGCAAAATAAACGGCATTAACAATTGTGCATTACACACGCAAATCTAGAGGCATATTAATAAATATATATTAAAACGATCATCAATCGCTGATGACTGTAAGGCATCGAGCATTAAAAAGTGAACTATTAACTATTATACTATTAAACCCTAAAATTCACAATTTAAATTTCGTACTACATACATACTACGTACTACGTACATATTTTTAGCAACGATCAATCGCTGATTGCTGCTATAAAATGCATCGCGCATTAAAATATGTACACGCCTAATATGTACCACAAAAAATAAATAAATAATTTTTACACAAAAAATTATAGAAACATATTTTTAGCAACGATCAATCGCTGATTGCCGCTATAAAATGCATCGCGCATTAAAATATGTACACGCCTAATATGTACCACAAAAAAATAAATAAATAATTTTTACACAAAAAAATTTATAGAAACATATTTTTAGCAACAATCAATCGCTGATTGCCGCTACATAATGCATCGCGCATTAAAATATGTACACGCCTAATATGTACCACAAAAAAATAAAACAAATCATTTTTACACAAACAATTTTTATGGAAACATATTTTTAGCAACAATCAATCGCTGATTGCCGCTACATAATGCATCGCGCATTAAAATATGTAAACGCCTAATATGTGCCGCAATAAAAATAATAATAAATAATTTTGCATATTACACAAAAATTTTCTATGGAAACATATTTTTAGCAACAATCAATCGCTGATTGCCGCTACATAATGCATCGAGCATTAAAATATGTAACGCCTTATATGTGCCGCAATAAAAAAAATAATTTCCCATATTACACAAAGAAAAATTATAGAAACATACATAGGCGGCAATCAATAATAATTAATAGCCGTTCATGCATCGCGCATAAATATGTGAATATAGCCACACTGAAAAAAAAGGGGGAAACGAAACCTATGTGCCACAACTTAACAAATGCTAGTGCTCCGCCACCTAAATTAATGCTTGTGTGTATATAAGTGCGGCCGATCATTTCTTTCTGTGTGCCGGGCAAGAAAGGGGAAACCGGCACCGACGGCAGTTCGTAGGGAGCCCCCCCTCCAGGCCTCGGCAACCGCACTTAACAGTCGACCACTTGAGTTTGTTTACGTGGGCACACATACTTGCATGCACGCCGCAGCGTCCGGCCGCTACATTGTAGACGGTGTCGCATGACAACATAAAACTATATTCAGTAAAATCGACAAAACGACCGCCGCGGAGTCGGATGCTTGTGCGCAACGGATGCTAAAATAAAAATATACAAATAATCAAATTTTACGACTGCAGTGCACAATGTATCAAGAAAACACTTAGAAAAAAAAGAGAAACACTGCACTGAAACCACTTGGCTCGGCGGCTTTATTAGATTACTTTTTATCGATTGAGTAAACAATTATTAATGACACCCACTTGCAGATCCCAACGGATCAACCCATACACTACACAATAAAAAATTTTTTACGAATGATAAGTACAAACAAACAAAGAAAAACATAAATAAAACATCGTAATATATAAAATCTTACATTAGCACACAAATACATATATATATATATATTTTTTCCATACTATTACACATACACATTTTTTATACTCTAGTAGTATAAAAAATCAATATACAGATAACCAAATATCGTCAAAGATAGATAGGAAAAATTAAAAAGGGAAAATAAAAAAAAGAAATAGGCCGAATATCTTAACGTTATACTTACGCGAATTTTCACTTGCGAATAAAAGGGGTTCCGTAACCTAAATGTCAAAGAGGACAATAGTGGACAAAACGAGGTCCAGGCTAGGTCTCAGGAGTAGCGGTAGTCTACCAGAAATTAGGGAGGAAGAATTAATAGCCATGGATTCGGGACACGCCACCGGGGGTTCTAGAACCACCAGCCCGATCCCCGGCGGTTCGAATAGTATAGGGAATATGAGCACTGTCCTGAATACTTCAATTAATACTACTCTGTCCACTACATTGAATCCGAAAGATATTTTAGCATTTGTTAAACAACTACCGACTTTCGATGGGACCCCGGGGACCCTACAGAAGTTCATTGTAAGCGTGGAGGAGGTCATTATGTTAATTAGAGGAACTGACCAAACACCTTACGGACAGCTATTGCTGCGTACGTTGAGGAACAAGATAATAGGGAGAGCGGACGAAACTTTAAATATGCTGGATACTAAGCTGGAATGGGATAGTATTCGCGACAACCTAAAACGCATGTACGCATGCAAAAAGACGGAACCCATACTAATATCTGAAATACAGAACCAACCAAACGGTCTCTCCTTCGGGAAGCTTTTTTACGAAATTACCAGGCTCAGGAGTGAACTACTTACACTGCCAACTAATTCAGAACAGGGGGTCAGTGCGGAATCAAAAAGAGCCCTCTATGATGGCATTTGCCTAAATGCCTTTTTAGTCGGGCTCCGCGACCCGCTCAGAACAGTCATTCGGGCTAAAGGGCCGTCGACCATTGAGCAGGCCCACGAATGGTGCCAGGTGGAACAAAGTTTCATGTACCAGAGACAAAATAGGGATAACAACTATAGTAACAGCTTCGACCGTAACAGGTCTTATCAAAATAGATCAGGCGGACGCTTTGAGCGTAACCGCAATTACCCCTCGAACAATTATAGGCAGGACTATAGGAGTAATAACCCTTTCCGACAAGAGGAGTCCCGGAACTACAGTAATAGGGGGCGTAACAACTCCAGGGATGGATCACGCGACCCGCAATCAAATAACTCAGGTCGGCGTAACAGATCCCCCCAAAGGGCCCCCGCCAACTTCAATAACATTGATGACGGCGTAAATTTTCAACAAGGAGCCTCGACCGACAAGTCGGTTACTTAAGTAACAAAACTCCTGGCTCTGCCCTTCCCTATGTAACACTGACTCTTTTTGACCCCCCCAAACTCCTAAAATTCCTTATTGACACCGGGTCATCCTACTCATTTATCGACCCGGACATTATTCCCCAAGAATTGACGCGGACACTTGACCAGGACGTAAAAATAACCACTGTCTTGGACAGTTATACACTAAGAAAAGCAGAAAATACATAAACAGAAAATTAGGAAAATCTCGTTACCTACAAACCCATAAAATTAAAAACTGACCACCTCGGAATTCTCCTCTTTACAGGCTGACGTTAGTCAATAGCCAGCGACTAGAAATAAATAGACTAGGTGAGGAGCAAACCCTCATTAAGCTCAACATGGGAACGGCCCGGACAATAACATCATTTATGACAATCAAACACCTGATCCACCTGGAAGAATACGAAGTTACTACAGACAAATTACACGAATTAATTACGAACCTGCCGGACCTGCCGAACATCGTCGAAATAAGAACACTATTACTTAGGAAACTTAATCAGATAGAACAGAAATTAACTTCACTTCTACCTAGCGAAAGTAATAGCAGACCTAGGAGAGGACTCATTAACGGACTAGGGACAATAATCAAAACGATCAGCGGCAATATGGATGCCACTGACGAAGAAAAAATTAATTCCGAATTAAAACAATTAGGGAGGAACGCGGAAAATACCGCGCAATTTCAGAACGAAACATTAATAAGGTTCATGGAAATCACAGACCACATAAACAAAGAGCAGGAGGTCATAAATAATTTCATCAATTTTAATCAGAATAGGATATCTAAGGAAATAGATACAGGACTCCAAGATGCAGAATTGAATATATTTTTGACTAGAATCAATATTAACTTAGATCTTCTCTACACACATTTGGCAGGTATAGCAGAAAACCTATTATTCGCAAAACTCAATATTGTCCCCAAATACATCTTAGATAATGCTGAGATACAAAAAATCAAAATGTCATTAACAGATCAAAACGTTAAGATAAAGGCAGACTACGAAGTTTACAACCTACTATCACTCGAAACTAGCACAGAAAAGAAAACAATTGTTTTTGAAATTAAAATACCAATTTTGTCTCCAAATAATTACACACTGTACCAAATTGTAACCATACCGTTCAACGGGACGGAAATTGTAAACCTACCAAAATTTATTTTAGAGGATAGAATAGAACTTAAAACACTAAACACAAATTGTATTAGAGTTAATGATTTATCAGTTTGCGAAACCCCCACCGACCCCGACAACCCAGAATACATCCATAACCTGCTAGCCAACAAGACAGCGACATGTACCGTGGTGGAAACCATAACCCAGACACGGATCTACAGCCCCATAGAAGGACTCCTGGTTATCCTCAACGCAAGAGACGTTAATATGACCTCCGACTGTATACCGAGCAAAAGTTTGAGCGGGTCGTTTATTATAAATCACGACAGTTGCTCCATCACCATCAACGGTACGAAATATGCCGACGCCACCGTCACAATGACCGATAGATGGCAGATGGATATAACAAAGACCAACGACGTTAAAACCATGCCAGCCATAGAACCCATCAACCTTCAACAACTGCACCTCAGTACGCTCAAAACCAAGTGGGCTATCAACACCATGCAGAGCAAAGCGGCGGACCACCTGACAACGATATATATATTGATCGCAAGCTCTATCGTACTAGCAATCGCCGCATGGATCTGGAGGAAAGACAAGATTATCTATGCAACTACTTCCCTGCCAACCACCGGAACTCCAGCTATACCTTCGTTGTGGCCCTCGTTCCGTCTTGAGGGGGGAGGAGTTATCGGTGACGGCACAAGCATGCCTTCACCTCCCCCGAAACCCCCACGGGCAGCGACCTACATATGAGACACTCAACCCGGACACACACCGCAGCAAAGTCATCAACCCACACTGGATCAGCAGAGTCAGGATTCCCAAGAATCCAACCGAAGCACTGGAAGGGGCATCCGGATAAAAAGTGCCGACGCAAGGGGTTTCGCAGACCAAAAGAATTGTACGCTGGGCTTAGACGAAAATTTATTCTGAAAATAAAATCATTCTGTCACCGAACTTCAAACGAGTCGCTTTAATTACTACAAATCCTCCTTGGCTTAAATACAAAACCGAACAGATCCTCGCCCACGACATAACTCTAGCGCCCTAGCGATGGTCGCAGCCTTCTTTGAGCGTCAGTCTAGTATTTAGCATGACCTCCAGGTATGGCCTCTGACTTGGTTGGTGGCTGACTCTACCTGTTAGCGGCTATCTGTTCTGCTTTGTAGTGTGCATTGTCCAGGCCAACCGATGCGACCCACTCAACTATATTGCAGATGCATTACCAAGGCACTCAGCTTTACTTTGCTAAAATTACTACGGCAATATGGTCTGAGAAGCCAATCACCTTGATTCTTTCTGTCAGTTGCAGCCTCAGCCCCCGGTCTTACATGGCATTCCAGAGCAGTGGCCCAAGTACGAAGCTTTGGGGGACTACGCAGGTTACCCTGTGCTCACGTGTCCCTCCGCCTGTGTCGTAAACTAACACTCGGTCACTGAAGTGGGCCTTGTTTATTCCTACCAGTGCGTCCGGTAAGCCTAGGTGCTAGCTCCTATGGTGACGTCCTATTTCGACGAGCTAAAGGTATTTCTAATGTCCCTTCTATCTCCCTTTCCTTTAGAGAAACTGCATTGGCTAGAGGTCCCTTCAGCGTAAATAGCTTAGTGCAATCTGTGGCTGATGGAGCGCTCAAAACCCTTGCTCATGTGGTCAATCAAGCATATCGGATTACAAAGATATATTAAGGACAATTATGGATGTCTTCCATACTTATGGAGTGTGCAGCATTCGCAAGAAAAAAGTTGGACGCGAATTATGCTCGACATTCTCTCTCTCTTTAGGAACCCTATGGGTTATTTTATTTTCCCTTTCAATGGCGTCACAGACTTGTTCGGCATCGGACAAGTCTAATACCAATCTCTGCTTTATTTGAATTTTAAAAAACTAATTATTCAAGTTAACATCTTAAAAATCCAGCAAATATGCTTCCGGGACTTTAACCCCATTGATTACTACGGGTTTTAGTAATTTTCGCAAGGCGGACTTTGAAGCGGCTGTCGCGTGGTTTTTAATTGGGTGGCGAAAGTACCCTGGATGCATGACTATTTCGTTTGTTTCAAACACCAGCTAGATCCTATAGACGTTATGTTTGGAGTTTCGACATCGGTAATAAATGCAATACGTCGGTAAGCGCGCTGTGGAGCCACGGAATCGGCATCACAACAAGGCTAAGGCGTGACAGGGCATCTGCGACGACGTTAGATTTCCCAGGTTTTAGATTTTCTAGACTTCCAACGCTTTAATTTAGGTTAAAGTTCGTATTGCCCACGGCGAACGTGAGCGGCGAATCGTCGGTGAAAACGACCTTCGCCATACAGATAAAAACGGAGGTTATCCAAAGCCCACACTATTGCCAGCAATTCTATCTCGATGGTGGCATAATTTGCTTCCGTTGCGCTCCAAGAGATATATATTGAGCCCATCGAAGGAACCCTTTCTCTGATCAACTTAAGGGGGTCGTCATCCTTCGCGGTTTGAAAAAATCGGTTTTATTTTTATTTGAAAAAATTTTACGTAGACATGTCCTGTGAAGGATTTGATGGAGATATCGAGCCTCAAACATAGCCCATGAAATGCCTATTTACATCGCTCAGAAGCGTATCATTAATCTTTAAACGCCCAAAAGTAGTGTTTTTCAAAACGGTCGTCAAGAATTTTTCGAAAACATAAAAGATATCCTAAATCTGTAAAGAGTCACTTATTCACAAAACATCACGCTGTGGCATGACACAAGCTTTTTTTGAAAATTTTTTTTTCTTTTTTTAAGTGGTCGAAAAGTGCAATTTTTTTTAATCGCTGCCATTTTGTGAAATTTTCAATTTTGAAAAAAGTTTGTGTCATGCCATAGTCAACGTTCTTAAAATTAATTTAAAAAAACATTTTTTTTTTGTTTCAAGTTTCTGAAGGCAGAATATCATTTCGACCGTTTGACCTCGTCGCACGGGCAGTTGTGCATTCAACGACGCGCAAATGTCAAATTTCACTACAATTTCATCCGGTTTTTTTGAGTTTAAGCATTATTTAATTAAATAAAAAAATTTTTGTTCAAATATCATGTGTAGTTTTTTTGCAATCCATCCTTGAATAAGATTCCCGAAATTTGAGCGCGAAGTTAGTAGACCCCCTTAAGAAATAACCGCGCCTAGGGCATAGCTTAAAGCATCGGAAGTTAAATAAAAAGTTTTATTGAAATCAGAGAATGCCAATACTTCAGAAGAAGAAAGTATGGCCTTCAGATGTGAGAACATAATCCATCATCGGTATTGGGGATATCCCGCGTGGTAATGTATTTCGCTTTTCCAAAGCTCGTCGAGCTTATATCCGGAATGGAATAATCACCGGATATCGTGACAGCGTGACAAATAACCACCGCGTTAGAGGGCGTGCCACTGGAGTCGTCCCTGTAGCCTGAACAATGAGATTGGATTTGATCTGAGCCCGGATTATAAGAGGGTGTCCAACCTGTCAGTTGGAATGGGCCCGAAAATCGGGAAGCACCCGGAAATTGGTATTGTTAGCGAGGAACCTAATTGGAACAGGATTGGTTGCCACTCTTAAGACAATTTCATGCAATAGGAGTAGGCCTCCGATTTACACCTCGAACGAAGACACCCAAAGCGCTATCTCTGTAAGGGGTGCGACTTCCATTCCTCAAATTGCCTAAATTCAGCGAAAAGTGACCTTTTACCAGCATGTAAATGCTAAGCGCTAGCTTAGAAGTCAGATGTCCTTCCTTGTGTGTGAACATGGCTAAAACCATTTGGCCAAGACACCCTACAATCCATCCAAAACGGTAAGAAAAATGTATACAATTTTTTATTTTTTGTTTTCGATTTTTTTTTAAATGCCTTTAACACTTTAAAAATAGGTTTGATTTGATGAAATCAGATGTCTTATTTATTTTTATACCCGTTACTCGTAGAGTAAAAGGGTATACTAGATTCGTTGAAAAGTATGTGACAGAAAGAAGCGTTTCCGACCATATAAAGTATATATATTCTTGATCAGGATCAATAGCCGAGTCGATCTGGCCATGTCCGTCTGTCCGTCCGTCTGTCCATATGAACGTCGAGATCTCAGGAACTACAAAAGCTAGAAAGTTGAGATAAAGCATACAGACTCCAAGGACATAGACGCAGCGCAAGTTTGTCGATTTATGTTGCCACGCCCAAAAACCGCCCAAAGCTGCCACTCCCACACTTTTAAAAAATGTTTTGATACTTTTTCATTTTTGTATTGGTCTTGTAAATTTCTATCGATTTGAAAAAAAAATTGCTTTGCCACGCCCACTCTATCGCCCACAAGCCGAAAAAAACTGTCAGGGCACTAGCTGAGTAATGGGTATCATATAGTCGGGGAACTCGACTGTAGCGTTCTCTCTTGTTTATATTCAATTCTACCGAGGTACCGAAAACATTTTAAAAACAGTTGCTCTAAAAACTCACTCCTAAAATTTGAAAAATGCTTTTACATTATACCATATATTGGCACGCCCTTCTATCCCCACCAAACCGTCCCAAGCTGTAATGCGAACACATTTCAAAAATTTGTAAATATTTTTAATTTTATTATTCTGTTTTCACCAATTTTTATCGATATTCCAGAAAAGGGTTTAAATTATCTCGTTCGCACTCCTACTAGCTGGGTATCGAATAGTCGAAAACTACACTATAGAGTCCTTTTTTGTTTTTTTTTGTAATTTTATAATAAGTTTCAAAAGTTGTATCATAAGCCAATGTTGGTTTACGCCTAACCGGCCCGAGCACAACCATTTAATCTAAGACCTATTAGAAAGAAACCTAAGGCAAGAATATATAACAAAATGTCGGGTTGGGAACGCATTGTTGGAGGGTTTAGGATATAGTTAAAATAAAAATCCATAATCAGTTTGTTTGAAAAACATAATTGAATACCTACCAGCAATCCAAAAACTTACGAACTCAAATCGACTCTAACTTCTTTTCTCATTACTGCTTGTGGAGCGGGGTTTCAGTAGGATTTTCAAAAAATAGTTCCAGGACATTAGTTTAAAACGAACTTTTAGCACGGAAATCGCAAGCTACCGACTTGTAAATAAGGACAAGCCAGTGTGAACGGGTCGCAATAACGTTTTCTTCCCCATTGCTAATATTCTCTTTATTTTCAAAGTTTTTATAAAAGAGAAATTCGTCTCTTAATATATTTGTTTCTGGAACTGAAAGATACTTATAACGGTTATAATGGCAATCAAAGTTTTATATGTTAAAGTCAATTATATTATTGGGATGTACTCTGTGGGATAAGGTTATAACACTTACAATTCATGGTCGGATTTAAATCGAAATTATTTTGAGGTATTTCACGCTTAGAAAATGTTCCCACGTATAGTAACTTATTTTTGTTATTAGAATTCGCTTATTAAAGTCACACATTGTGCGATCCCATTAAAAAAAAGTTGATGAAATTGCACCTTCAGATGGAACAGCAGCAATCAAAAAATATTGTTCACGTCTCAAAGTTGTTCGTTTGCACGGCTGTTGACTGCAAAGATGATATTGAAGAGGTAATAGTGTTTCACTAATTCTCGAAAAATATATAACATTTATTATGTTCTAGAAATTTGAGCGTTCATTTGTCACTCTACAGATGCAAATTTCTGGTCTCAGTGATAAAGAGATGCACGATATGTTATCACAAGCTGTGTGCAAAGACAAACAGCATGAGGAAATATCAATCGGCTTTCTCTACATAATGCTTACCGACCCTTCTATGGCTCCCAAAACATATAGGGACGTTACGCTCGTATCTAGAGACGGAATGAATGGCATTGTCACAAACCTCACGTTTCTGGTCGCTGAGAAATATACTAAGCTCACGGAGGTAGCTCGAAGACAATTAATTTGGTTGTTACGGGAATTCGTAAAGCATCAGGTTCTAAGTGTTGAAAATGTAATATGGAATTGTTTGCGGCAGGCTGGCGGAGGAGACGTTTCCTCCAGAAATCTTTTTCTTATCGAGAGCCTTTTGGACATATTTATCGAGTTTAGAACGTGGTTGGAAGGCAACCCATTTCTCGTTCAGTCTACTGTTTACAGCTTCGTACGCCTAATAGAAGACCACGCAAATCCTGCTCTGATGTCGCTTCGGCAAAAAGAAGTAAAGTTTACGATATCATTGATCCGAGAAAGATTCCATGATATTATACCACTAGGAAGGGATTTTGTACGGTAAATGTAACATTAAATTAATAATCGCATCAGTACATATTTAACACCTTGCCCTTAATCTTAAAAATTTGTAAATTTTAAAAAAGGCTTACAATCTTGGTGGTAATCATTTTTAATCTATTGTATTTAGACAAAACTTTTGAAAAGCATACATAGATTTTATTTTAAAATGTCTTTTTAATGATGTAGCACAAGTCTCATTTGTTCGGATATGGGAGGAGGAAATTAATCTTGTTTTTAATATTAAGGTTTCAGCTCTCTTACTTCTACAGCCATATATATTTCAAAGTCTTGGTATGCAATCCAATCTTGTAAGGCTGACTCCCTAATATTGAGTAGGCAGAACATATTTTAATTTCTTTCCATCTTTTCACACATTTTCTGACGAGGAACGCCACAAGGTGCACAATGGAAGTGTAAGAACGAGGCTTTCAGCTTTCTAATAGGGAAAAAACATATTAACATATTAAAACACGTGGTTCCGAGCCTCACCCCAAAAGCGTCCGTGCTAAGCGTGGCCCTTGCTTACACTATGAATACACAAGCATTTTAGCTTGAAAGTAAAAAAAATTATTTGTACTCAATTGTTGTTCAACGACCATTTATCATACTCACAGATTTTATATAAAGTTATATATAGAATACTTATTGTAATATTTTTTGCTATAAGAAGGTAGAGTTAGCCCTTTGCATTTATACTTTTCGCAAAATCCCCTTTAGAGGCCAAATAAAGGATATTTTTGGCAGTCGCTTTGAAGACAATTGTTATACCCGTTATTCGCAGAGTAAAAGGGTATACTAGATTCGGTGAATAGTATATAACAGGCAGAAGGAAGCGTTTCCGACCATGTAAAGTATATATATTCATGTTTGGATCAATAGCCGAGTCGATCTGGCCATGTCCGTATGGACGTCGAGATCACAGGAACTACAAAAGCTAGTAAGTTGAGATTAAAAATGCAGACTCCAGAGACAAAGTTTGTCAATTCATGTTGACACGCCCACGAACCGCCAAAAACTGTCAAAGGGTATAAAAACAAGATGAGTTTAAACATTTGCTATATTTTGACTGTACAGCTCTCTGCGCTCAGCCTGCTTTTATAGGTTTCCCTTAAGGGTTATTCCTTATTCAAAGTCCACGGTTTTATTGTTAGCCTGGTCCAGCTTGGTACCATTGCTCTCCTTAACCTGGCACATCGACGCGTACTGTGTTCTGGCTGTCCTGCTTCAGTTCGTGCCCTCTTTCTACCAGTTTCGTTTTTCAAAACTCCGTTTCTCCAAACTCTCTTTCTGGACTCCTCGGTTTTGCACTGCTGTTACTACGCGTAACAGGCAGGCCCTCCTTGAGCAATTGACATCTGCATTTGTGCGGAGTTTTAACTCCTCCCAAAACAATGTAAAACAAGGGAGAACGCTATAGACGAGTTCCCCCACTTTTTGATACCCGTTACACAGGTAGTTGAAGTGCGAGGGACAAATTTCAACACTGGCAGTTTTGGCGTTAGAGTGGGCGTGGCAAAAAAATTTTTTCCAAATCGAGGAAAAATAAACATAACTACATAATACCAAAATGAAAATCATCAAAGCATTTCTCAAAAGTGTGAGCGTGGCAGTTTTGGGCGTTAGGGTGGGCGTGAAAAATATAAAATATTTAATATTTAATATACCCATTACTCAGCTAGTGGAAGTGCGAAAAAATTTCAATACTGACTGTTTTTGGTGATATGTGGGCGTTAACTCTAAAGCGTGCGTGGCTAAACGTTTTTGGGCAAATCGAGAGAAATTTACAGGACTAACAAAAATGTGAAAAAATATCAAAACATTTTTCAAAATTGTGGCCGTAGCAGTTTTGGGCGGTTTGTGGGCGTAAGGGTGGGTGTGGCAAAATTTTTTTTGGCAGATTTACAGATATTTGCAAAACTAATAAAGAACTGAAAAAATATCAAAACATTTTTCAAAAGTGTGGGCGTGGCAGTTTTGTGCGGTTTGTGGGCGTTAGGGTGGGCGTGGCAAAGTTTCTTTGCAGATCGATAAAAGTCGGCATGCTGAATCTCAACTTTCTAGCTTTAATAGTTCCTGAGATCTGGACGTTCATACGGACGGACGGTCGAGCATGGCCAGATCGACTTGGCTATTGATCAGGATCAAAAATTTATATACTTTATATAGTCGAAAACGCTTCTTTCTGCCTGTTACATATTTTTCATGAGTCTTACTCTACGAGTAACGGGTATAGTAATAAATTGCATACTTGTCGGGTTAACGTTGTCGTTTTCGTTATTGTTCATTATTTTCTCGATTTTAAGTACTAGCATTGAAAAATCTCTGATTGTAGATGGCGAATATTCACATTTGCATTCCTCAGTTGTTCGTCTCAGCCTCCCCGTATGTAAGTCTATTTTATAGGCATTCGGCTTTCCTTTCACTTTCTCGCAGTGCGCACGAGTAGACGCACGACAATCGTAAATTCTAGAACTGTAACTTTTACCTCATAGTCAACTCTACCTATTAACAACAACCCTATTAACGATAGTGCGGGTATATCAAATAAACCATTTAATCTCCGACATACTTTTCAACGAATCTAGTATTACCTTTTACCAAAGACATTAGAAGAACAAGATGCATAACGCCATACGATTTTTTTTGCACACGATTTTTTCGTGCTGGCCTAGAGCTCGCTTCAGGCTCTCTCGAAATTTTGTTTAAAAGCCAGAGAGCGGAGAGCTCTAGAGCCAGCAGCTCTCTTGTACGCATACAGCGCCAACTGACCACTGTATTGGTGCACACGTATGCACATGCATTGTAAAAATGACAAAATGTGCCCTTCATTTTAGAAGTTTTAAGACTTTACATCTACATATATTATTTTGTATCAATTGCCACCACCTAAAAACTCTAGTTTTGCATTGCCTTAACATAACAATTATTCAAATTTAACAAAGAAATAATAATTATTATTATTATTGAGAAATTAACGCATGATTAAAATTATGCGGAATTTTGGATTAGCTATAGCAGCTGAGGGCCTTAAGCTAAGTTATATACATTTTGTTGAGTTTGGTTATATTATATGTACAAAGGAGGTTCTTATTTTACGGTTAATTACTATGTAATAGTTTTTAAAGCTAATTATTTATGTTATTTATGGATATGATTTTTTATTTTTGCTTATATTGTATGGTAAAGGTTCGTATTTTTTAGGAATTGTATTGTTTGGTGAATGTTTTCATATGAGGTGATTTCTCTAATTGTTTGTTTCAAAAGATTCGATCTGTTTTGCTGAAGGTCAGGACAGTCGAGTAATATATGTTGTAATGTTATGTTGATGTTGCAGGTTGTGCAGATTGGTGATGGAGTTTTATTGAGTATGTGGCTGTGGGTTAGATTGGTATGTCCTAGTCTTATTCTTGTGAATTTTATTGAGTCTGATCGTGAGATGTTTTTCGTCGGGGGGCTGTCGTGGCTAATATTTTTGTAGTGGATTGATGAGTTGTTAAATATTGAAGTTTTAAAGGTTACAGTGTTTTGTTTGATGTATTTCAAGATGTCTGATGTGTTGAAGTTTTTTTGGGTAATCAAAGGGAAATTATGTGCGTTTTTCGTCCGCGAGCTCGTTTCCTGGAATCCCGCAGTGTCCCGGGACCCATAGAATTAAGGTTTTATTTCTCTTGTATTTGTTTAGGATATTTCTGATGGAGGTGGTGTAGTAGTTTTGGCTTTTTATGTTTTCAATTTCTTTTAGGGCTGATAGGGAATCTGTGCAGACTGCAAATTTTCCTCGTTGTTTGCTGGCGTGGTTGCATGCTGTCAGAATTGCTGCTATTTCGGCTGTGTATATGGAGGAGTATTGTGGGAGTATATGGTGGTAAATAATTTCTGTTTCCGTTGTTACGCTATATGAGACTCCAATAGCTGACTTGGATCCATCTGGATAAAGAAAGTGTCTGCCTGCTAGTGTGTTTTTTAATTCCTTGAACTTTTGTTGGTATATTAATGGTGCCGTTTCTGCTTTGGATGAGGTGTGTAGTGTGGTGTTAGTGCTTGTATTACTGCACAGCCAGTGTGGGGTTTTTTCTTTCCTGCTTGTTTCGGGTGATACATAAATATTTACTTTTTTTAGTTGTTCTATTGTGTTGTGTAGTGAAGACGGGACTTTTGGTATTCTTTTGGAATTTTTAATTTTGTTGTAAATTTTTTCAATTGGTGAGAACTTGGAGTTGATTATGATTTTGATGTTTTTTTGTGTTGCATATATTGTTCTATGTTCTATTGGCAGTATGTTAGCTTCATGCAATAGGTTGTTAATTGGAGTGGTAGGAAAGGCATTGAAGGCGATTCTTATTGCTGAGTGGTAAATCATTCTTAGTTTGCTCAGGGTTGATTTTGGAGCATTTCCATAAATGTGTACTCCGTAGTCTATTTTGGACATAATAATTGATTTGACCACATATATTATTGTGTTTGTGTTGCAGCAGAATTTTTTGTTGGCTAGACATTTAATGACGTCTAGTCTTTTAGCTATTTCTAAAGTAAGATTTTCTATGTGTTTGTTCCATCTGTAGTTTCTGGCTATTGTTATTCCTAGTATTTTGAGGGACGTTACATTTTGTATGGGGGTATCGATGGTTTGCAGTGTGAAGTTGCAGGTTCTTTTCCTACAAACGTGCAGATGTTTGCATTTGTTGGTTGAGAGGGATGCACCCGAGTCGTTGCACCATTGGTTTAGGTCGTTGAGAAGTGCGTCTAGGTTGAGGTTGTTTTGTTTTTTCCCAAGATTGTAAATTATTGTGAAGTCGTCGTCGTAAGCAGTGAAATCCATTTGTTTGTGCGTAACTAGTATTTTGTTTAATTGGTTGAATGCTATTGCGAATAATATCACAGATAAGGGGGATCCTTGCGGTATTCCATTGTGTAGTGGTTGGGGGTTTGAGTAGCATTTGTTGGAAAGGACTGTTATTTTTCTATTGGTGAGGAAGTATGTTATGTAGTTGGAGATCCTTGGGCCTATTTTCCAGGCTATGAGTTCGTCAATGATGCTGTGGATGCCTACTCTGTCAAACGCTTTGGCGAAGTCTAGTGAGATGATCGACGCGTGGCTTTTCTTTGATAGGGATGCAGCTATCTGATAATCTAGCATAGCTAGAGAGTCGGAAACCGATTTTCCCTTTCTGAATCCCATTTGCCGGTTATCTAGAAGCTTGCTATTTGAAGCAAACCACCATAGCCGTTTTGCTATTATTTTATCAAGGACTTTGGATATGCATGGATTGAGTGATATGGGTCGGTAGGAGTTAATGTTGAAATAATAATAGCACAATCTATGTACATAATAATGCATAATAATTTTCAAATATGACTTTATATTAGAATAATTGTCATTCGAGTATTTAGCGTGCGACGTGTGAAAAATATAAGAAGACAATGATTCTTCGGTGCCGATGTCACACTTTGTGCTTCAAGAAATCAATTTTGCAATAGACAGCTTCCATATTTTTATTTATTTAATAAATAATATTTTTGTTTATGAATTATTTTTATGAAATATTTTATATGTAATTTCTTTTTTCGAAATTCTTTGTTTTAAAATACAGTAGTTATAATAATTTACTTTGTATAAGTTTTAATTATTTACTATAGTTATTTAGTCAAATTACTAGTATGAAAATGACCCATTTTCAGTTTTTAAAATGCAAATAAGATTCAGTCAAATTATTTTGTTATATTTTATTATGATATTTTTAAAAAAACACTCAATTATGGGTGTTAAGAAAAGCTCTACGAGTAACGGGTATAAAAAACTCTTTTACACTATTTCGGCCCGAAAATCGTCTTCAAGCACAAGCACGCACACATACACACTATCTCCTTTATTGTTTTTACTCACACAAGCAAGACAATTATATTTTTAGATTTTTACGCTCTGAATTTTAGGCGAGCGAAAAAAGAGCAATTTTGGTCGGCACCAAAAATGTGGCTGAATAGTGCAATACCAATGTATGGCCGTTACGCATCTTGTTATTATAATGTATTTGCTTTTACTCTACGAGTAACGGGTATAAATATCAAAACATTTTTCAAAAGTGTGGGAGTGGCAAACATTTTTTTGTCAAATCGATAGAATTTTTTGAGGCCTGACATTATATATAACATCTTTTCAGTTTATATATATTCATTTATATTGATCTGTTAGGGATCGAGAACAAGGAAGCTTTCAAACTTTATAGAATTTTATTCTAATAGATTTATTCTTCAATAGATCCAATCATCATTGCTAGATTGTCTAGACTAGTGATATCGGTCAAGAATATACATATTTATTTATTAGGGTCAGAAACGCTTCCTTCTCCTATACTTTTCACCTAATATAGTATACCCTTTCACTTTACGATTACGGGTCTTAAAAATCAATAAAAACATATTTTTATTATTTTTCAAATAAACTTTTATTTACAGCCTCCTACAAAACGTAGCTAGAATTCCTGAATTTGAACAACTGTGGCGTGATTTAATTTTCAATCCTAAAATTTTGCATCAAACTTTTAACGGAATTTGGCAATTACTGCATATACGGACAAGTCGGAGGTTTCTGCAATGCCGTTTACTGCCTGAGATGGAAAGAAAAATAAGCTTTTTAGCATCGTCTGTCAAGTTTGGAAATCAGAAGAGATACCAAGATTGGTTTCAGGAAAAATACTTTGCTACACCTGAGTCTCATAGCTTGCGATCTGATCTAATTCGCTTTATCATAAATGTTATACATCCCACTAATGATATGTTGTGCTCTGATATAATACCGCGATGGGCAATCATAGGCTGGCTCATCTCGTCCTGCACCAATCCGATTGCTTCGGCGAATGCAAAGTTGTCATTATTTTATGATTGGTTATTTTTTGATCCTGCAAAGGATAATATAATGAACATAGAGCCTGGAATTTTAGTTATGTACCACTCTATAAGAAATCATCCATTTGTTAGTAGCACGTTGTTGGATTTCTTATGTCGTATAACAAAAAACTTTTTCGTAAAACATGAAGATAAAATTCGTATCGGTGTTTACAATTCATTAAAATTAATTCTGGAAAAGCAGGTAATATATATGTCTATATAACCAGTTTTATATTTAATTTTTATTACATTTTTATTTTCTAAAATCAGGTGATACCAAATCTGCAACCACTCTTTGAGTCACCCAAACTTGACAGAGAACTGCGTAATTTAATAAGGGATAATTTTAGAGAGTTTTTATCACCGTCTGCTAATCTGGGTCAACTTCTTTACCCTTCCATGCATCCAGCTCAGGGTTATATTATAAAAAAAGAGAGCGACCAAAGAATTTTACATTGTGGTTGGTATAAATGATTTATATTATTATCGAAAAATAATGTGAATAAAAATTTATTGACAGAAAACATGGACCTTCATGAAACTGGGCTCATCAATACTAGTGGGTCGAACATATCGATGCTTGATGAGGACATAAAGATATCACTCGTGCCAACGGATCTAGAAATTGAAAGTGTTTTTAGCGATGAAACTGCTGAAAATTTGAAAAGAGTTCACAACATTGAAGAGAATACGGATGACGATGACGACCTACCTTTATCAAAGGTTTTAAGTTTGGAAATTTCATTTAAAAAAAATTATATAAAAAGATATATCAAATGGGTTAAAAAACAGGTAGAAGCGTTTTCGGTTCTTCCTTAATGTATTGTATTCTTGATCAGATCTACGAGTCGATTTGACCATGTCCGTCCGTATTAACATCGAGATCGGGAAATATACAAGATAAAAAGTTAGGATTAAGCATTATGAATTTAGTGACGCCAACGTTGTGCAAGTTCGATTGCGACGATTCTTGATCAGGATCAATAGCCGAATCGATCTGCCTATGTCCGTCAGAAGAAGTATGTCCGTCAAAACTATAAAAGCTAGAAAGCATACAGGTTCCAGAGACGCATCGCAAGTTTGTTGACCTACGTTGCGTCCAAAACTGCCACGTCCACAGTTTTTAAAAATGATTTTCTATTTTTTTAATAATCCTGCACTTTTATGTCGATTAGCCATAAATTGTTTTGTCAGGCAAAACTGACCAAAACTTCACCCCCACACTTTTGACAGATTTATGAATTTTTTACCGATATCCCAAAACAAATTTAAAAAAAACTTGACACTTTCATTAGCTAGCGACTATAGCGTTTTTTTTTTACTTTTTCTAATATGTTATCTGTCTTGCCATTTTCTATCTTGCAAATCAATTTGGTTTTATCCCCTCTAAATCAGAAGAACGGCCCGTAAATGTATTAATATGATTTTGTTGATTTGTTTATATACCAAAAATGTTTTAACTACGCCTACGAACTGTAAAAATCTGTGACTTCCACAGCTTTAAAAATTGTTTTCTCTTTTTATGTTTTATTTTTATTCCTGATTTTTATCGATATTTCAAAAAAATATGGAAATGCCGCTGCACTTCCACTATATGAGTTACATGTATCTGATAGTAAAGAAACTGGACTATAGTGTTCTCAATTGAATTTATTACAGGTGAGACTAAAAGAAAAGCCAAGAGTAGAACTAGCAGAATCAATAGCCGAATCATTCGATGCATTTGTTACGAAGCGTAACTCATACACCTGGGAGGCGTTCCTGAAAGATTTCCGGCCATTACCAGCGTCTGCCTTTGAAGAGTTTCAGCTAAACTATGTGATATCAAATACTGTTTTAATTTTACGGGAGACTTTGCCTCAACAAAATATATTTTCTGAGAGCAAAACAGAAGAAAAACATTTGGCAAAAAGTATAAGTTATCCCCTGTACGGTTTGTTTCGATTTCTATATGAAAACGATGAGAAAAGCAAAAAACCATTTCAAATCTTGTTGTCAGAGATTTGTGAAGGAATACCTGAAATTGGCTATTTGCTTCTGTACTTTATGAAAATTTATTGTAAGCTTCAAACGCGCAAAAACTCTCAACATTCATATCAGTTTAAAACCACTATTTATCGACAAATTTGCGATGCAGTAGATGAAAAAATCGGCAACTGTCTGATACGGGATCTTGATCTGCTGGAAAAGGAAAACACAAATATTTTTCTATGGCTTCTTCCTGACATTTATAGAGAATTTAAGTCAATAGCTACAAATAACACTGATCTGTTGCGAATAACACTCCGCTGCATAGACGCGAAAAATGTACGTGACATATTATATTCGGTCGCACAAGGGAAACTTACAATATTTAAACAAGATGGACTCATTGATTGCATAAGAGAAAGTCTCGATTTTGAGACTTACGAACAGTTTTGTCTTTGGCAAATTGTTCAAGCTCACGATGTACCCTTACGGTGTATACAGGTATGAGACATAAGTATTGATAAATGCTTTTGACTACTTCACTGGATTTATTGTTTAGGATCTATTGCCAGAATTGGAAGCCGGAAGCCACCCCGAAGCATTAAGCCATTTTCTCTTATTGCTTAAAAATGAAGAACCCACAAATGAAATAATTCGATTAATGCTTAGCCGAGAAACCAAGTCAAAAGGCGATCCATTTGTAACCTCAGCCTTAAGGTAAATAATGGCAGCACGATACGAAAAACATTGTAGAAGTTTAGAAGATTTCGATATATTTAGTTAATTCTTATCTTTTAATATATGCAGGAAAGCAAAGCTTAAAAACCAAAAACTAATCAAATTCAATAATCCAACAGATTCTGGTGCCAACGCTATGAGGAAAAACTGTCTGAAATTATTGCCTCCCTGCTTACATCAAAATATCCCAGTTCATCTCCCAACAAAAGAAAACGACCCCCTAAGGGGATTTCTGTCTCGACTAGCACTCCTTCTGCTGATCAAGTGCGTTTCATAGTTTTAATTTAAACACATTATAAACATATTTTATACAGGTATTAAATCATCTGGAGCATTATAGAAGAAGTTGCAGACATGGTACTGGAACTGGCCTTTACGTTCATGATATGATGCAAAGAGCACTTCAATCGGCGTACTCTCACAGTAACGATAGCACCAAGGTATGTTTAAACAAATTAGCTTACATAAACTTGATAATTTTTTAGCACGTTGTCCGCAGAAACAATTTAGTGATTTGTTTGCCCTGGCAGCAGAAGAAGACACCACAGTTGGCCGGCGCGGGGGAAGTGGACGTGGACGTAAACAACCAGGGAGTAAAAAAGATGTCAGTAATCATGGGACAAGTAAAAAAAATGCGGAAATGGTTAAAACAATATACTCCTCCGATGAAAATTCTAGCGAGGTTGGTTGGTAACATCTCTAAACCCGTACTAAAAAATAATATGTTATACATTTTTAGGAAGATTGGTCAAAATCTAAAATGACGCAAACAGCTAAGAGAAGGAAAAAAGCTAATAATGATTCTGACTGACAATTAGAACTTTATTCACTAATTAGTTACATAGCAGATAAAGAATTAAAAGCGGATTTCGAGCTTTTTCAATAAAAATTAATTCGCTAGTTACAATTATTAAACTATTAAGAAATAAAAAAGAGAACAAACTTATTAAAGTTACTGTATGTTAAAGATAAATCAATATTTAGAAGTTTTTTTTAACAAACCGAGTGTGTTTGAATTTTAATTTAGAATTAGGTGTGTGCTTTGTGTCTTAGATATCTCTTTTTATCATTTACGCTTTAAAATAAATGGCGGCGCCCAGTAAATTTTTTTAGGTTTTCCATCCGTCTCCTACCTTAAATGACAGTTTGGTAAAATAAAAAACACAACTGTTTATGAAAATAAAAATAATTAAATGTATTTAATTTTTATATTTTTAGAAATATATATGTGGGACTGGGTTGTGATTAGCCTTTTAAATAAGTTCACACAATTCCACTGAGTTTTTAATATAAGTTAAAATTAATATAATGCTGTGTTTAAAGTATTGATAATTACTGATTTAGATTGATTATTGTTTAGGGTTTTTTGCCGAGAGCGTCGTTTGTTTGCACGTCTTCTACTTTGTCGTCGTAAAAACCTCTTTCCGTTCTCCTGTCGGTGCCCTATTCCGGTTCAGTGGGAGTGCATTTGTGAGGCGCGTTTTGAAATTTCCCACCGAACTGAGGATTTAAGCGTTACGAGAACATCATCAAATTTCTTATTCAAATTACTTTCGATTTCATCCAAATTAAATTCTTCAAGCTCGATCAGAATTTTCCTAAATGTTTGTTGTAGCTCGTCAAAAAGCTCCAACCTTACATGGAGAACGGAATCGTCAGACGAAGTTAACGCAGAACTTGACAAAGAATTCGCTAACCGTTCCATTTTGTTTGCATCAGCGGTAACGTTTCATGGCAACAACAACAAAAAATTTGGTTCAAGCGGGAAGATAATAGCAAAAAAGAATTAGCTGTAGCTTCAGTTATTTGGCTATGCACGCACAGAAATATAATTCTATTTGTATGCAATCTTGCGTCACTTTTAATGTTCGCTGCCTTTGATTTTGTGTGAATATTGCAGACACAAATTGTGGTTCAAAAACGCACTCAGCAACAGCAGCCAATTATTAAATATAAATAAAGCTTTAAACGGCTTTGTACGATTTTAACTATATATTGTTTATGCGAAAATCACGTTTCGTTTGCAGAAATAGGTGCAATAGTAATAAAAAGAGAGAGGAAGCGCTAGAAAGAAGAGTTATATGCTCACGCAGCTGATCTGTATAGATAGAGAAGATAATGCTTTTAAATGTTGGTATGTTTACAAATAAAAAATTTAGGAATTTCTGGCGGCTGCGAGACCTTGCTTCATGAAAAAATTATGTTATGTGTTGTCTTTTCCAAATTGCGAATTTCTTTATTGCTTTCGAAAGTCTTTTTGCTCATTTATAGTATGGTATACGGGATGTCATTGATATTTATTTGGGGATTTCTGTATCAAAACGGCGTCAAATTATTAAAGAGTCAGTATGTAGCTCAGTCTCGTGCCGTTGGTGGCAAATTTTTAAGACAGGTTTTTGTGCGATCAGCATCTTAAGGTTGTTAAAAGCAGCTGTCACATACACCTTTTTGTAGCATCTTAAGACTTTGTAGACTCACAACAAGAATCTAAAGCAGGGGAAGAAGTACTATCATCGCGTTGAGTCAGCGGTGTCAGAAAGCGACAACAAAAACGCAAAAACGCAGATGACCAGTTCAGCGGCCGCAATAGGTCGCAGAAAAAATACGTACTCTACTTACGGGCACAGTTTACCGAGGGGGTATTGACTCCCAAAGTAGGGGAAATTTAGAAATATGTGGTGGCAACACTTGGCATAGAAGACCGATAGCTCAGAAAAGCTCTTAGCCGGTATAACAAGACAGTGGCCCACAGATAAAATAGTCAATACACGGGTGAATACCCGTAAGTCAATACCCGGGTGAGTACCCGTAAGTAAATGCCCGTGTGAATATCCGTAAGTCAATGAGTGAATACCCGAGAAGACTCAAAGTTAATACCCGAGAGTAAATTTCCGGAAAGACTCGAACTGACTACCCGAAAGCCAATACTCGAGTATCCGGAGTCGGGACTCAAAACCCTAGTATCCTGGGAACACTTGGCATAGAAGACCGATAGCTCAGAAGAGCTCTAAGCCGGTATAAAAAGACCGTGGCCCACCGATAAAATAGACAATACCCGGGTGAATACCACTAAGTCAATACCCGGGTGAATACCCGTAAGTCAATTCCCGGGTGAATACCCGTAAGTCAATACCAGGGTGAATACCCGTAAGTCAATACCCGGGAAGACTCGGAGTGAATACCCGGGAAGACTCGAAGTTAATACCCGAAAGTAAATGTCCGGGAAGACTCGAGCTGACTACCCGAAAGCCAATACTCGAGAATCAGAAGTCGGGACTTAATACCCGAGAATCCTTTTTTTTTGAGACTTTATCCTCGTGATTCAATTGAAGACTGCCTTAAACGCTAATAACTTCGGTCTAAGGAAAAGTGCAGAGAGGAGCGAGGACTCTATCGACCCCCAGGATAACAGGACGTAGTCTGGAAGAATCCAGCACCGATACGAGGAACACGCTTAAAGAAAAACTACAATCCTACAGACGTTTTAAGATGGGCGGTTTAAGAGATATGAGCAGTGTATCGGGCAAAACAATCCGACAATGAAAAACTTATTTGCCTACTACCAAATATAACATAAAAGCCGGCCGAATAAATGAACAAAGAATAAGTAAACCGGTGCATTTTTTTTATAGATATCAACAAAGACAAACTAACAGCAGCGACTTTCACTAAATGTTTAATGTTGAATATTGTTAACTTTTCACCGGCGAGTACACGCCTTGTTTTTGATATGCAAAGAGAAGAGACAAGACAGAGCGACATTTTTAGTCGTAAATAGCCAACAAAATTTTTTAACGTTCGCTGTTGTCCTTTGATGAATTCGATACTCCACGCTAAAAACAAATTATGGTCAACTTCTTATAATCTTTGTATGCTAGCCTTTAATTTTTGTATTATATTATATATTACAAACGGCACTAGCCAACCATTTAGTAATCAATGAAATTATGAAATTAATGAGGAGGTAAACATTTCCAAAAGGGTTGCTGATGCGAGAATCGGAGTAGGTCAAAAACGATGACATAACGTTTGACGAACAACCTTGACAGAAGGGGATCGTATTGCGCGGAAATAGTAATACACCTGTTATCGTTACCATTGTTACACTACCTATGTAGGAGGCGTAAAAGATATTGACGGAGCAGAGGATAAAAATAGAATGGATGCCGGGTTAAGCGGTGTCTTGACATAAAGAGATGCTTTAAGTGTTTCGGGGTCGGACATTTGCAAAAAAACTGCAACGGACCGGAAAGGAAAGACCTCTGCATCAGATGTGGCGAAAGTGGACATAAAATGAAGACTTGCACAAAGGCACAGAGATATTGTATCTGTGCATCGGAGAACAGGAGCGACGTTGGACACCTCCCTGGCAGAGCGAACTGCTCTAGCGTAGCCAGAAAAGGAAAGCCATGAAGATTCATCAAGCTAATATGCATAGAAGCAGAACGGCAAATGACCTGCTGCACCAAATTGTGCTAGAAAACCATATCGACGTGGTTATCATTTCCGAACAATACAAGAGACGGGAGGAAGGGGTTTAGCTAGAAGACGATACTTCGACGGCGGCAATATGGATCCCCGACCCTACTACGGTTCCACACAGAAACGAAAAAAAAGGAGGAAGATGCCATGTCCTAACACAAATCAGAAACTGGACGATACCTAGCTGCTACCTTACCCCAAGTGACGATATTCAGTTTTTCTAGACGAAACTTGAATGTATTGAAGACAACGCAAGGCAAATAAGAGACGACCGAGGTCCCCGAGGTCACCTGTAGTGTCAGAAAACGGCGCACACAAAATCACAGACTGGAAAGTTCTTGACACCTACAACGGAAGTGACCATAACAATATAACGTTTAACATAACAGAAAACGCAGTAACTACAGTAGCACCGAAGAGAAAAGGGTGGAATGTTAAGCGGTTGGACAAAGCACGGCTAATACTAGAGATCGACGCAAGACAAAACCGACAGAGTGGCGGAGACATAGTCAACCACAACATGACAACGATCAAACAAGCGTGCAACGCTGCAATGCCAAAAATGGGCAGTCCTCGAAGACAAGGCCAAGAAGTGTAATGGTGGACAGATGGGACAAAAAAGCTCTCAGAGAAGCGTGCATTAAAAACAGACGCCGCCTTACTAACTAATATTTTGTAATTAACGGAAATATAATCTGTGGGTTGCTGACGCTTCCAACATATTAGGACAAGTAACCAGGTCGTTCGAGAAGGTTGAGTCTAAAGAAGGTAGGAGCCCAGATATAATGGTAACATAGGGGAGGTAACTGACCGGAAAACGTAAAATCGACGCTGCCGACGAAGCCAGGTCGTTTGAAAGGCTCGAGTCTTTTCGGCTTTCTATGACTTATTTTGGGTGGGGGACGATTTTAGTTTTTTTGGTTCACGCTGCCGGCGAACTAGGCCAAGTAGCCAGGTCGTTTGTGAGGCGCGTTGCCAGGGAAATAGGAAAACTGCTGTGGATTACGAACGTATAGGTCAAGCTACCGCGGGTGGTGGATTCCGAACGTATCGGTCAAATAGCAGTCCACAAAAATCCGTCAAACAGCCTGATTTTCCGACGACTGGCGGGAGGGGGTTTTCGGACATACACTGTCTTAGGTGGACCAGTTCACATATGAAACCACGTTAAAGCTCTCCAGGAAAAGGTGGGCCAGTTAACATATGGAACCAAGTAAAAGCTCCACTGGAAAAGATGGGCCAGTTCACATATGGAACAACGAAAAAGCACCCCAGGAAAAGGTGGGCCAGTTCACGTCGGAACCTAGTAAAAGTTCCCTAAGCAGTGGAAGAAGGAGGCATGTTGGCCGGATGTAAACATGTCAGGCAACGACCAACAGCTCCGCGTAATTATTTGTTTTTCTTTCTGGCTTATTTACCGTACGAGTTTTTGACTGAGGAGAGACTTGTTAAGGGCGTACCAGCGCCCCCACATACCTATCTTATTATAACAAGTTGCAGTCAGCAACGTTTACTGTAAATCGTGTCATATATTTAGCTGCATACCAGAATACAATACAATTCTTAAATAGAGAAACCCAAATACATAAATGAAGGTGGCAAAAAATAAGGGTTGTTTCAACCCTCCACCGGGAGAGTAACCCGATTGCGAACACAAGAAGAGTGTCGTGCACGAGAGGAAACAAGGGTAAACCGAGTCCTTCAGCGTTTAAGTCTCCGCCAACAAGAATCCATGCACGTCTCGGTTCCCCGAGGTCACCTGTCACTTTTGCCAGAAGTCTGGCAAAGACGCTAGGAGCACGGGTTTTCCGCGGAGCTCGCCAGGCCAAAACGGGGAAACCCGGCGGACCGGGAACTCGTCAAAACCGTAAATGCCCTCCAATCCAGGCAAATTTACCCTTTCCCATAAGACTCTAGAACAACGAGAGGAGGAATATGAAGCGGCATTGAAAGCACATTTTTTAACGGCGCTGAGGAAAAGTATAACACCACACGGGCTGCTCGCTGGAGAAAAGAACCGAACACCAACGTCGTAGACAGAGGGTCGTGGACACTGTAGTAAGCGTGCAACGTGACAACCGTTTCTTTGCTAAAACGAAAGTTGACGGAGCAGAAATACTGGCGCTACTGGATACCGGTGCTAGCGCGAATTTTATTGGGAAACGTTCCTGCGAAGTTCGAGGAAGAAAGTGTGCGCACGGCTAGCTGGGGCAAGACCAGAGTGACAGAAGTCACTACCTGTGGATTGGAAGGGCGAAACCAAAAACTTGGAGTTCCTAATCGGTCCTGGTCTAACTCAGCCATTTTATTTCGGGATTGATTTTTGGAAAACGTTTGGACTAACGTTTCTTGGGAAAAAAGGGCTCGAGCTAGCCATACTAGAAACTCAAGCGAAAGGCGATACAAATGAAGGCTCGGATCTGGTGGTGGTTGGCCTGCTACTACATATACCCCACACCAGCTCACCGGAAGTCAAAGCCTACAACTGGAGAAAGCAACTTTTTCGTCATGCCTGGAAAAGGGTTTAGGGAAAACAGGTCTAGAGCAAGATATAGCTATAAAGCAACGTCATTATCCATGCTGGGCTGGATCGCATGTTAGGCCTGGGCGTAATCGAAGAAAGCAACAGCAGCTGGAGCTCCTCAGTAACCCTAGTGCAGAAAGGCACCAAGAATCGCCTTTGCCTAGACGCCCGAAAAGTTAACGCACAAACTATTAAAGACGCGTACCCTGTTGCCACACATTGATGGCCTACTGAGTCGACTACAGGAAACCTATTATATTTCCGCGATTGATTTAAGGGATGCCTTTTGGCAAATACCGCCAGAACCCAAAAGTAGAGAGAAAACGGCTTTTACAGTGTCCGACAGGCCACTTTACCAATTCACCGTCATGCCATTCGGCTTATGCAACGCTGCACAAAGAATGTGCCGCCTAATGGATAAGGTTATTCCAGCAGCACTACGTGAGCAGGTATTTGCTTACCTCCATGACCTACTGGTCTGCTCACCCTTCTTTAAAGAGTTATTGCTTACAACGACCAAAACTTACCACCAATGTAGACAAGAGTACAGATGATGCCAAGATAAGGCAATACAAGATCCATAGCCGAGTTCCGCTAAGCAAATGCGTAGGTTTCTTGGCATGACTGGGTAGTACCGGAGATTCATTTAGAACTACGCTCAAACTGCCTCCCCTTTTCATGACTGTCTTAAGGAAGATCGTACCAAGAAAATCGAGCTATCAGAAGCGGCCGTCCAGGCTTTTGTGTCAGTGAACACCGACATGGCAGCAGTACCTGTTCTTGTCACTCCAGATTTTAAAAAGCCATTCATCATTCAATGCGTCGCCTCTTTCACTGTCGTGGGAGTAGTCCTGTTTCAAAATGATGACGAAGGCGGCGAACACCCAATCGCATACATGTCCGCAAAACTAAATAAGGCACAGAGAAATTACAGCATAGCTGAACTGGAATGCTACGCTGCAATCCTCAGCATCACAAAATTCTGGGCTTATGTGAAGGAAATGCCTTTTATGGGAAGGGAATGGGACAGAAAGACCGCGATGGAGCCTCAAACTGCAGGCCTTCGACTTCACTATAGAACATCGTCGGGGGTCCCTTAACGTGGTTCCAGATACACTATCTAGGGTTCATATGGATGCAATACAAAAAGTTGATCCCCTTTCTTCGAAGCCCCAAAATATCTGGCACTAAAAGAGACTGCCGAATCCAACGCCGATAAATGCCCAGCTATTCAGACATCAGAAGGGTATGTTTACAAACGAATGGGTTTTTACCATGATGCCATTAACAACGACCGAGTGTGGAAGCTCTGGGTGCCCGCTGGATAACGACCAGAGCTAGCTTGGAGAGCACATCATGCCATGACAGCAGGACACGGTGGTTTACACAAATCCTTAGCGAAACTGCGAATGTTTTACTACTGGCCTGGGATGTCGGAACGGGCATGCCAGAGACTTTTTATAGACTGCATGGGACTATACCCTCGATCTAAAGGAGGAAACTTATGCCTCGACCTTTTTTTAAAATTCGTATGGTTGCACCCTATGAAACAGGCATTAGCCACCGAAGTGGTCAAATTCCTAGAGGTAAACATTTTCCATCAGCTCGTTGTGCCAGAATACATACACTCCGACAACGAAAAACAATTTCTTTCACAACCGTTTGCTAACCTGATGAATCGTTACGGGAGTAATCATATAGGAATCATATTGGCCTGTATTCCTCGCAGGTCAATGCAGCTGAAAGGGTAAACTCATCAGTGTTACAAATTTTGCGGGATACAATTGCCACTAACCAAAAGAATTGGGATTTGCAACTCCTACCCTACGCAGTGGCTATCATGAGTCGATCGGCATGGAGCCTTTCTATGCCATGTTCGGAGTCCGAATGATCACTCACGGCTCCGCTTACGCGGTCCTGAGGAGGTTAGGAGGTATACAATGCTCCGACCCCGCGATAAGCCTACCACATAAGATGAAACTTATCCGTCAAAAAGTAGTACAGGGGCTTGACAGGACGTATGGAAGAGCGGAAAAGTCGTATAATACCCACAGCCAGTCAGCAGAAATTTTAATTGGACAAGTTGTCTACAGGAAGAACTACCGGGAACGTAACGAGGCAGCAGGGTATATTGCCAAGCTCGGTCTAAATCGCGTGCGCTGCATTGTGGCAAAGCGTTATACGAGCTGGGTAACGATCAGGGCAAAAGTGTCGGAGTGTTCCATTCAAAGGATTTATATGTCCTAAGAATTTGCAGCCGTGTCCAAAAACTGAGCACTGAGCATGGCTATAAGAAGTAGACATACCACGATGAGCAGCGTAATCCCCGAGGACTTGCAGACCCAGATCTAGAAGACTGCGGCGCAGTGTAAACTGGTCAGGTCCCAGCTGATGCAAATCCTTTTACAAATGAACAACACCCAAGAGTGCATGGGAGGCTACCAGGACTGCGTCCATAACGAAGAGGACCAACTCCAGACACTCCAAATCCACCTAATGCAGTTAGAGGTGGCCGGACCCCGCCGGCAAACTCGGAACGCCCGCCGGCCCATACGGGCTGAGATAAAGCGGCTAAAGCGGAAAACCGAGGAAGAACGCAAGGTTCTATCTCGATACCAGGAGGTGTTACGCCGACTCCGGCTGGATCTCGCTTTCCACCATGGGAGGGATTGGCAGCAACAAGCTTAGGCAAGACATGCGTTCGTTAGACCGGTAAAACCCCACGATGCGTTTAATTTGTCGGGAGGAATACCTCCTGGCCTTACGAGAAAGCTCCTATTAAACATGTTTTAAATAAAGAAAATTAGAAACAAAAACAAAAACAAGAGAGAAAGAAGAGTTCCCCGACTGTCTGATACCCGTTACTCAGCTAGTGAAAGTGCGAAGGAGGCTCTTCAAAACTGACAGTTTTTTGCGGTTTGTGGGCGTTAGAGTGGGCGTGGCAAAAAGTTTTTTGCAGATCGATAAAAATTTACATTACTACTGGGCGTGGCAGCTTTGCGCGATTTGTGGGCGTGGCAACATGGGTCATCAAACTTGCGCTGCATCTAGTATGTCTCTAGAGTCTGAATGTTTAATCTCATTTTTTGACTAATCTGACTTTCTAGTTTTGTAGTTCCTGAGATCTTAACGTTCATACGGACAGTCGGACAGACATACGGACGTGGCCAGATTGGCTCGGCTATTGATCCTGATCAAGAATATATATACTTTATATGGTCGGTCCTTTTGCCTGTTACTTACTATTTAACGAATCTAGTATACCCTTTCACTTTATGAGTAACGGCTATAAAAAGGGATGAAGCATTTATATTATAGCATTTATCTTTACAAAGTAGCCCGGCTAGCGCAGTCAGCAGAGTATGGTGGGTCGAAGACACACGTTTATGGGCGGCTGATGAAAACAGGGAAAGAAAATCAACTAAAAATGGCGTAAGATTTTCTTTTGCGAAGTCATTCCATGCGTAAACGCATCGATCACTTCGAGCCTGTTACGTACCCCCCTTTAAAGACCATAAGACTTTCAAGACACACAACCAGAATCTAAAGCAGGGGAAGTTACGGGCATAGTTTCCAAAATAGGGGAAATTTAGAAATATGACTCCTAGGTGGGAACACTTGGCATAGAAGACCGATAGCTCAGAAAAGCTCTAAGCCGGTTTAAAAAGTCCGGGGCCCACCGATAAAATAGTCAATACCTGGGTAAATACCCGGTAGTCAATACCCGGGAAGACTCGGAGTGAAACACAACAAACAAACTACCCGAAAGCAATACTCGAGAATCAGTAGTCGGGACTCTACTCCCGAGAGTCCTTTTATTTCGAGACTTTAGCCCTGCAATTCAATTGAGGACTGCCTTAAAGCGCTAATAACTTCGGGTAAAGGAAAAGTGCCGAGAGGTGCGAGGACTCCATCAACCCCCAGGATAACAGTGCGTAGTCTGGAAGGATCCAGGACCAACACAAGGAGCACGCTTGAAGAAAAACTACAATCCTACAGAAGTCTCAAAATGGGTGGCAAGGAATCTAAAGCCTCCGACAACGCCGCCGCCATGTGATCAACACCGTGGAAGTCGTCGACCACAAAGAGAAGATATTAGGTGGTGAGGATTTACAAATGATCAGTGCAGCGGCGACGGGATCACCACCACACCCTAGAACGGATCGTATCCAGTATTTCGCAACACCAATAGCGCCTAGCGCGGGAAACGGATTTCACTCAACCGATATAAGCAGTGAATGGGCAAAAACAATCCGTAAATGAAAACTCGCTCGCCTACAACCAAGCATAAGATGACAGCCGGCCAAACATTTAAACAATGAATAAGTGAACCGGTGCATTTCTTTTTATGTGACTGTCAGCAAAGACAAAAACAACACTTCCAAACAAGTGCTCAATTCAAGTAATCTTAAAATCGGGTAGCAGCCGAAGCGTGCCACCGAAAACATTCATACAAACATACATATATATATATATTTCGAAAAACGACCTTAGCTTAGTGTGTATTCTTTTTTTTTGTTCGTGTATATTACGTTAATGTTCAGTTTACAAATTATTGGTGCACGAATGTATGTGTATATAATTAAGAATTCGAGAGTTAAATAAAAAAAGAACACGGTTAGTTTTTTATGTATTACTAAACGTTTTTATTAATTCCAATAAAGGAAGAGCTAGAGCCTTTGGATTATCACTAAGTTGTACAATGGACTTCAAAGTTGAAGGTGGATTAGCAAAGCTATCGTAATTGATAGCGTATTCACTACTGAACTACTTCACTGAGACATGTTTGCGTTTATATAAGCAGTTTGGGATAACTTAAGAGCGAAGCTTTAGAGAATTAAGTTATAAATGTTTCATTCTCACGTGAAGAGAGAAGCTCCCGAAAGATAGGAGTAATTGGAGAATCCTGAGACGATTGCGTGGGTGGAAGTTTTTGTTATTTCAGTTGACTCGCCAAGTGATGGAATGTTTAGGGGAAGGTGGCTTGCCACAGAGTCTAGACTTTGGAACATAATGCTTTGCGTAAGCAACAGCTAAGTTTAATCGAAGGGTTTTCGATCTTTGATTACATTTTGTATTTACACATTAATTTGTGTGTGTGAGTTGTTAGAATAGTTTGTATGGTTGGGGAGTTGTGGGTGTAGAATGGATGTGTTACTTCCCCATCCTTAAGAAAAAAGCCTGTCCTCAGGGTACAATACAGCGGTATTAGGGGGTAAAATATTGTCTCTTTCAGGACGTAAAATATTTTCGTTTTTCAGAGTTTGATTTTTGAATTTGGGGTATAGTCTTTATTTATAGATAAAGTATAATAATGCAATTAAAAAAATTATGAATAATGTTGTAAGTGTTATTATTTGGAAGACATTATTCGTCTGGTTGTGTTGTTCGATTATTTCTTTTGTCTGAATGTATTACATAAAGTTTTGTTACATTATTATTTACATAGATAGTTTGGGTATAGTCTAACATTGTGTTGCTAATTAATATTTCTTCTAAATGAATAAAACAATTAAATGATTTTATCATTTTATTGCCTTCTATTATAGTTTAGCTATTTATAAGTGATAACACGCGAGTCCCAAGGCCACATCCCCGCCCAACCGACCGAGGGGCGCTGCCGTGTATCGTACGGCTCGAATCGCGGGAAGATAGGCGCGATATAGAAGACAGTAAAGAACGAGGAAATACATATATATACTAGTAAGATCTAAGAATTTGTTAAATACGTTAGTATAGATCGCTTTAAGAACGGCAGAGAGTTAGAATTAGAGATAATAGGATAGAATCTATTATAGTCAAAACATAATACTCTGTAGGGATCATGCAACTCATAATTAGATCTTTTTTTTTTTTTTTTTAAATCTTCTTATTTATTGAATCTTCCCTTTTACTTAAGAGACTAACAATAAGTTTTCAAATCTTATTCTAAGCTAGCTAATTATCATTTTATGAGATGATTTGTGCTATGTGGCCTAACAAATTTAACGCTGGGCTGGTTGATCGTTGCGGTGCAGTCGACTTTGGCTGCATACTCGAAGAAGTTTTCTTGCAAGTGGATTTGGATGTGAGCCTAGTTTTTCCTTGTATTTTACTTTTCTCTCTGTTATTGTCTCAATGACAAGTTTTATTTCTAGGTCTTTGTGTATATTCTCGTTCCGAAGATACCATGGAGCTCCAGTTATGATTCTCAGAATCCTAGACTGTGCTCGCTGTATGATGTCGATGTTGCTTCTCGATGCATTGCCCCATAGCTCGGAGCCATAGGTCCATATGGGTTTAAGAACGGAGTTATACAAAAGGACTTTGTACTCCAGGCTTAGGGGAGACCGAACGTTTATAAGCCAGTGTAGATCCTTTGATTTTAGTCTCAGGTGCGTCGTCTTGGCCTCTATGTGTTTCCGCCAGGTGAGCCGCTTGTCCAGATGAATACCTAAGTATGTTACGTCATCGGCTTGTGGGATGCGCGTGTGGTTCATAACCAAGGGCGGGCAGCTTTGTTTGTTAAGGGTAAACGTAACTTGTTTGCATTTTTGTTCGTATGCGCCAATTTGCAAGCCAATTCTCTACACATGTTAAATAGCGTGCTAGTTGCATCGTAGCTTTTACTGGGCATCTGGATTGACTCAGTATTGCAGTGTCATCAGCGAATGTGGATATTGTTAACTGGTAGTCTGTTGGGATGTCCGCCGTGTATAGGGTGTATAGAATTGGACCTAATACACTTCCTTGGGGCACTCCAGCTTTTATAGTACAATCGTTTGAAGTGCTTGAACTACATCTTTTGTATAAGTAAGACTTTAGAAGCTTATGTAAGTTCTGAGGCAGCAGTTTGGTTATTTTAAACATAAGTCCATCCAACCATACTCTATCGAATGCTTGTGCAACGTCTAAGAATAAAGCTGTACAATATTCCCGATGCTCAAAAGCAGTGCGAATTTCCGTTGTGATGAGGTTAACCTGCTCAATAGTTCCATGTTTTGCCCGAAAACCAAATTGGTGCGTTGGGAGTGTGTCCTGTGTTTTAAGGTGGGGACTGATTCGTAGCAACAGTACTTTTTCAAATAACTTGGAGAGACAAGTAAGTAGGCTTATTGGCCTGAATGATGATGGCTGTGTTTTGTCTTTCCCAGGCTTAGGGATCATAACTATAACTGATTTCTTCCACTTTTGAGGAAAGTATCCAATTTTGGTAATAGCGTTGAAGAGTAGGCAGATTTGTAGAACTGCACACATTGGAAGCTCGATGATCATTTTCGGTGTTATTAAATCGAAGCCAGGCGATTTTCCAGTCTTCAGTTGCTCTCTAATGACTTTCGTTATTTCGCTTGGCCGGAATTCTATGGGATCTTGTGGTGCTAAGTCAGATGCAGTTAAGGGTGGGAGAGTAAACGAGTCAGTGGCTGGATTTGGTTGGAATACCTTTTTGAGATGATCAGCGAAGACTCTTGCTCTGTCCATGTCACTACGAGACCAGTTTCCGGTAGAGTTACGGAGGGGTACGACAGTTTCTGCTGGGGCCTGCAGATTCCTGTGGGCTTTCCACAAAGAGTTTTTTGTGCTTGTGGACGTGAGATTCTCGATGTAACGCAGTTGTGCGTCCGCTTCTTTTTTCTTAAGCGCTTTAGTAAGTCTGCGAGAGGCTGCTTTTAATCTACTCTTTGCGCCAGGTGATCTGTGCTCCTGCCACTCCCTTCGAAGTCGTCGGTTTTCAAGCACAAGGAATTCGGTATCTCGACTTGTCATGTTGAACTTTTTACTGCATCCGTGGGTATCTTCTGGAGTTGACGCTTTTGCTGCTGCAACTAGTGTTGATTCTAGGCTACCAGCAAACTGATCGATGTCTTGCTCGGTTTTCAATGAGCTAGAGAAGTCGGTATGTGAACAAACATATTTTTTGTACCTCTCCCAGTTGGTCCTGTTGCTTGTGAGTCTATACGGCCGCTCGATGTGTTGCAGTTGGTACAACAGATTAAAGAGCACCGGGCAGTGATCAGATGAAAGTTCTGAAAGTGCCTCAGCTGTAATCATTGATTGGGATATCCTTTTGGTGATGGCAAAGTCAATCAAGTCTGGAAGCTTTTTAGGATCTGCTGGCCAGTATGTAGGCGTACCCGGAGAAACATAATTAAGCTTGTTTTGCGGTTTAATAATTGCGTTGTATAGCTGTTTTAGGGGTCGCTATCCGAGATCCCCAGTACATGTGCTTGGCATTCCAATCACCAGCTGCAACAAACCTTTCACCGAGCGAGTCGAAGAGTGTTGTGAATTTGTCCTCTGATATTGTGAAGCGGGGTGGGCAATAAACAGCAGCCAGAGTGAGAGCACCGTTATAGCATTGGAGGCTTATAGAGGTAGATTGTAGGCAGTCTTCTTGCCAATTACTAACAAAGTGGTGTTTGATTCGCGATCGTATAAGTATGCCAGTGCCTCCATGGGCCTTGCCATCCGGGTGATTCGTAAAGTAAAATTTGTATCCTGGTATTTGAAAATTGTACTTTTCAGTAAGGTGAATTTCTGAGAGTAGCATAACATCAATGTTTCTGTCGGCTAAGAACTGAGCAAGTTCTAGCTTGTGCCGCGAAACGCCATTAGCGTTCCAGGTTGCTATTATTAGGGGAGTCATTATACTGTTTTAGAAGAAACGAGTATTTGAATAAGGATGTTTTGGTTCCTCATAAGCTCTTGCATAGTTGTTTGCATGAAGGCCATGAAGTCTTTTATGCTTTGCTGTATCGAAAGCATAATCGCTTCAACGCCAATTGGCTGCTGTTGCATGTTATCGTGAGTGTTTGTTTGATGAATGGGGGTGTCCGCTGCTGGTGTTTGGATCCCTGATTTTAGTGCACTTGCAAGGGAAATATTTGGCGCTGTTCGGTAGCTGGTAGACAAAGGGATGTTAGTTGTACTCGGTTCCATTGCTTTGTGAATTGTTGGTGTGGTACGATCACGAACTGAAGTCACTCGATTGTTTATGCGACTCTTAAGTTCCTTGTAAACAATGCATCCTCGCCAGTTGGCTGTGTGGTTTTCGCCACAGTTGCTGCATAATTTAATTGAGCTGTCGTTCTTGTTCTTAGGACAGTTTGCGGTACTGTGAGCATCGCTGCAAACAACGCAGATAGATTTTAGGTTTGGTGTGGCCATATTCTTGGCAGTTAGTGCACTGCACAGGCTGCTTGCGCTTGTGTGGCTCTTCGACGGTTATTCTCCGGTGCAGTAGAAACTGTAGTTTATAAATAGGATGTACTTTATTTTTGCTGATTTTTTGACTCGATGTCTCCAGTTCGACTTTGAAGAGTGGCTGCGGCTCTTTCTTCCTATTAAGAATGTTGATCACCGTTTTTGCCTTAAAGTTTTTCTCCTTTAGTGCCTTGATAATTTCGGATGGGGTCACTGATGATTCAATTCCTTTAATGACCATCTGCAATCCTTTGGCACTTTTAAGCTGGTAGGTATAGTAACTCTTTCCAGCTTCATCCAGCTACTTGGTCACTGATCGATGGCTAGACTCATCCGGAGTCTGCACTTTCGTTTCATGTATGTTTCCCTTGGTAAGAGGTATAACGTGGAACTTGTTTTCTCCGATGATCGTAGCTAGTTTGTTAACCAGTGCACTTGAGGTTTTCTCTCGTATAAATATTGGTGGACTTAATCTTCTTCTGCTCCTGTTCTTTGATTGGATGCACTTCGCAGTCATCCAGTAGTGCAAACCTATTTGAAGGTGAGTTGTCAACGTTGGTGCGATTTATTTTCGGCTGATTGCCAGCCTGTTTGTGTTGTGGGCTTAGCTTTCGCTTTATTTGAATGTATCGATCCAGCCCTGTTTGAAACAGTTTTGTGTTTTGTTTTGGTTCTTGTCCGCTTTTGTTTTCTAGCGTCGGAGAGAGTGCACTTGCTTTAGTTGTTGTTGATTCAGCAGAAATGTACACAGCTCTCGGTACTGAGCATAGTGTTGTTGTTGTTGCTGTTGCTATAGGTGCAGTTGCAGTAGATATCGAAGTTACTGTGCTGGTAGCTACAGAGCTTGACACCGTTTGCAATGAGGAGAGCGCGAGAGAGACGCTCTCAATGCGTTCGGGTTCACATCGTGCAGTCATAAGCATTGGTGAGCAAGACCGCGTTCGTTTGCTTTCTGCAGGTGCTAGGTCATTGGCCCGATGGATTGTTTGGCACTCGCGGGCGTCAGACACGACGGTGAAGTATGCATTGTTTCGTTGGAGAGAGCCGGCGCTCGTCTTGCTCTTTTTGCCGCTGAGCGCGCAAATCGCGTTGGCTCATTTTGGAACTGTCGATTTGTTTGTTGTCTATTTAAATTAGCTTTTGTTTTAATTTAATGTTTTCACACACAACAAATATTATAGATTTGCAATTTAACATTGCTAAGAGCGTCTTTTCGCTGATATTTGTAATTTATTTTGTTTTATTTATTCACTTCACTTAAGTAAATTAATTTTATACAGAGCTCGAGGAAAATACGTCTTACCCCGACGCGAGTCCACAGTTCCACATAATTAGATCTACATTGATTTAAAATTAACGGTACGTAATTTCTAGTAAATCTGCTTGGAACAGTGAAGCCTAGCCGACTAACCAAGTTGGGACTATCAACTTCACCACGAAAAAGGTTAAAAATAAAGACTGTTCCAAGCATCGTTCTACGGTTAGCTAAGGAGGGTAAGTTAATTGGCATTAGTCTACTTGAATAAGGAGGTAATCTAAGGCTTGCACCCCAATTAAGGTGCCGTAAGGCAAAAAGTAAGAAGTTCTTTTGAACCGATTCAATTCTTCAAAACTTCATATTGTGGACTCCAAACAGGTGATCCATACTCGAGGATCGGACGGACTAGAGAAATAAATAAGGTTTTGGTCATGTAAGGATCATCAAATTCCTTTGACCACCGTTTTATAAAACCAAGCACACCCCTGGCCTTATTGACAATAAACGAAATATGGTCGGAAAATTTAAGTTTAGGGTCCAGAAGAACACCAAGATCATCAACATGTGTTATTCTGTCCAAAGAGCCCCCTTTTAGAGTGTAAGTCGCGTACATTAAGTTGGGACGACAAAAGGTAATATCTTTACACTTAGAGCCATTTAAGTTTAATACGTTATCGCGGCACCAGGTTTGAAAGCTATCTAGATCGAATTGTAAGTCCAAATGGCGAGAAATGTCCTTATACTGGAGACATAATTTTACATCATCCGCGTACAAAGGTACACGCGAATGCATTATTAAGGGAAGGTCGTTAATAAATAAGGTAAAAGGGAGCGGACCTAGGTGGCTCCCTTGTGGGACACCGGATGTGACTCGAAGAATACAAGAAAGAGAATTTTAAAAGAGGACCCGTTGCGTCCTGCCATTCAGATAGCTTAGAATCCAATTTAGGAGATCAACAGGAAAACCTAATAAATCAAGTTTTTTTAATAAAAGAGAATGATTAACATAGTCGAATGCTTTACTAAAATCTGTATAGATGACATCCGTTTGAAGATTATTTTTAAAGCCCTGAACTACGAAGGAGGTTAGCTCCAGAAGGTTAGTAGTTGTTTATCTGCGTTTCATGAACCCATGCTGACATGGTGATATAATTGACCTACAAAGGTGCTGCAAATGAGGAGTGATAACGTATTCAAATAGCTTAGGGATAGCAGACAAGTTGGAGATTCCTCAGTAATTGCTTGCATCCGATTTGCTACCTTTTTTATGGAGACGAATCCAAAAGGACTCGTTCCATATATGGGGGAACTGTGAAGATTATAGAGATAAGTTGAACAATTTTAGTAGAGGCTTGCACAAGGCTTCCGCACAAAATCTAAGCACACAGCCAGGAATTCTGTCGGGACCTGGCGAATAGAGAGGCTTAACACGCTTTCCTTTAGAGTGCGACAAAATATTAAATTCGATATTATAAAACTGTTTCGGATCCTTTGCGAACTGGAACTTACTACGGTTTAAATAATTCTTATAACACTGAACATTAAGCACGGTAAAATTTAACCGAACACTTAAATATTTAGAAAATATAGATTGAGAACCGGTATTTTTAAATATTATATAAAGTTATATAAGTAAAGGTTTGTTTGAAATAGACGGATAGTACATCGGAACACAAGAGTTAAAAAATGATTTAATTGCATTATAAAAAATATTTACGGCATCGGCCATTGTTTTGCAAGAATAAAGAATAGACCAATTAAAGCCAGATATAAAAAGATTTAGCCTCCGATCTTCTGGTTGACTAAGAGGTGCTACTCTAGTCAGAAACACACTTTCTGGACTTGTAACAAAGCATAGATCCAACAAACGACCAAGAGAATTTCGAATATAATTAACTTGCGACAATGATATATCGAGCAAGCCGTCAATAAAGTCATGCTGTGCTGTAGGCAGAAAAATGTTCGACTGTTCTTCTGTGGACCACTTAGTGCCTAGTATATTAAAGTCACCTAGAACAACTAGTTGGTCCCTATCGGACAGTCTATTTGACGAATTGGAAAGCGGACATATGATTTATATATTCAGGAAATTCAGAAATTCATAAGACGGCGGAATGTAAGAGCTCGTAATATAAACATAGCTATCATAAAATGACAGCTTTACGCATAAGAATTGTAAGTTACGGTACTCGTCAAAAAGTATCTCTTCTGACGTGAGGGTAGACATAACAGCAATAGAGGGCGATGGGGCAGTGATCTGGCCGCGTGAGGGAAGTTTAATACCCACGGCCCCTTTTTTTCTATTTTTAATCTTTGCTTCGAACTCTTTCACAACCATGCTATCCGGCCAAAAATCGCCAGAGCATATGGTCGAGAAGAGCTCATTAGGGACAGTTATCTTGAAAGATGAGATGTCTCTAGCGCAAGAAAAGTTAAATTTTTCCACTTTTATGTTGTCGGCTTTTGTTTTGTCTTGTATATAAGACAATACATCAAATGATGTTTATTCAGGAGAAAGCCGAGAAACGAAAACACCGAGAGGGGTTTTGGCACTGCAGGCTGTATTTCTGAAGTGCCAACTTGTGCCGGTAGTCCAGACTCAATATTCCTTTGTGGTGGGAAACGGTCATCAGCTCGACGAAAACTATCTCTAGCCACGCCAAAACTGCTGATCAGTCCTTTCAAGCCACCTTTAGTTTGGCGCATAAAGAGTTTCATTTCATTCGCAACCCCTAGGCAAGTATCACAACAGTATTTTAGATTTGGGCCTTTTGCTAGGTCATCACTTGTTCGGCCGTTGAAGCCAGCGCTCTTAGTGTGCATCAATCTATCACATAGCCAACAGGTCATTTTTGAGTGCTCAGGCTTTATTACCTGACGGCATTTGTTATGGAAGCAGACAACATTGGATTCCATATTTAATTGGGTTAAGACCACTGTACCAAAAGACAAAATCAAACATTTACCGCAAGAGCGCAGTCTGCACTTAAGGATTTTGTGTGGGAGAGCGGGAGAGCGGGTACACCGTGCAGATAAGTACAAAAAAAATACCAAATAGCACAACGGACAACGCACAAAAGAGAGAGTAAGCAAAACGCAAAGACAGAAAGAGATTAGATTGTATTAATTTATTAAATGCACAAATCACAAAAGATTCACATGCGAAGCGAACGGAACTTTAACTAGTACTGATTACGAAATTTAATTATTTAAGAACTTATTAAAATCCACCGCTGGATTTGGCAAAACAAAAATAAATTCGGAGCGCAGAAAAAAAACACGACCGTTTGCTTTGAAGCTAGAAGAAGCTATACAATTTTGGTTTAGAATAGTCTTGGTAAGGTTCCAGATTGTAATTATATGTGGCTTTACATATTTTATTTCAAAATCAGATTGGGTTTAATGTATCTACATTGTGTTGGGACCTGGTTTAGTATACCAGTTATACATTTATTTATAACCAAGCTTAGAGACCTTGCCGTATAAGTTTGATAATTGTGTGCAAAATATTTGTCATGTATTGTTTCGGTTAGTATGTTACTTTTTTCGTCTGGGTATGGTATTATTTTAAAAACTGGTGTTTTGATTATTTCTCTTGGAATATGGGATATTATCAGAATTTCCTTTGTATCAGATTTAAGCCAAGCTGAAGTTTTGATAGTAAGAAGTTTTTCAGAATTAATAAATCGAGCATTAAAAGATTTTGATTAAAGATACCTAAGCGTGTCAGTTGCAACCCAAGCTCTATGTCTTCATTGTATTCAGTGAATTGTTGTAAGTTGAAAACAAGAGAGAACGCTATAGTCGAGTTCCTTAACTACTAGATACCCGTTACTCAGCTAGTGAAAGTCCGGCATATTGGAAAATAAATGAAAACAAGAGAGAACGCTAAAGTCGAGTTCCCCGTCTATCAAATACCCGTTACTCAGCTAGTAGAAGTGCGAAGGAGAGTCTTTAGCACTGACAGTTTTTGCCGGTTTGTGGGCGTTAGAGTGGGCGTGGCAAAAAGTTTTTTGGACAATCGATAGAAATTTAAAAGACTAATCATTTTTGTAAAAATATCAAAACATTTTTAAAAGTGTGGGCGTGGGAACTTTGACCGGTTTGTGGGCGTGGCAACATGAATCGACAAACTTGCGCTGCGTCGATGTCTCTGGAGTGTGTATGCTTAATCTCAACTTTCTAGCTTTCGTAGTTCCTGAGATTTTAGCGTTCGTACGGACGGACAGACAGACGGACAGACGGAAGGACGGACATTGACTCGGCTATTGATCCTGATCATGAATATATATAATTTATATGGTCGGAAACGCTTCCTTCTGCCTGTTACATACTTTTCAACGAATCTAGTATACCCTTTTACTCTACGATAATAGGTATAGTTATTAAAGCTATCATTTGTTTTTCTTCAAATATATAATATAAATGATTAGTCAATTCGATTTCTTTATTAATGACTTCTATTACGTGGTTGAGTTCGCCTATTTGTGCATTATTTTTAGAGATGTCGGCTATTTGTTGTTGTAATTCCTCTTTATCTTCTTGATCTAAAGTACCATTTAAGTATATGTAAATTGTTCCCATAAAGTTAACAAGAGAAGATACTATGTTTTACAATTCTTATACCGTTCATTTCTCTGTGAAGTTTTTCTACTAGATACTGAATTTGTGGTATGTTAATAAAAGGTTGAGTTTGTTTGATAAGTTCTTCATAAGTATTTTCGGTTTTAGTTATGTTATTCATGGCTTATTGGTAAGTCTATTGATCCGGTTTGAAAGATTAGGTAACCGTTTTTGGCCTGGATGGGGGTTACTTCTAGATATTGTGTGTTAATTGTCGATGGGAGGCATAACATGATTATCATGCTCAGAAGTAGGCCTGGAATTATCGCTATTATATTTACTCTTATTAATTTTCTTTTTAAACTTGGATTTATAGTGTATTATTATCTTTCTGCCTCTATTTGTTTCTTCGAAATGTTTATCATCTATTTGTCTTAAATTTCCTGTCTTTTTGAATGGGTTAGTTGTTTTTGATCTAACTACAGGGGAGTCTCTAAAGTTGGTATCTATACTGAAGTCATGTCTATTCTCATTGAGTTTGTCAATTTTGTTTACTTTATTTTGTTGAGTGTCATAAGCAGGGGTTCCTGCCAAAATGAAGATGTCAGCTGGAGTTCGACCGGCTGTATTATGCTTATTAACCAGAGTTTAAGTGCAGCGCACATGAAAGCGGAGTCTTTGTCGGCTGTGGGTTTACCCATATCGTTGAATATGCGTAAATGATTTCTTTGAATTGGGCGTATGTTTGAATGTCTATTAGTTTATTACTGGTTTTCATAGTTTTAGTGAAACTGTCGGGGCTTATGATTTGAATATACGCATTTTGAAAGATTTGAAAGTCGACTTCGTTAGGGAAGTAAATAATACTTCTTTTAGTGCAGAAGTATTCTTTAATTAGATCTTTGGCAAGGGTATCAGTCATTTCTTTATAACGGATTTTTATTCTGATTTTATGTAAATATTTAATTATCTGGACGTCGTCAAAATCGTCTTATATGAATTCGAATTGTCTGTTATAATAATTAAGAGGTCTTTCTGTTATTGAGATGTGACTTTGGTTGTCTTCTGGTGCACTATGCACAGTAGCTGCTATGGGAACGGAAACTGGGTCATCTTCTCCTAGGAAGTTTTCTTGTATTTGGACTCTAGATAGAGCGTCAGCGACGTGGTTTTCTTTACCGGGTAGATATTGAATCTTATAATCGTATTCGTTAAGTTTTATCTTCAATCTCTGTAGTTTCATATTGGGGTCTTTTATGTTACTTAACCATACAAGTGGCCTATGATCGCTTAATATGTCGAACTTTCTCCCGAAAAGGTAGGACCTGAAATATTTTGTTGCCCATACTATAGCTAATAGCTCTTTTTCTAATATTTTGTTGCCCATACTATAGCTAATAGCTCTTTTTCTAACGCCGAATAGTTAAGATCATGTTCATTTAAAGTTCTGCTTGCATAACAGATGGGTTTATGTTCTTGGGATAATACAGCACCTATCGCTATATTACTCGCATCTGTTGTCAGTAAAAATTTCTTTTTGAAGTTGGGATATATTATGATTGGATCGGACGTGATGAGTACTTTTAGTTTTTCGAAGGCGAACATATAATCATTATCTTTTGTGTTAATTACTGCTCCTTTTTTTAGTTTGATTGTCATAGGTTTTGCTATTTTTGCAAAATTGGGAATGAATTTACGGTAAAATCCGCATAGTCCAAGGAAAGATTTTATTCCTTTTCTGGTTTTAGGAATAGGGAAATTAACAATTGCTTTTATTTTGTTAGGGTTTGGTTTTATACCTTCTGTCGAGATAATGTGACCGAGAAATTCTGTTTCTTTCTTCAGAAATTCACATTTATCGAGTTGCAATTTGGGATTAGCTGATCGTAGCTTATTAAATACCCTTTTTAATGACATTATATGTTCCTCCAATGAAGTGCAATAAATGATAATGTCATCTAAGTAAACTAAACAATCTTTATAAATAAATCTTCTAAAAGATTGTTCATGCAGCGTTGAAATGTTGCTGGTGCATTTTTTCAGGCATACGAATATATTCATAATGTCCATCTTTTGTTGAGAATGCTGTTTTCGGTATTGATTGTTGGTCCATTTGGATTTCATGGAAACCTTTAGCTAGATGAATGGTTGTGAAGTATTGACAGCGTCCAAGCTTGTCTAATATTTCATCCATTACAGGAATAGGGAATTTGTCGTCAATGGTTATCTCGTTAAGACTACGATAGTCTATGACTAATCGAAATTTTGGTTTCCCAGAAGCATCGCTTTTCTTTGGGACGATCCAAATTGGAGAACAATAGGGGGACTTCGATTTCCTAATTATTTTTTGTTCTAACATTTCGTTAATTGGTTTGTTGACTTCTTGATCAAATGCTTGGGGGTACTTATTTGGTTTTTTATAGATCGGGTCTTCGTGTTTTTTATGAATAGAATGTTTGATCGTACTTGTAAAAGTCAAATTTTTACCTTCTTTGTACTGAATGTCATTATATTCAAGCAAAACGTGGGAAAAATGTTCCCTTCTGTATTCAATTGTTCTAATCTGAATACGTTGGATTCTCTTAACTCGTCGTCTAAGGCGTAGTTAGAGGATGTTACTAATAGCGCTTCTTCTATGTAAGGGTTAATAAGAGGGTTTTCCTCAGATTTAGAAGGCTTGGGATACTCATAGGTAATCTTGGTCTCTTCTGAATTAGACGGTCTGGGGCACTCATTGGTGTTCTTTGGTTTTACGTGGGCTTTCCGCTTAATTTTCTTCTCCTTTTTTGGGGTTTGTAGAGGGGTTTCCTCTGGGTTAGATGACTTGGGGCACTCATTGGTAGCCTTGGACTCATCTATTTGGATGTGGTCGTACCACATTTTGAATGTATAGCCATTTATAGTGACTTTTTGTGTTGAATAATCAATTTGAGTGTTAGTTAGCTCTAAATAGTTTCTGCCTAACAGTAAATCATACTTTTCTGAGAAATTGTGAATATAAAATATTTGATTAGTGGGACAAAGTTTGCTTGACTGCAATAAAACACTTTGGTTCAATGTTATAACGCCATTTATAGTGTGGACATATACTTTAGAAGGTTTGATTGGAAAATTAAAGAAATTTTGTTTCATAATGTTAATAGACGAACCAGTATCTACTAAGCATTTGAGAGTGATATTATTAATTTTAATTTTTAGGAATGGGTTTCCACTTCCGCTGAATCGCTTTCTGATTCCGAGGCTGGTTGAAGAAAATTTTCGCATCCTGTGTCCATTCTGAATTGAGCACTAGCGTTTTCTCTCTGCCTTTTGGTAGGAGGGTTTTGTGCACAAGTATTTTTTTTTTGTACGCGCGAGTCCCACGGCCACACCTCCCGCCCAACCGACCGAGGGGCGCTGCCGTGTATCGTACGGCTCGAATCGCGGGAAGATAGACGCGATATAGAAGACAGTAAAGGACGAGGAAATATATGTATGCTAGTAGTAATATCTAAGAATTCATTAAGTATGTTAGTATTGATCGCTTTAAAAACGGCAGAGAGTGAGAATTAGAGATAATAGGATAGAATCTATTATAGTCAGAACATAATACTCTGTAGGGATCATGCAACTCATAGTTAGATCTACAATGATCTAAAATTAAAGGTACGTAATTTCTAGTAAATCTGCTTGGAACAGTGAAGTTTAGCCAACTAACCAAGTCGGGACTATCCACTTCACCACGAATAAGGTTAAAAATAAAGACTGTTCCAAGCATCGTTCTACGGTTAGCTAAGGAGGGTAAGTTAATTAACATTAATCTACTCGAATAAGGAGGTAATCTACGGGTTGCATCCCAATTAAGGCGCCGTAAGGCAAAAAGTAAGAAGTTCTTTTGAACCGATTCAATGCGGTCCGAGTAAACTTCATATTGTGGACTCCAAACGATCACCTGTACTCGAGGATCGGAAGGACTAGAGAAATAAATAAGGTTTTGGTCATGTAAGGATCATCAAATTCCTTTGACCACCGTTTTATAAAACCAAGCACACCCTTGGCCTTATTGACAATAGACGAAATATGGTCTGAAAATTTAAGTTTAGGGTCCAGAAGAACACCAAGATCATCAACATGTGTTATTCTGTCCAAAGAGCACCCACTTAAAGAGTAAGTTGCGTGCATTGAGTTGGCACGACAAAAGGTCATAACTTTACACTTAGAGCCATTTAAGTTTAATACGTTATCACGGCACCATGTTTGAAAGCAATCTAGATCGGATTGTAAGTCCAAATGGCGAGAAATGTCCTTATATTGCAAGCATAATTTTACATCATCAGCGTACATTAGTACACGCGAATGATTTATTATTAAGGGAAGGTCGTTAATAAATAGGGTAAAAAGGAGCGGACCTAGGTGGCTCCCTTGTGGGACGCCGGATGTGACTCGGAGAATACAAGAAAGAATACAAGAAAATTTAAATGATTTTGAATTCTACCTGTATTTAGTCTTTGTGTGAATTCCCTTGCTAACCTTGGATTTATTTCAGCTGGTCTTGAGTTGGTATTTTGGATCTGTGTAGGGTTTGTTAATGGAATAAAAGTGGGAACGAATCGTTGGTTGGGGTGAGTATTTATACCCGTTACTCGTAGAGTAAATGGGTATGCTAGATTCGTTGAAAAGTATGTAACAGGCAGAAGGAAGCGTTTCCGACCATATAAAGTATATATATTCTTGATCAGGATCAATAGCCGAGTCGATTTGGAAATGTCCGTCTGTCCGTCCGTCTGTCCGTCTGTCTGTCCGTATGAACGTCGAGATCTCAGGAACTACAAAAGCTAGAAAGTTGAGATTAGGCATACAGACTCCAGGGACATAGACGCAGCGCAAGTTTGTCGAATCATGCTGCCACGCCCACTCTAACGCCCACAAACCGCCCAAAACTGCCACGCTCACACTTTTGAAAAATGTTTTAATATTTTTTCACTTCTGTATTGGTCTTGTAAATTTCTTTCGATTTGCAAAAAAACTTTTTGCCATGCCTACTCTAACGCCCTCAAACCGCCCAAAACTGCTACGCCCACACTTTTGAAAAATGTTTTAATATTTTTTCATTTTTGTATTGGTCTTGTAAATTTCTATCGATTTGCAAAAAAAACTTTTTGCCACACCCACTCTAACGCCCACAAACCGCCAAAAACTGGCCTTCGCACTTACACTAGCTGAGTAACGGGTATAAGATAGTCGGGGAACTCGACTATAGCGTTCTCTCTTGTTAAATTTAAAATTCATTGTCATCCCCATGGTTTCCTTTTGTTTTAAGCATGGTTCCGTCAAGAGCCCCACACGCCATGTGACAACCATAATTGTCTACTTGTGCTTGCTCAATGACGCAGGTATCTTCAGTCTCAAAACCATATCGCCAAACAAGAAACAATACAGACGCTTTGCATCACCCAGGTTATTTCCACTTCAACTCGCAAACAACACATACTGTGTTCTTCCGCTATTCTCAACCTGACACAGCATATCACACAGATATCTTGCCACATGAATCAAGCGGGATTTCCAACTCATTTGGAACATTACCATCTGGCATCCGTCGCAAATTCTCATGGCAATATTTATATGACCGATTATTATGCAATGACTTCAATGTATACCGATCTTCATCTAAAACTTCACTGATTCTAAGTTTAAGGGAACTTCGGATCTAATTTAGTTTGATGACGTTCTTCATTTGAAAATAAAACAAATTCTTCAATTTTATGCCTTACATCTGCTGCCTTATTTTTGTCAAATCTATGTTTATCATTACTAGCCTGAATATTTAGCCTGTCTCTAACATTTTCTTTATCTACCTCTATCTCCGTGTCATACGGTGGCACCAAGCCCAAGGAACGGGTCTCTTTTCCAATCAGCATTTCTAGAGAGCTTGCTGTGGTTGCACTACTAACTGTACAATTCCATGGCAAGTTGTACCTCGCCAAGAGCATCCTGCCATGACCTGTTCCTTGATTCCACCGCAGTCAAGAGCTTTTTGAGCGCTCCCATAACGCGCTCAACTTTCCCGTTTGCTCGAATTCCTCCTGTAGCTATTATATGCAGCTTTGTCTTCTGAGATCCACAAAACTCTGCAAACTTTGCGCTCGTAAAAACTTCTACCCTGATCGGCTATTATTCGGTTCGGAACACCCAACAAAGAAATTGATGATTTTAATAATTTAATTTTAATTGAATATCGGTGTTGGGTGTGATGGGGGTTGCTGTCCTGGAATTTTCCAAATCGGCTGAGATAGAAAACACTCGAAAGGGCGAACACTTGACTTTTCTTAATTGCGCGGGCGCGACCGGACGTATGTTTATTCGTTAGTAATAGTTTTTACACTGAAGCTTATTCTAATTAGCTATGCTCTCCCAAGCGCAGCGGAGACTCCTTGGAGACTCTGTGGTGAAGAGCGAGAGAGCGTAAGAGGGAGCGGAGAGCGGGTGACAGTCCAAACCCCGTAACTTTGACATTCCGCCCCCTTGCAATCACTGGGGTTGCAACATAGCCATCCTACGGCAGGCTGCAGGCACCGGACACGATCCACCCAAAAATAGTTTTCTGGGCGACCGGCATTCCCTCGTCGAAGGTCAGGAATCCGGATTGGATGACCTTTGGATAAACATCTGCTCCCAAGACCATGGAGACGGTAGCAGGCCGATGGAACTTGTTATATGCCAGCATGATGTCCCGGAACTTGGACCCTACTGTATCGCTCAATGCCCGGACAGGTGTGCAGATCCTCACACTGGGCTCGATCTTGAGCACGACCTCCAGCTTCGTGTTCGCGTCGACCCTGGAGCGAATCGTCGTCATGCAGACCTTCTCGTCGCCAACATTGGTCATCGGAAGCGTAAAGGCTGACGCCAACGAAGCGTCGATGCAGCTCATGGGGGTGCACGGATCGATGAGTGCTGCGGTCTCGAAGGTCTTCGTCCCGGTCTCCAACATGACCAGCGCTGTCGGAAGGATGTTCACGCTGTGGCGTTGCAGCAGAGCGATGGGCCTGGCGTGGTCGATTCCGGGCGTCGTGGCGATGAACTCCTACGCTGAGTTGGCGGATTTTGCCAGCGGGAACGCTGGGACGAGGCCGAAGCTGCTTGCCGGGTTGGACGACGAGCTAACCTGTTCGTGCATGTGGAGCAGCGCTGAGTGTTCGAAATTAGGATCCGCTCGACGGCGGCTATTTCAGTGGCCAACAAATGCACATCAGATGGAGATGTCTGCTTCCTGAACAGCTGAATGAAGCGATGAACATAAGCAAAGACCCGTAGAGCTTTCTCAAGCTTGGAGAAACGTGCCAACAACTCTTCAGAAGGAGCTTTTGCGAGATGGACTTTTAGAGCACGCTTCTCCAGGTCGGTCACCAGAGCGTTGTCGACCTGAGGTGGCCATTGGTTGCGTGGATTTTGCAAACAAGTCGGTCTGTGCCACCATAACTGGCTATCGGCTAGATCTTGGAGGGACACCTCTACTTGCCAAGTCTGCTGGATTATGCTCAGATTGAACATGAGACCAATTCTCTGTTTTTGTGGCCTGGGCGATCTTCGTCACCCTATTGGCTACAAATGTGGTCCACTGGCACACTGGCTTGCTTAACCATGCAAGCACTATCGTGGAGTCCGTCCAACAGTAAAGTTCGGAGTTGATCGTTTCTCGTGGTTGTTTGAAGGAAATCCTTCTCGCATATGGAATCGGATTCTTTTACCAACTTTGTTGGTATATTCCCCACCTCCCAAAATTTTGTGAGTAGTTTGTCCAGTGAATTATCGTACGTGTGGGAGATCTGCGTCGAAAAGGAGGAAATTCTGCTTTGTGCTGAGGCTGACACTGGCCCAATTAGTACCCAGCCGAAAATGGTCTCTTGCCCCAAGAGAGAGCCACAGATGTTGGTTTTTGCTCCACTCAGAAGCACCGAAGACAGAATGTCGACTCCGACTCCGCCAGTGGAAAATCGGGAAGATCCCGAAGGAAATATTGCGGAATTGGGTCGGAAGGCAGATTTCCGGCTAGTTGAGCGAGGACATAGGCCGTCGTCTCCAACTGCAACGCGGGCCTAGTCGGGAAGTGGGAAATATTGATTACGGCAGTGCAAAGAAGGAAAGCTCTTGAGCCCGTGGCGAAATAATTTTGAACACGGTAATTGGTATAAATGGCTGTGAAAAGATCCCGGAAAGTCGGCCAGCGAAGATAGTCGCCAGCGAAAACTTCCGTATCGCATTAAGGCAACCGACAGCCAAAGGAAATGTAGGCTTGGGGCGCAGCGTTCGCGGCTGGGATGGACTGAGACGTGCCCTGCTCGATTTTATCAACGAGCTGGGCAACACACCTTTCATAGACTGAATAGCAATAACTGTATATAGCCCTGAGAATAGGCATGTTGCCTGCTGCCGCTTCTCCTGCTTACACAAGGCACTCTAAGCAGAGGTCGAATTCCTTTTCAACCTTGTCCCATAGGGTTCGGACTTGGTCGCGACGGACGCTAAGCATCGTGACGGTTAGAGCTGCGGATTCCGGAGTGTTAGCTAGCTCTAGATCGGAAGCAGCCATATTTTTAGCTGTGCGCTGTACTGTGGCTTTGGATGAAGTAGCACAGTCGTCGGAAATCTGCGCAGGCGTTTTCACCGAAATGCTTGGGATTCTTGGACTCTTGGGCCCTTGTGGTGAAAAAATGGACCTGGGTTTGTCAGCGGACAATTTCTTCTTATCGTCCCCGATGGGCATAATTGAAGAAATGCGAAATGGAAGGGAAGCGGTTTTGGAGCACGGTCACACTTTTGAAAATGTAGACAGATTCCTTAGATTCCTTTTGTTTTCAACTGGAAACGATGAAAATGGAATGGTGGAATTGGAATCTTTTCTCCGCGTTGTAAGTACTTCTAAAAACAAACACAAATTAATATCCAAGCAATACATGAAAAAATATTTGTCGGGTGAACGACTTATATTTGGCGGTCGTATTATTTATTTATGGATGAAAAAATTATTGTCTTGTAGTTTTTTAAAATTTTTTTGAAAGTTTAAAAAATAATTTAATAAATATTAAAAAATTTATTTGTTAAAACAAAGAAAAAAAACCGTTTTTAATTTATTGCTCGGAAATTGATTTGGAAATTTATGGAAAAAATTGATGGAAAACCAAACGCTTTTTCCGCGTCGGCACTTGGAATAAATTTTATTTGTGGTTTGGATTTGCCGACGGGAAACAATATTAATTTTGGTATATGTTTAAAAGGTAGGCAGATAATATGCGCAATGTATGTCGGTAATATATGTAATGTATATGTGATATATGTGGATGTAATATATGTAATGTATATGTGATATATGTAGATGTAATATATGCAATGTATATGGATGTAGTATATGTTGATGTAATATTTGTTGATGTAATATATGTTGATGTAATATATGTAATATATGGAACTGGCGTGTAAATGTTTAATTAATATTTTATTTGGAATGGCCAGAGGGAATGTGTTGTTTGTTTCGTTATTGTATTCTTCGGTGCTTGATTTTTGTCTATCCGAAACTTTTGATTGGCATTTCATCCCTCCACGTCGGCCTCATTTTGGTGGGCTTTTGGGAAGCGGCAGTGAAAACGGCCCTTTCAACATTATTACAGTGCTGTGGGTCCTTCGGTCCTTGCATTCGATAAACTGAGGACTCTTGTATGCCATATCTCAGCCGTGATTAATTCTAAACCTTTAGTCTCACTTTTAGAGAGCCCCGCTGATACGGATGTTTTTACCCCAGCACATTTCTTGAACGGCGGTCCTCCTGATTCCTTCGATGAGCCTTACGTGACAAGTCTGAACTACAAACGTTTGGGTGCGTATCCTATTTACAGCAAATCTTCTGGTCTAAGTGGGAGGAAGAGTATCTAACGTTTCTTCGGCAGTGTTCCAGTGTGCGAACTCCAAGGTATAGTCTGTCGGTGAACGACATTGTTCTTATCAAGGACGAGAGTCTAGCCCCAATGAGGTGGCCCCTAGCTAGAGCGCTTCAGCTGATACCCGGCAGAGGTGGTGTCACTCGAAAACTCCAAGATATGGTCTGTCGGTGAACGACATTGTTCTTGTCAAGGGCGAGAATCTACCCCCAATAAGGTGGCCCTTAGCTAGAGCGCTTCAGCTGATACCCAGCAGAGATGGTGTCACTCGAGTTGCGGTCATCATAAGGAGAGACAAGACGTGCTGTATCTGCTGCCCCTAAGAACTCTGTTAAACACCTGACTTCTGAAGGGGGCAGCATGTCGGGTCACGTAGCCACGCTGCATTAAACAAGACCAGTTGTTCTAATTAAGATTAACGTATCCTTTTCCTCATTTTTTCATTTATTTATCTAAGCAAACAATTGTATTCGTTCTTAACACAAAGCGCTCGGAGAGGCAAACTCTCTCATTTTTAAACTCAATCGTCTACATACTCCGCCTGCATACAAACTTTTTGCGCTAGTTTGACCCTTTCGCTTTCAATAAGTGTTATTAATTCAAAAGCTAATGAAAAAGCTTTTTGGTTAAACAGAAGCCGAACCTAAATAGTCTTGCAAAGTAGTAGGGAGAGCTACTTCTATGCTCCAAATCGTTTAGCCAGGCTACATTCATACGGGCTCGATCGCTGCAGCCTCCTTGCATTAATCCCAGCAAACAACTATGAATGTGTGTTTAACCTCAACATGGAATAAAAATTAAACACATCTGAAAGTGGATACCAATCAAGATATTAATGGTTGGATCGCTCGCCAATTCAGGAAGGGTTTAATAGCAAGAATCCCACTCCCATTTAAATATCCGGGATCCATGTGGTTACCTAACCTCGGTGCTCATTCCTTCTTATCTTGTTATCTACCTACATTAAGCTTGGGCTGTCTGTCCCGCCAATTGTCATTTCTTCGTTTTTCGGCAAAGACTCAACTTGTGCATTCGTTATAGCTCTTGGTCGGCCCTAGCTGCCAGTATAATTAACAAAATAAACTGTATCGGAAAAAAGACAAAACGTCGGTGACCCCGACGTGATAGTGTTAATTTGCATGCATTAATTAATGCACATATCCCGTTTACATAAATATATTAAAAAGCAATCGGTTGGACAAGCGATTTCGGTGATAGTGTCTGTGTTTAAGCGAGCTAGCATTGTAACTGTGCGAGCGCTTGCATGTACATACATACATATTTATATTTATTTTCATATTACATACATACATTGCTACATATATCAAGTGCAGCCCGCCCCGCATTAGCGGCATTTATTTTGTGCTAATCTTCCCGCTGAACCGAATTTAAAGCGATTTGTCGGTATGCCCGCACCTGTGGAATCAGGCATCATTCGCTGCTCCATTTAGATGGTCCGCCTGCCTCGCAACCACATGTTCCGGTGTCTTCAAGTTCACACACTGAACCTTCCGCCCCGTTTTCGACTTCTTCTACTCTAATTTCCCAGGATCTCGGTAGGGACCTTGTGCTGATAGCCACTGCAATCGTTCTAGTGCAGAATCGGTCGGGACTGTTCGTTCCCTTGTTAGACTCTGGCTCTGAACTGCATTGGGTCACCTCTCGGTTTGCAAATCAACTGCAACTTAAGAGGTGGAGGTCGTCTGGCTTCATCACTGGAATCGGGGATTCCAATTTCCCGACTGATGGATTCTCGGTAGGAATTGCGATACGGTCTGTCACTTCGAATTTTTCAACGAGCATAACAGCAGTTATCGTTCCCAATAACACGGATCGGCAGCCAAGCTTTAATTTGGACATTGGGGATTGGAAGATTCCAGAAAACGTGCAGCTCGCCGACCCGGAATTTCATAAAGCTCAGCGTGTTGACCTGTTAATAAGAGCTAGCCTGTTTTATGAGCTGCTGTGCGTAGGACAGATAAAGTTGTTGCCAGGACTGCTACTGCTTCAAAAAACTCGTCTGGGCTGGGTTGTGTCTGGAGGCTGCGCGCGCCCTTGCGGTAGCGCCTTAATAGCGTCACGCGTTCTTTCTCTAGCCAGCGATGAAAACCGCATTGATGTTGGACTTGATTCGCTTCTGCAGCGCTTTTGCGAGGTAGAAAATTGTCCAGGCTCAATAGTTCAAGCCTATTAAAGCCATTTAAGTCTACACATTCGTGGAAGCGGACGTCTTTCGATAGCGCTGCGCGAAAATCTCGTGTTAACGTGGTTGTGCTGAACAGTGTTAGCGGCAAATCTGCAAAAACAAACGGTGGACTTGTGCCATAGTTCTGCGCGTAACCTAGGCGTGCTGAATGACCGCGTGTTGCAGGTGGTTAGCAAAATATATAAGTCTGCAATTCTTGCAGCTGATAAAACAGCTGACAGCGCTGCCAACTTATCTCGGTGGGCGATCATGAGCGAGTGGCGTTGCCACATCAACCGTAAGACCAGTGCTGAGGTGCGAACGTTGGGCGCGTAATTTCAAAATTAAATTCAAAATTTGATTTAATTAAATTTAAACAAATAAGTGCCACGCATAACAAGCTCGAAAAATGAGCAGCGATCAAAAGAATGAGCGTAGAAGCTCCGTCAACCCAAGGAATGCTTGCTACTCCTATTTCTCAACTAGAGATATAGATCAAAATCAGAAGTCGACAAAGAGCAACTCGACTCTACTGACCGTCGACAGCAAGAGAGCCAGCTCTTGCTCACCCTCTCTGCTCACCCCAACTCCCGCATCATGGAGTTACCAATGCCAAACCCCATCACCGCCGGCTTCGCTGAATGAAGCTCCAACAACAAGCAGTGCTAAAATTTCTGCAGTAAACTCACCACCAATAATTAAACCAACTACCAATACTGCGAGTTCGGTCCCAAAGGCCGCACAACAAAATAAAATGGCAACAAAAACAGTTAGCCACGATAAGCAACAAGCGGGCCCAGCTATACAGACCGGTATGGACCGCTACATCCAGATTAAGCGCAAGCTTAGTCCACCCAACACGGTTGGCAATAAACCAAAGATCAATCGAACCAACAAAAGCACCGATCAAACGAGGAGCTCCAATGAAAACCGATTCTCCATCTTAGCAGAGGCGGACAAGAACCAACCAGAGTTGGGGCAGGAGACCCAAAGGAAACCTAAGCCCCCAGCTATTTACATAAGGGAAAAAAGTTCAAGCGCCCTGGTCAACAAAATTGTTGCGCTGGTCGGGGACGAGAATTTCCATGTTGTTCCGCTTATTAAAGGGAACATACACGAAACAAAGGTTCAAACGAAGTCCGAAGAACACTTCCGAGCTGTGTCTAAGTACCTGGAAGACACAAAAAAGAACTTTTACACCTATCAACTAAAAAGCAGCAAGGGACTGCAAGTTGTGCTAAAAGGTATAGAACCTGACGTCATCCCCTCCGAAATTCAGGAAGCCCTTAAGGCCAGGGGCTTCTGTGCCAAAAATGTTAGCAATATTGTTAACAGAAACAAAAAACCGCAACCACTTTTCAAGGTAGAGCTCGAACCAGATAGCAAAGCCTTAAAGAAAAACGAAGTGCACCCGATCTACAAGCTGCAGCTCTTACTGCATCGAAGAATCACCGTGGAAGAACCCCACAAACGCAACGGCCCTGTTCAATGCACAAACTGCCAAGAGTATGGACACACCAAGACATACTGCACACTTCGGACGGTCTGCGTAGTCTGCGGAGACTTCCACAACTCCGTAAACTGCCCCGCAAACAAAGAAGACCCCCAAATGAAAAAATGTGGCAACTGTGGAGGAGCGACAGCTACGCACCAACAACATTTCGCCAAGGCAGCCAGATCATCTTTTGGGCAGCTAGATACAACCAAGGGAATCTCCTACGCCGAAGCACTAAGAACAGGCATGGAAAATCCGCCCCAGCCTCACTCAGAAAATGTTCAGCAGGTTCCAGTGCAGCCGCAAAGCAAATTGGAATCTATGATGTTCACCATGCAACAAAGTATGATGGAACTTATGTCATTCATGAAAACAACCATGCAAACCCTTGTTCAGAACCAGAACATGGTAATTCAGTTGCTTGTAGCACAACAGTCCAAATAATAAATGACTAACCTACGTATATCCATGTGGAATGCCAACGGTATTTCACGGCATAAACTTGAAATAACTCAATTCCTAAACGTAAATCACATCGACGCCATGCTGCTGGTTGAAACGCACCTCACAGGGAGATATAACTTCTATATAAGAGGCTATACCTTTTACCGCACAGATCATCCGGATGGCAAGGCCCACGGCGGAACGGGCATCTTAATCAGAGAACGCATCAAACACCACTTTCATCAAAGGTTTGCAACAAATTACCTGCAAGCCACGTCCATAAAAGTGATCTCAGGAAACGGCAACCTTTGCATTGCCGCTGTCTACTGCCCACCTCGATTTAATATCTCTGAAGGTCAATTCATGGACTTCTACAACACTCTGGGGGATCGCTTCATAGCCGCAGGAGACTACAACGCCAAACACACGCACTGGGGATCACGCCTCGTGACTCCCAAGGGAAGGCAACTGTATAATGCACTTATAAAGGTGAGCAATAAACTGGACTACGTTTCCCCTGGTAGCCCCACATATTGGCCTGCAGACCCAAAAAAGATCCCAGATCTAATTGATTTCGCGGTGACAAAAAACATCCCACGCAATTTAATAAGCGCCATAGCACTTCCGGATCTCTCATCTGACCACTCCCCTTTGTTGATAAGCCTTCTTCAAAGCCCAGAAATTGCGGACCACCCCCACATGCTGACGTCGCACAACACTAACTGGATGAAATACAGAAAGTATGTGAGTTCCCACATTGAGCTAACTCCCCAACTAAACATCGAAGCGGACATCGACTGCTCCACCGCCGCACTGGAAGAGGTACTCGTCACAGCAGCTAGGATCTCAACCCCAAAACGGAAGGATGGGGAATTTAAGAAGTTCAAAACCAACCGGCAAATTGAACAGCTGGTTCTGGAAAAGAGGCGTCTGCGACGAGCGTGGCAAACCAGCAGATCGCCATGTTCAAAGCAACGTCTTACTGAAGCCACCCGCAATCTAAACCGGGCCCTGAAGCAAGAAGCTGAAAATGAACAACTTAAATATATTGGAAAACTCTCGCGAACTAGCACAAAGCATCCCTTGTGGAGGGCTCACCCAAATCTAAGCTCTCCAATTCAAACCGTCACCCCTATAAGGAATTCTTCAGGGTGCTGGGCCCGCAGCGACAAAGATAGAGCCGAATCATTTGCCTTACATCTCAGAGGCGTATTCCAGCCGAACCCTGCAGCAAAGGATTATGTTCCTCCGCAAATCCACCTCGAAACTGAATCCACGCCAACTACATTTCAGCCGAACGAGATCAAAAAAGTCATCAGGGAGCTAAAACCAAAAAAGGCTCCAGGCGGTGACCTAATAACTACAAAAATGATAATGGAACTTCCGTACTGTGCTATTAAGGTCATCTGTAAACTCTTCAATGGAATCATAAGTCTCGGCTACTATCCAAGGAAATGGAAAAAATCAATTATTATAATGATACCGAAGCCCGGAAAAGATCACACGATTCCGTCATCTTACAGACCAATAAGTTTACTATCATGCCTGTCCAAAAACTCCTTGAATCCTACCTCTACAATAGAGCCTTCGCAGTAAGATGCAATACAACAATTTCCGACAGCTACACTATTGAAGCTGGGGTCCCTCAAGGTAGCGCACTTGGGCCAACTCTATTCGTCCTTTACACAGCAGATATTCCCACGAGTGACCGACTAACAACATCCACCTTCGCCGACGACACTGCGATCCTTAGCCGCTCCAGATGCCCAGTCCGTGCAACAACCCAACTCGCCAACCATCTCGTGGTAGTCGAGAAGTGGCTATCTGACTGGCGTATTAAAATAAACGAACAAAAGTGTAAACACATAACGTTTACCCTTAACAGACAAACTTGCCCTCCGCTCTGTATGAATAGCACGCAGATCCCCCAACTTAATGAAGTAACGTATCTCGGCATCCACCTCGACAGACGTCTAACATGGCATAGACATATCAAATGCAAGAAACTGCACCTAAAACTGAAAGCCAGCAGCCTCCACTGGATTATAAACTCACGATCGCCCTTGTGCCTGGACTACAAGGTCCTGCTCTACAACTCCACTCTTAAGCCAATCTGGACGTATGGCTCCCAGCTGTGGGGGAACGCGAGCAGAACCAACATAGACATCATTCAGCGAGCCCAATCAAAGATCCTGCGAACTATCACTGGGGCACCATGGTATATTCGTAACCAAAACATCCACAGGGACCTCGGCATTCTCGCAGTAAAAGATGAAATAGACAAGCAAAAAGCGTCGTACAATGAAAAACCATCTGTCCACCCAAATCCTCTAGCAAGGGTCTTGACTCGGCTCTCCAGCCGAACCCGCTTGCAACGTACAGACCTTCCAACCCAGTCATAACTTGTCAGGGCCACTGTCTCAGTCTACATGACTCCTAGTTAGGTTATAGTATAAGATTTGATACACTTATTGTTAGTCTCGTAAATGAGAAGATTCAATAAATAAAAGCAAAGCATTTAAAAAAAAAAAAAAAAAAAATAGTTCAAGCCACAAAGGAGGTGCTAGATTGCGAGGACCACTTTGTTAAAAATTACAGCCGATTACCAGCTGGCGATTACTCGGTACGTTTGCCGCTAAAACTCCATTTGGATTCTTTAGGAGATTCCTATCCTCAGGCTGTGCGGAGATTCTTGTCGCTAGAAAGGAAGCTTACAAAGCACCCTGGCTTGAAGGTTAAATATGCAGCGTTCATGAAGGAATATCATCATCTGGGACATATCTCTTCTAAGGTCAGCTCGTGCCGATATTTTTTGCCACATCACTGCGTCATGAAGAAGGATAGCTCTACTACCAATCTTCGCGTTGTCTTTGACGGATCAGCTGCCACTTCCTCTGGTTACTCGCTTAACGATGTGTTAATGGCTGGCGCGGTCATCCAGCTCAAGCTATTTCATATCCAGTTGATGTTACAGGAGACATATGTAAAATGTACCGATGTGAAAGGGTCTCGCAGGAAGATAGCTATTTGCAGTGCATTGTGTGGCGGGACTCCCCGATCGACGACCTCCAAGTATACAAACTCGACACAGTCAGTTACGGTACCGAACCAGCCTCCTTCTTGTCCGTAAGCGCTATGCAGCAGTTAACAATCGATTTGATTTCGGCGCGATTTTTACGTGGATGATCTTATCCCCGGCTCCGGCACCGTAAAGGAAGCTATCAACAGAATCCAGCAGATGGCTGGCATTTTTGCGAAGGGCCAGCTCAAGCTAAGGAAATGGTGCTCTAAAATTCCGCTTGTGCTTGAGGGTGTGCCCGCCGAGGACAAAGAGTCGTTCATCAAGTTTGAAGATGGTAGCAATTTCACCAAAACTTTAGGTCTCGCTTGGGATCCCGCCTCCGACCAGCTATTCGTTCTCTGTTTTTCAGTCGCCATTGAGATTCTGCGATTGCTAAATTTTACGATCCTCTCGGCCTTGTCGGTCCTGTAGTCACAAGGTGTAGAATCTTTTTGCAGCACCTCTGCAAGGAAAAGCTGCAAGGGAGCTCATAACACGAAATGGCTTGATATATGTCGCAGTTTTGAAATGATAAATCATGTTAGTTTCCCTCGGTTCGTGTTTAGCTCAGAGTCTGTCCTTGAGGTGCATGGTTTTCGCGATGAAAGCATTGATGCCTTTGGAGCATGCTTTTATGTGGTTTCTAAAGGGGAACAAAGTTTTAGCCATTAGCTTTGTTCGAAGTCGCGCGTAGCTCCGTTGAAGCCCATAACAGTACGAAAGCTGGAGCTTTGTGGTGCGGATCTTCTGGCCAAAATCATGAGGGAAATATTTGGCTTGAAAGTATTTAAAGGACACTACTATTGTTGGTGCGACTCGACGGTGGCACTTTCCTGGATCCGAGATGAGCCCGCCAGCTTCAACATATTTTTGGCAAATAGGGTTGCTGCCAGTCAGGAGCTGACAGATGCCAAGGCTTGGCGTTATGTTCCAGCAGCGTTAAATCCGGCTGACATTTTGTGAAGATCTGTCAGTGCTCGGATGGATCAAGGATGGCCAGATATTTATTTGATTCAGGTCTGGTTGCTGGAAGGGAATCGGACCCGGGTCCCAGAGGAGAAGACGAGAGAATGGTACAATAATTGGGTCTTTATTCGTGAATAAACAAAGTGTTCACAGTCGCTTCTGATGGGCTGCAGTCCTCTCGGCGAGATCAGCGGCTGGTTGGCTCGGGCGCGTCTGGTCTCGTCCCTGGGGGGTTGTACAGCTCTGCGATGGATACGGGTGGATGCCGGACCCTCGAGATGGCTGCTTACTCGGTCGTCGAGTCACGTAGCCGCTACCTGTGAACGGGAGATAGTTGGAAGAGACCGCTCGGGTCTGCCAGTTAACAGTTTAGAGGCCGGTTAGGTCTGCCAATGGTGAGCACAGTTTCAAAGCCGATTAGGTCTGCTAATGGTGAGAACAGTTTCAAGGCCGATTAGGTCTGCTAATGGTGAGAACAGTTTAGAGGCCGATTCGCTCTGCTATTGTTGAGAACCGTTTAGAGGCCGATTAGGTCTGCTATTTGAGAGAAGAGTTGTAGAGGCCGATTAGGTCTGCTAAGAATGAGAAGAGTTGTAGAGGCCGATTAGGTCTGCTAAATATGAGAAGAGTTGTAGATCCCGATTAGGTCTGCTGAGTATGAGAAGAGTTGTAGAGGCCGATTGGGCCTGAGAAGAAGAGTTGTAGAGAACGATAAAGTCTGCTAAGTAAGAGAAGAGTTTTAGAGGCCGATGAGGTCTACTAAGGATGAGCAGAGTTTAGAGGCCGATGAGGTCTGCTAAGGATTCAAAGAGTTTAGATGCCGATGAGGACTGAAAGAGATTGGCCACCAGCTGTTTGTCCTAAGAAACCGGTGCTTGAACTTCGTCGAAGTGTGTTCATCGTAAAGTCGCCGTCCGTGGATGTAATTGCTAGGTCCAAATTTGCAAATTCTTACCCCTCACTGCAACGAGTGTTTGCATACACTTACAAATATTGTAATCAAATTCGTCATCCTGGGCTCACCGTCGCACACACTCAAGAGGGTACTCAGATGATGCTGCGTTTGGTGCAGCGCGCGCAGTTATGGGAGGACATGCAGTGCCTAAAAACAATGGGAAGAGATTCCTCGTCTAGTCCCATATCCTCGCTTCCGCTGTTCCTGGACCAATTTGGACTTCTTAGAGTAGGCGGTCGCCTCCGGAATTCGTCATTGGACTTTAATGGCCGCCACCCGAAAATCCTTCCAAGGTCCCATCCGGTGACTCTGGCAATTATTTCGCATTACCATGAAACTCATCTTCATGCCGGACCTCGAGCTGTTCTGGGTGAAATTCGATCCCAATATTAGCCTATTGGGGGGAGGAAGACGGTTACCAAGGCCGTGATGTTCAGATCAGATGTTTTCGGATTAAGCCGCGACTGATAGAGCACATAATGGCGGACCTTCCCAAGGAGCGCTTGGAGGGATCTCACGCTTTTGAGGTTGCTGGTATAGACTTCTGTGGACCCTTCTTTCACAAATCGGATACTCGCAACAAGCCTGCGGTTAAATGGTACGGTAAGGTTCTCTCGACAGTTGCGTTTCTGTGCGGACTCAAGAGGTTCATATGCACCCGGCGGAAGCCGAAGCAAATTTGGTCGGACAACGCCACCAATTTTGTCGGCGCTCAGAATGAACTTCTGAAACTTCGAAGTTTATTTCTCAGCAGCGAACATCAAGGTTCCGTTCAGAAATTTCGCCTTTCGGAGACGATTGACTGGCGGTTCATCCCTCCACGGTCGCCCCATTTCGGGGGACTTTGGGAAGCGGCGGTTAAAACGGCCAAACATCATTTCTACCGCGCTGTGGATCCCATTTCAGAGAACCCTGCCGATCCGGGCGTCCTCACTCCGGCGCATTTTCTCAATGGTGGTCTGCCTTCGTCGTTTGACGAGCCAGATCTAACGGTTCTTAACTATAATAGTCTTGACTCTTGGCAGCGCATCTCCTTTCTTCTAAAAATCTTTTGGTCGCGATGGAAGGAAGAATACTTGACGTTGCTCCAACAGCGCTCCAAGAACCCCAAAGCCTGGCGTAGCCGTGGACAGCGTCGTTATTGTTAAGGACGAGAATCTACCCCCATTGAGATGGCCTTTGGCGAGAGTCGTGCAGTTGATTCCTGGCAGAGATGGCGTCGCTCGAGTTGCAGAATTGAGGACCGCGTCTGGAGTAATAAGGCTGGCAGTGAACAAGCTGTCTCTGCTTCCCCTTGAGGACTCTGTTGAATACCAAGCTTCCAACGCGGGGAAGATTGGGTCATGCAGCCGCCAAAACTGTCCAGTAGACTAATTTTAGACTCGAAATATTGTAAGCCGAAGTAGTCAGTAGTAGCAGTTGCGATGTCTATTGTGCAAACCGCTGTTCTCCCATGAATTTATCTGTACGGTGCTCATTCCTTCTTCTCTTGTTATTTACCTACATTAAGCTTGGGCGCAGCATTCGGCTGTCTGTCCCGCTAATTGTCACTTCTTCGTTATTCGGCAAAGACTTAACTTGTGCATTCGTTATAGCTCTTGGTCGGCCCTAGCAGGCAGTATAATTAACAAAATAAACTGTATCGGAAAAAAGACAAAACTTTCTTCGGCTACTTATTTCTCGCAACACCTATTGAAAAAGCTTAATAGCTAAACAAGGTAAACAAATAAAAAAAGACGCTGAATTGGAAGTCAAGTGGGACGTGTTTTTTTTTTTTTTTTTTTTATTACAAATACGGCAGGAAAATAAAATCCACCGTCCGTGAATGGCATGCACGATTCATAACTCTCCAAGTAGAGTTACGCCTACGTACTAAACAAAAACCTCGGAACGCTCTCCAGTCCTTGCTACGCTCACCGGGACTTCCAGTCAAAGTATTACTTCGGTGAGCAGGATGTGGTGCCAGATCGCAACCCCTCTTTTGTTGCGTTGCTGCGAAAATCTCCTTCGCTAACTCTTTAGTCGCCTTTTACGACAAGCCGAGCCCGCTGAGGTGGTATTCTTGCCCCGCCACCACACGGGGGTGCTCTTTATCCAACGGGTCTGCTGGCCGTCTCATTGATGCGAACTCGTTTCATCATGCCGATGATAATGCCATGGGCCCTTACCCACACGGTTTTGTCCGCCAGCATTGTGCGCATTAAGTTCCTCGGGCTGAGCGGAGATCCAGCAAGAGTCTCCAGTATCTCTCTCTGTACGGAACCTTACACAGTGCAGCAGGATATGTTCCGCTGTTTCGGCTGAGTCGCTACAGAACAGGCACAGGGCTGAGTCCACATGGCGAAACCTTCCGCCCCGTTTTCGACTTCTTCTACTCTAATTTCCCAGGATCTCGGTAGGGACCTTGTGCTGATAGCCACTGCAATCGTTTTAGTGCAGAATCGGTCGGGACTGTTCGTTCCCTTGTTAGACTCTGGCTCTGAACTGCATTGGGTCACCTCTCGGTTTGCAAATCAACTGCAACTTAAGAGGTGGAGGTCGTCTGGCTTCATCACTGGAATCGGGGATTCCAATTTCCCGACTGATGGATTCTCGGTAGGAATTGCGATACGGTCTGTCACTTCGAATTTTTCAACGAGCATAACAGCAGTTATCGTTCCCAATAACACGGATCGGCAGCCAAGCTTTAATTTGGACATTGGGGATTGGAAGATTCCAGAAAACGTGCAGCTCGCCGACCCGGAATTTCATAAAGCTCAGCGTGTTGACCTGTTAATAAGAGCTAGCCTGTTTTATGAGCTGCTGTGCGTAGGACAGATAAAGTTGTTGCCAGGACTGCTACTGCTTCAAAAAACTCGTCTGGGCTGGGTTGTGTCTGGAGGCTGCGCGCGCCCTTGCGGTAGCGCCTTAATAGCGTCACGCGTTCTTTCTCTAGCCAGCGATGAAAACCGCATTGATGTTGGACTTGATTCGCTTCTGCAGCGCTTTTGCGAGGTAGAAAATTGTCCAGGCTCAATAGTTCAAGCCACAAAGGAGGTGCTAGATTGCGAGGACCACTTTGTTAAAAATTACAGCCGATTACCAGCTGGCGATTACTCGGTACGTTTGCCGCTAAAACTCCATTTGGATTCTTTAGGAGATTCCTATCCTCAGGCTGTGCGGAGATTCTTGTCGCTAGAAAGGAAGCTTACAAAGCACCCAGCTCGTGCCGATATTTTTTGCCACATCACTGCGTCATGAAGAAGGATAGCTCTACTACCAATCTTCGCGTTGTCTTTGACGGATCAGCTGCCACTTCCTCTGGTTACTCGCTTAACGATGTGTTAATGGCTGGCGCGGTCATCCAGCTCAAGCTATTTCACATCCAGTTGATGTTACAGGAGACATATGTAAAATGTACCGATGTGAAAGGGTCTCGCAGGAAGATAGCTATTTGCAGTGCATTGTGTGGCGGGACTCCCCGATCGACGACCTCCAAGTATACAAACTCGACACAGTCAGTTACGGTACCGAACCAGCCTCCTTCTTGTCCGTAAGCGCTATGCAGCAGTTAACAATCGATTTGATTTCGGCGCGATTTTTACGTGGATGATCTTATCCCCGGCTCCGGCACCGTAAAGGAAGCTATCAACAGAATCCAGCAGATGGCTGGCATTTTTGCGAAGGGCCAGCTCAAGCTAAGGAAATGGTGCTCTAAAATTCCGCTTGTGCTTGAGGGTGTGCCCGCCGAGGACAAAGAGTCGTTCATCAAGTTTGAAGATGGTAGCAATTTCACCAAAACTTTAGGTCTCGCTTGGGATCCCGCCTCCGACCAGCTATTCGTTCTCTGTTTTTCAGTCGCCATTGAGATTCTGCGATTGCTAAATTTTACGATCCTCTCGGCCTTGTCGGTCCTGTAGTCACAAGGTGTAGAATCTTTTTGCAGCACCTCTGCAAGGAAAAGCTGCAAGGGAGCTCATAACACGAAATGGCTTGATATATGTCGCAGTTTTGAAATGATAAA